>NC_134370.1:25250000-25610833 GCF_035582795.1 Mycteria americana
AAAAAAATGCATCTTTTATCAATGCTGGGGGTTTTTTCAGCAGCCAGCAGAACTTGCAAAAAGCCAACACAGATGCAGAATTGCTGCTGGACATTATTGATTTTACTCTCATCAATTGCAAATTAATTTTGCTGCAGTTTATAAAACACTTGTATTGTTCTAGCTCTTGTTCTTAATAGCAGATGAGAGTCTCTAGTTCAACTGAATTAAACTATTACAGCATTGTGAGATAGAGCCAGAAATGAAATCTGGCTTGCATGCTCAAGTATTGGAAGTCATGCTTTTTGGAAAGCAGCCCGTAATAAATTAAAACTTATGTAATTTTAACTCCTTGGTATTCTTTAGATGCTCCAAGTTCTCCACTGGACGTCATGGCCCAGATTCATTGACTAAGGGCTGCCAAAGACCTTCTGCCTAGTATTCCCAGCTGACTGCCTCTGTTTCACAAGTGCCTTATCCAATAGGACACAGTGAATGCAGGGTTTTGCGGAGTTTAAACAGGATGCATCCAGTCTCACTATGCCACCTCTGAGAAAATAGTAACTTTTTTTTTAAATGTACAAATATCTATTTTAAGTAATAATGGTTTTCAAGATGCATGTTTTAAAGACTAATTAGCCATGCTATCTTATCTCCTTACCTCATCTGCCGGTCAATGGCCTGTTAATGCATGAAGATTGTTCTACTTCCCACTATGCTGCTTCTCCTAATTATCTTTTTGAAGATGTTAAAAGAGGAAAAAGCAACCAAGCTTCCATTCCATCTTTGAACAAAGCTATGCTGTTAACAAAGTCTCAGTCCCTTTCTCAGTAACATCTAAAAGTTTATTGTTGGGGGGGTTTTTTTGTACGGGAGAGAACTAGAGAAAAATCTAAGTGTTGTAAAAATTTTTTTTTTTTTTTTCTTTTTAAACAAGAGATGCATCTTCATCCTTTGGGAAAAGACTATAGAAGTGCTTTTCATTTTGGCAGCATACATTAGATACCTAGGAAAGGTACTGCGGCAATGTAGGTTTAGAACAGAATTTTTAACATAATGAAGTTAAAACATTTTCTAGTGTTTCAGTCGCACACAGGACGCAAGACTAATTTGAAGGCTTTCTTATTACTTGGGTGCTGCAGTTCTTTTCCTGGCAGGTCATGTAACCATGAACTAGTACAGCTACCATCATTTTCAATTGCCACTGGATTCTCAGTGCATACCATTTTTACCAAATTCATGACAAATACCAGGGAAGGTCATTCTGTACTCAAAATGAGAAACTCACTGTGTAATAAGAATCTGGGCAAATGTGTTGAAATACCGAAAGAAATCAGGTGACAAGTCCCTAACAGGGACTATGGATTTGTGTCATAGTCCACATGGTCACAGAGTGAGCAAGAAATGTTTTTGCAAAGACTTTGAGTGCTGATCTGCTCTTATTTAGACAATAAGAAATAATATGAATTTTAAAAAGTGTTGATATTTTAAACTGTGTGCCATCCTAATAATATAGTAAACAAATATTTACTGTCTAGCAATAACTTAGAATCTGGCACACACATTCCTTTTCCAGTCCTCCTTTTTTCCAGTGGAAAATTGCATGTGATACACTTTTGTATTTTCATCGCCTTTCTTTGTGTTGTTCTGTGACTTGCTGAGTGTTTTTACTGGTAAGATAAAGGCAGAAGAAATATACTGAGACAAAGTGGGTATTATTGAAATACAAGAATCACCAGGAAGATGCAGCAGTTTCATGTTCCGTATGTACAACATACTTTAAGTTTGGAACTGGTACAAATTTTGCTATTTCCAGGGCCAACAGGCCATCTTCTGTAATTCTGAATGTGCACCTAGGATTTTCACAGTAAAAATTATTTCATTGCCGCTTTGAGGAACATACAGGGTGGCATTTATTCATTTATCATGTGCAAGGTTAATGAGAGACTTTAGGCAAAAATTCTGCAGTCCTAGAGATCAATTTGTTGGATAACTTATATAAAACCCCTTACTTTCAGAGCTGAAAATCTGCTATGCATGATACATCATTTAAGTAATAATAATAAATGTAGCCCTTCTGTTAGAACATTTCAGTACACTTTTGAAATATTGTGAACATGTAGAAGACAAAACTTACATGGCAGTCATGACTGGCCAACTAATTCGTAGCAGACCTTAAAATTAAACCCAATTTATTTCACACTATTACTAGCTTAGAAATTGTAGTGTTTCTCTCAAATGAGTTTTAAACGTCTATTTAAAACTTCCAATTTTTCACAGTAACCTAAGGAATTCAGTGACAACCATTGGCCTCTAGACAATATTAAAGTCAGCTTAGATCAGGTCTTTGAGAGTTCATGCTGCTGTTT
Organism: Mycteria americana; assembly: GCF_035582795.1. Taxonomy (NCBI): domain Eukaryota; kingdom Metazoa; phylum Chordata; class Aves; order Ciconiiformes; family Ciconiidae; genus Mycteria; species Mycteria americana. The sequence continues at coordinate 25,252,349 of NC_134370.1, forward strand.
TCTGCAATAGCTGCAATCTTGGAACTGTGAGCGGTACAAGAAGTAACTGTGGAAGAATACTGAAGCATTACATATTCTGTTGAAATAGATAGCAATTATCATTGGCCATCTAAAGGCATGAGAGGGAAAAAGAATGTGAAGTTACCTAAATGAAAATTTCAGTAAATTGAAAGAAAAGTGTAAGGGTTCAGTATTCAAAGCTACTTGTGTGTCTGGTAATATACTGATGGTCACCAAGAGTAGTTTCAAAAGTAGTTAGTATCTTACATGCCAGCTCTGCATAGGTTCTTTTTAAAAAATCATTAAGACCCTGTCTAGTGTTACAAGGATGAACAAAAGAGTTTGTTCTTCTCTTTAATTTCAACTTTTCTCTTTTCCTGTCTTCTCAAGCCTACTCCTTTCTTATCCTGCTCTGCATTTTGATCAGTCAGAAACCATGGCACATTTAGACAATGTCCCCCAAAACTTCTTTCCTGTTGAAGTATTTGTTATGTTAAAATGAGACTAATAGTTTTCATGCTGTTGAGGTATGCAAGCTACTGTTACCTTTAGCTTTGGGGAAAATGTATTGGGATTTTTCCAGAAAAGCAAAGCAAGGTATGCTCCTCTTTGTGATAAACTAGCAGTTGTATAGTTTATGGGTGAGGATTTCTACAACCACTAAAGGGCAGTGCATGCCATCTTATGATTTCTCTTCTGCAGCTGTTGAACTGTCCTTGCTATTAAGCAGATTGGGATAGAGCCCACTGCTGGGCTTTTTTTTTTTTTTTTGAGAGAGAGAGAGAGATTTGTGAGCTTGATGCAGTTTTTAACACATAAGATTAAAGGTCTACTATTGTGAGCAGGACACAAAGAGGAAAATTCTGCCCTTGTTCCTATTCAGAGGCCAAGTGCCATGTGCCCATAGTAAGTGAGCTGCTTGTTACTGAAACAACATTTTTGTTGGCCAAAAATTGGCTTATGTTGTAAGAGGATCATAATTTCAGTATTGGTATTTGTCCTGGTTTCGGCTGGGATAGAGTTCATTTTCTTCCTAGTAGCTAATACAGTGCTGTGTTGTGGATTTAGGATGAGAATAATGTTGGTAACACACTGATGTTTTAGTTGTTGCTAAGTGGTGTTTACGCTAGTCAAGGACTTTTCTGCTTCCCATGCACTGCCAGGGGCACAAGAAGCTGGGAGGGGGCACAGCCAGGACAGCTGACCCCAGCTGGCCAAAGGGCTATTCCGTACCCTATGGCGTCATGCTCAGCATATAAACTGAGGGAGTTGGTCAGGGGGCAGCGATCCCTGCTTGGGGGGCGGGCTGGGGGTCGGTTGGTGGGTGGTGAGTGGTTGCCTCACTTGGTGGTTTGGGTTTTTTTTTCCCCTGGGTTTTGTTCCTCTCTCTTGCTGCTTTCCTTTTCATTACAATTTAGTAGTAGTAGTAGTAGTATATATATTTTTCCCCCAATTATTAAACTGTTCTTATTTCAACCCATGAGTTTTCTCACTTTTGCTCTTCTGATTCTCTCCCCCATCCCAGCGGAGGGGGAGGGGGAGCGAGCGGCTGTGTGGTACTTGGTTGCCGACAGAAGCTAAACCACGACAGTCCTGAAACAGAAATATTGTGCAGATCTAAAGGTCTGATTATGCCAAACGCAATGTGTCATATTTATTGTGCAATTGAAACTCTCATCTTCACTAATAAGTAAATATGATCAGGTTTTGGATTAAGCAAGTAAACAAACATAATAAATGAAGGTATTTGAAATCATGTCTCTTATTCATGTATTCTGACAAGTATACTTTAATTATTGATCAAGATGGCAATATAGTAAATATGCAGTTGCTTACATTAAAAATTCAGCCTCTTTCAACATTTAGCTAACAGTATCCATACAATATTCTTTGTGATATGGCTCTTTTACCACTACATGGCACCTGTTGGACAATGTTGATGTCTTTTTTTTTTTTTTTTTTTAAGGGTAACTACCACCTTATAGTATACTGTGTAAAAATATTGTCTTAGTAGGACAAGACTGCCCTGAGTCATTGTGCTGTTATATATGACAGGTATTGATCAAGTACATGATATAAGAAAGTGGAATATCAGAGCTGCGCGCAATGGTTATTGGGTTAGTAGTATGCTTGGTCTTTTGGGTTGTTTTTCTTTCAGTTTTCATGGTATGTCAAATTTGGGGTTCCATTAAGAGGAACTGGAGAAGTTGTTATTCTAATGACAAATGAGAAATATATCTTTTCTTTCTATATGCAGTAAGGGAATAAAATTCTGTAACAATCTGAACAAGAACTTTTTGTTCTGGGCAATTTTTCAGAATCTGAAGGATAGCTTTTACTTTGATACCATTGTGTTTTCAACCAAATTCTAATGGCAGAAAGAATGAAAAAGACTATTTTCTCAGTTTCAATATGACAGGAGTGCAAATGTGAAATAGATACTTAAGTATTTCAGAGAGAATATGCAGGCTGATGGATGCTAGTCCTTCAGTCTCAGGTCTAACTGCTTAGTAGGTCTTTATAAAGCATTGCCATGTTATAGAGCCCCATGGCATCTAGACTGATGGAATATTGTACTTGGCTCAGGATTTTTCTTGAGTTTGACTTTCATAAGAAGGGTAGTATTCGAACTAAGTGGTTATAATGAGTTCATTTTCCAGCAAATAGGAATTCCAGGAATTGGCTTCTGTGTAGGGAAGAGTAAACGACCAAAGGAAGCAAAAGGTTCATGCATTCTGTACAGCTCTACTTAAAAGGAACAGAGACTTGTGAAAAAGTATCAACTCCAGTACCTGGCCTGCTTCTTTTAAAGCTAGTTCTTTTTATTGAATTACCTGGAATAAACTAAACACATGGCAAAGCAGTAAAGACAGGCTATTTCATTATGTATTTTAATATGCTGAGGTTTTTTTATTGGTGGATTGAGCAGCTGTGTTTTGTTTTTTCTTTATAAAAAATTTTTGGAATTTTTGAAAACAGTATGAAAATATTCTGCTGTAAGAAAAAAAAAATCTATCATTAGTGCTTACTGTTGAGGCTTTAAATGGTGGTAAGATTTAAAAAAAAAAAAAAAAATCTGGGATCATCAAGGTAAGGAAACAAGGCTTTGTTCAGTGTCCTGCTGAAAGGTGGCTGTTTGGTGTACTCTCGCTTCAGACAGTTTCCGGACCGGATTTTTGTGAGATAAATGTCTGCAAGACAGCACCGTAGAGCTGACTTTCTCTTTGGAAAAAAAATTGCTGGACTTGATCAAAATTCATTTGTCTTAGGCGTTGCTATTTTAAAAAATATTTTAGCAGCACGTTAGGATAAAGCATAATCCTCCCATGTTTGTCATCCTGTGGAGAACTGAATTCAAGTCAGAGCTACTGCATGCCTTCCTTTCATTTCCTCTGCTTAAAATTTCCTGGAAAGATTATTATCTTAGCTTAAAGAAGACATCCAGCGCTGACAAATTTTGGCTCAAATGGGAAGTTTGACAAAACTATACACAACTGAGAACAGTCTTACAATTGGAAGTATGACACCACTTAAATAATTGTATGACACTGAAGGGGAATTCCTGAGATAGGAAATTAAGTTCCTGATACAAGTTCTTAGGTATCAGATGGGTTGTTTTTCCTGGAGGCATTTTACAGGTGTGGATTGAGGTCTTTTAGATCTCATTTTTATGTTATCATTTGGGAAACTGATCCGGGTTTTTTGAGGTGGGTTTTTTTTTGCCACTAGTCTAGTAGGTAAAGATGTTCAGTAAATGTCTTATCAGAAACACCACTTCTTTGTGTGAGGAGATTAGCCTTGACACATGCAGTCCCCACGTTCCTAGTTGTCACAAAGGTTACGCGTCCTATCAGTAATGATTTTGCTTGTCGATACAGATGTAGATTTTATGACTGAAGTATATCCAGTTTGCAGGGATGAAACTGTTAGTGGTTTGGTCCGTGTCTTTCTGGGGAATCTGGTAACATTGCACAGTCACGTATTTCTAGAAGATGCCATGTTCTGTTCTGACGTTCATTTGCTCAGTGCCCCAGGCAGATCGCTGACAAAGCGTGAGCCACGGCAGAAGATGCTGCTGTCAGCCTACAGGTCTTCTCAGCTCTGGTTGCTGGAGGAGAGGGGAGCCACACTGTGAGATCTCAGCGTTACCGGCTGGGCTGTTAGGGAAGCGGCAGCAGTTAGCTGCCGAATGAAATGCATGAGTGGCACCGGCTCCAGCAGATGGGTCTCGGTGGTGTCCGCAGTGGTGTGAGCTTCCAGTCCCCAGTGGACTGACATTAATCTGTGAGGATTTACTACCTAGGGCGAGGTTGAAGAGTTCTAATAAAACAGCAGGCACTTCAGTTCCACGCCATGCATCTTTCTCTCCATTTACAGGCTGGTGTTTTACACTGGTTTAAGACGTAAAGCATAGGAAGATGCTTCTTTTACAACTCCGTTTTACAAAATATCCATAAGAGTCTATGTAGAAAAACTTTCAATATTTAGAATAAGCTTTTAAAGTGTATTTGTATATGTTTATTTTTTTAAAAATTGAATTGCAGGAATATGTTACTACTGAATGGTGTATAGCCTTTTAAAGACAGAAAAGAAAAAATCACTGCCAACTGCTGAACAGCTAATTCACTCAATATAAAACAAAGATGCATTTCTGTAGGGCTAACGACATGCATCCCATCTCCTTGACAACCGCTCTAATTACCTCAGCTTGGACGATCAATATTTGATCTTTTTCCCACCATACAAACATGTCACTTTAACTCCATAGCTTTCTCTTAGCTTTTTGATAATTTGCAGCCAAGTGAAAATGGTCCTTTCTATTTGTTCTCCCTGGCTTGAGGCCAAGGGTTCTCTCAATGCAGTTCATTGATATGAATTTGTTGATCTCCTGGGTAGTTTTTCACAAATTTAGGGCAATTAAAAACCTTTAGAAAGCATTTCAGTTGAAGTCAATAATTTTGCTTTTAGAAATTACTTCATCGTTTTATGATCATTTTTGCTTCATCTGTTCATAAAACAACTTCAGAAGAAAGACATAGCACCATTTTATTGAGTAGTTTATATATACATAAAAAACACAGCTTTCAAACTTAGAATTAAGCAACAATTTAGAAATACTTTAATTGGAATGTTTAATTTGTAAGAATAAGAAATTTTTTATTCTATTTTGGACTCTGAAAAGTAATTCTCTTTCTTTTAATACAAAGATAATGAAGCTTGATGAACTTTAACAATAGTTACGGAAACTTTCTAAATACATTTGTGTCATTTAAGGTACGAAAGGAATTCAGTGTTGGGGTGGGGGTTGATTTGTGCATTTTGTTTTGAATAATTTTTGTTCAGAGAGGTTTTTTCTCACTAGACTGTTCCAGAGATATTTTACGATTTACATGTATTACAGCAGTATTATTTAATCCAGAAAGCGTTTTACAGAGGCTCAGAAGTTTTTTAATTTATATAGCAGGCCATATAAAAGAGGTGTCATCTTTAAATATTAGAAAAGTCAGAAAGGCTATGCAGTTTCATGGTGTCTTTTGCTGCTTATACAGATCTCCAATTAGTGTCGTCTGAGTTCGCAGTACAAGATATCTCATTGTACAATCTCATGCAAAGAGAGAGTTATTGAACTTGTTTTGACACCTAGGTAAGGAATCTCATTTCCTTGGAAGGAAAATGGGATTTGTGGGGGAAAACCAAGAAAGTAATGGTCACATAGAGCTGGAACTTCAACATCCCTTTGTGGAAAATGAGGAGGGACATGTTGTGTCATTTTGGAGTGAATAGTCTGAGGATATTTACTTTGATCTTCTTGTAGCTGTTACACAGGTAAACATGTTGTCAAGGAGATGCAGAATAAAGATCAAGTTCTATGGTGAAAGTAAGTTAAACAATTCTTTAAAGATTCTAATGATGCCTGAGTGACAGAAGATGGAATTTTTTGCTGAAAGATGAGTTTATGCTAAGATTTCGGACTTCAGCTTCACCTTGAAAGGATTTAATGGAATACTGAGAAATCATACATTTGATAAAGGGAGCAATGATATTTATACATTAAATTAACTATAGCTGATGATGTTTGAAATTATGCAAAAAGTTATTTGACTTTTATACCCAAAAATCACAACAGAAACTACGTACAAAATTCCCCACCCTGCTTAATTTCCTACACCAAATTAGGAAGTGATCCTGTGAAGTAAGTGGCTGTTTCACATAACGACCTGAGAAAGCTTTGACATGTGATAATGGTGATAATATTGAATATGCAAAAAGAACAGAATTAAGGTTATGTGGGATGGTTTTGATTGTGGCTTTCCTCATCTTGGAAGCTTTGCATTCTGCAACTTGAGGAAGATTCTTTGATTGCGGAGGCTGTTAAGGGGTGGGGAAGCTGAGTGCATAATAGTGAAAAATGCAAAATGTGCACTGTAGAACTACCGATTATCATCCATTATCCATAATCTCCAGTGAACAAAAGGAATATCTGCCCAAGTAAGCAGACACGCGTTCACTCTCTGTACTCCAAACAGACGCAAGTTTATTATGCCATGTTCTGCTGTGTCCAACAGCCATGTTCTATACAGCACTGACCCTGTCTTCATGTACCTTTTTGCTGAGATGCACTTATTAACTAACTTAGGCTCAGTGCTGCACTAACATAACTTACACAACTCTTGATTTTTGAGTGTTCTTGCACACAGGTGGCCCAAATCATAAGCATGCATCTGCCTATAAAAGACTGTTCAAAATGCTATAAATCTAAATGAATCTATTTAACTGTATCAAACAGAAGTATGCCCATATCAGTTTATTATGGCATACCATGCTTTCTTGTTGATGGTTGTATTCACCATTTCAGAATGGAGTAGTGCAAACCTGAAAGCAGCAAACTCATTGGAAAGGAAAGTCACAGCTGAAGTACAGCATTATGTGCCAAATAATTTGGTTAAGATACGTTAGGTGTGAACACCAGACTTGTCAAGATGGACTGATCATGCTTCCACTCAGTGAACACTAGTAAGTTGTTGAAGTTTGTGGAAGTGTTAGTACAGAGGAGATTATACTCTACAGTCCAAAAAAGCTTTGTGAATCGTTGAAAGTAGCAGGTCAGAAGTAGAAATAGTGAACACCCGAAATTCAGGCCATGGAATGAAGTGATTTAATCAGGGTAAATTCTTTTTTGTCATGTGGTTTATTTACTCATTTTGTTTCCTTGCTTTTTTCCCATGCTCTCATGGGTGGGAATCTATTGTTGAAAAATACTAGGATTACCTCAGGATGGACAATGCAAGATTTTTTTGCGATCTGGAGTTGTATTGTCATCTTGTTATTTTCTCTTTAGGAATTACTGCTAAGCTCTTGGTGTTTTATGGAAGAGTTTAAATACTTTGTTTAGTGCATGCTGTGTTTATTAAATAGATACACTGTGTTGAATTATAATCTGTTCAGAGTAGAAGGCTACTATGCCCAAGGATACGTTGAAATCTTTCCAGCTGCTCATATCTGCAAAACAAAATCTATCATAATAGATCAGGGCAAAAATCCATCTAGCCAAATACCCTGTACCTGACAGTGGTCAGATATTCTTTAAATATTTAAGGAAATGGGGGAAAAGTCAGTCTTTCTTATGTGGTATCCTGATAGCTTGTGGCTGTCAGCAGTTATGGACTTCATTGATCTGAAGTTGAATCTTCTCACTTAAGAGCATCATGTTCCCATCATGATATTAAACAATTCATTCATTTGAAGAAAATTTTCACTTGACGTAATAAGATGGTTTATTGAACTTTTTTTTTTATATCAACATTGTCAAATTTTTGCTTCTACAATGTAAAGCATTTTAATACAAATCCTGAGAATCTTGGTAAAGATTGCTAGTATTCAGGAGATACTGAATCTGCAATTTGGAACAGAGTACAACAGTAAATCATTCAGGACCTATACCAGACAAGCTGAGTGTTAATAAGATGACACAATTTTACTGAGTGTAGAATCATCTCCTTGAAGGCAAAAAAATAATTTCCCATGAAATACCTTCTTTACTTAGGCTAATTAGAATCACATTTGAAAAATCTTCGCATTTAGCAATGGCCTAATTATTTAGCCAACTAAATATATTGCTTAACCAAAGAGACAATCAAAAGAGGAATTACATCCTGTTATTTGTATGAAGTGCATTTTTTTTAACTACTACAAGAATTTGGGTTCAGCTTTATCACCACAGTTATTTCTGTGAGAAAGTCCAAATCCAGAAGACAAGTAATCCTCAGGGAAGAGGAGGATGTTGAGAGGGGGGATACTAGAATGAAAAAGTGGGTAGGAAAATGTAAAGGCTAAACCATTGAATTCAGTGAATGCTTACATTTGTTCCTATATTGTCAAAGCACCATTTTCTGTAACAAGATACATGGCATTGAACTCCGGAGGTTGCTTTTCTTCTTGCTTTTTAACTTACACCTGTGCTACTTCTGAACCAGATGGGTCACTTTGTCCTATCTTTCTTTTTGTTGTAGTTACAGAAAGGGTAAAGGCTAGATGCAGAAAGTATCATTGTGGTATATGGTTGTCAGGGATATTTAGATAAGCAATAGCTAATTTTATCATAATGCACCTAATTACTAATCCAATCTCTTTAGACAGCTAAATATCTTCAGGACCCATTTCACTATAAGTATTGTATGCAAAATGGTGGAATAATTTTCATGCACCTTATAATAGTTTATTAATTAAAAGTAAATAGGGCTCTTAAGTGGAAAATGAAATTATCCCATTGCTTGAAATACCTTGATGCAGTTTTTATTACAGGTTGCATATGGAATCTGTTAGGAATTTGAGCATGGGTTGGTTGTTGAATTATTGTGTGGATTAGCTGTAGTATTTGAAGGTTCTCGACTTTAAAAGCATGTGTCTGTTTTAAATCCTACATAAATTCCTCACAGTTTTTTAGAACAGTCTGTAACTCTAACCAGGGCATTTTTAACACCACAGCTTCAAACAACAGCAGGAGCAAATCTAAAACATTGCTCTGAGTGGTTTCATAACATCATTAAAAGATTTCATTTTAATTAGATAAATTCCCCCTTTCTTTAACTTTTCAACCTTTCTCTCCTAAGTTCTACAAGGCAAAGGGTGAAAAGACTAACTGAATTGAATTAAATATTAAAACATTAAAATTGGCATTTTAGAGCTCATGAGGAAAAGACAGGGGAAAAAACTCATGAAAAACATATATTTCGTGCATATTTTAGATTTTATTTTAAGACCTTTCCAAAACTATTATGGATATTCTTAGTAAGAAATATTATAGGCTGCGTTGTCTCCCAGGGCAGCTAAAGTTTCCAAAAGGAAGTTCAATCTGTAATACATCTTTCACATGTTATTTTAATAAAAAAGCAAATATTATTTGTGTGTTTCCACTGCTAAATGGAGGCTCATTGTTTGGTCATGTTTCCCTACATCAGCAAATACATTTAGAAAGAATAAAGTAAACTTTATTTCAAATTACACTGATGTAAAGCATTATGTGTATGTTACAGTAAAAGGGATTTGAGGTTGAATGTGAAAATAGCTTAACTGGTGTCTCCCTGTTTGTTTCTCTGTGTGTCCAGGTTTTTTTACATTCATGGATTCATTTGCATGTATTTACATGTTTGCAACTTTTGATGTTATTAAGCACTCTTATTTCTCCTCACTCAAGAGTGGAGAAACTTTATTGATAATCAAGTACTGTGATCTGCAGAAGAGTAAATGAAAGAGAAATTACATTTACTTAGTTTGCTGTTACCATTTTTCCAGAGCAACTTGTAATTTGTATAAAGAAAGTCAATTGATCTGCATTGTAAAACCAATAGCTCTTTCACTATTGTGGGTCATTAGTCTGGAATGCGCTGAAGGAATTATAACAAGTCTTTGCAGACTTTAAATGCTCTATAGCATGAATGCAATTTGTCTTACTAATGTGTTGTCCCTGGTATTGGTAGAAAATGGGTCAGTCCCTTTGATGCCTTGTGAGACATGGTATCATAGGCAGCATATGTTTATCTTGTGTGTTAATCTTGGTTTTGAGACAGTGAGCACTGACTTAAGAACATAAATTTGGTTCAAACCCACTTGAACGATGAAATCTAGGTTTGTTAACAATGTCAAAGAAAAGCAATGTTATAACTAGGTTTCTTGAGAAAATGGCAATGGCTGTGTAGATGGACCTTTTGGTAGTTTTGTAGGCTGAAACTAGAATAAGTTCACTGCTCCTATCTGTTGGTTAACAAGGGAAAAAGGTAGCTACCAACTAGTCTTCACGTATATAGAACTTCCATGCAGAATTCTTACGGTGATGTCCAGGGGCCTGTCTTAACTAGACCTAAATTCATAATTGGTTGTATATACACTAAGAACCGTTTATTCCTTTTAATGAACAATCAATGTCAGGAGGAAGCATTCTGCGGAACTTACATCCATGCCATTTTTACTTCTCCACAAGAACCATATGCCAGTCGGCAGACTGCATGGCTAGAGATGATGTACACGGAGGACTTCACTGTGAAAGCTCTGACAGCCTTTGGAAAGGGGGAGATTGAGGCAGCTGATTGATGCAGGTATAGCAGAGTTTACTCATCAGTGTGGTACAATCAAGAGAGGATATTTTTTTTTTTTTTTTTTCCCTGAAGTTGCATTATTGATAATGGAGCTCTTGTGAGTCCACCCGGTCATGGTTGTAACACAGAGGCTCGGGTGATGCAGCTTCAGTACAAGAATGGACATCACTTCCCTATACGCCTGGCCTGAACTTCCCTACTGGCCTGAACAGACATGCTTCAGGATTATGGGCCTAACGACTAGGTGTAAAATCAGAAACGGGGGTTTAAAGCAATGGGAATTGGGGCCATCTTCAGGTAAATTTTCCTACTGGTTATTCAGGCTGTAGATGACAAAAGAGTTATGGGACAGCTCCCACATGGATGAATGTTTTACTCATCATTTGTTTAGATATATTGTTGCTTTGCTTACCCACGCTGGCAATACATTCTTGTCCTTCAAAAACGTTTTTCTTGTTTTGTACGTAGACTCAGTGCCTGGGACGGGGGAAGTACTGCTTGTTGGAGGCATCCAGGGAGAACAGTTAGAAACACCAGTAATTCTGGTCATGGTCTTGAGTGTTACCTATTACCTGTTCATAGTTAGAGCACTATTTCTTTTTCTTTCCCCCACATGTAACAATAGAAGATTTTTAAAGGACAGCTTATGCCATTCTGCATGTCAAAGAATCCTGGTTTCTGAGTTCAGTTCACAGAGGCCTTAGTTGTCATGACTAACTGAGGGAACAGAAGAATAAGATGAACAATTCATACTGGATTATATTAACCAAATTAAAAAATGTAAATAGATTTACCTAGTTTGTGGGAGCTGGCAAGAAGTCGTTTGACAGACAAGGACTTCTATTTCTACCTCTGACTTAGAATAAAAGTGACTTGGTTCCCTTTGGGGACTATGTATGGTTCAGTTTTATATATTGATCAGTGTTTTTAAATGCTTTTAAGGCTTTTAGACCAGGTGTTATTTGAGGAGTCAGTTTCTCTGGTCCTCTGTGAGCTGTTAGAGTGCTAGGGTATTACTGAGTGATTGACATGGCATACTTCTGGTTTTGTCACCTACTTTTTATTTAATGCAACGAAGTGAAAGAGAGGAAATACATAAAAATACATTTATCAGTTTTTTAGTTTGTATAATTATTTCTAAATCTCCTTGCCTTTTTTTTTTTTCTTTTCCTAATGCCACCATAGAAACTACAGCCTATTTATGAGGAAATTGAAGTAACTTTTCTGAAAACTGTGTTCTGGAATTAATTTTTATTTGGCTTTTATTTTTCAGTGGACTGGGTATAATTTGCTAAAATCTACCAATTCTTAGTTGACTTATATTACCTTTTAAAAGTTGGGGTTTTTTTAAAGTTTGCACTACATGTTACTTGTTAGGGATATAACCTTACATCTCCCGTAACTTCTCAGACAGTCTCAAAGCACTTTCTAGATGACATAATTGATACATCATATAAAGAATCAAAAAGAATGAAGCTGCTCGATGACTCACAACGGCACTATGCGATAGTTTAGGACAGGAAGTGTGGAATAACTATGTGCAGCTGGATCTACAGGATGAAATGAAATAGACAGGAAATACTTAACCAAGCTGGAATTTAACCACATCCAAAGTGGAATTTGATGTGGAGACTAGCACCTTTAATCATATGAAATTTTTTTCAAAGGAACGCTTATGATTGTATGTGGCCACAATCTTAATTTTCTTGTGTTGACATTGAAATTCAGTCATCAATTGAACCAGATTTTACTTCTCTTGTGAGAATGTCAGGATCCTAATTGTCTTTATAATACATCCCTCTTCAATATTTAATTTTTGAATGGAAATGCATTTATGATTTTCCAGGATCAAATTATCAACCAATAATGATTGATTTCATTTTTGCTCTTTAACAAAAGAATTGGAACTATCCCCCCTCCATTTCTTCTGTTGTTTTACTACAATTGCCGAGCGTGGACAGGACTGACTTTGGTCAGAATTATGTGAGTATGCATGAAGTAAAAACACAATCAAAACCTCTCTCTCCTCTCTGTCCTTGGAACCTTCTCTATAACCTGTCACACAAAGTTAACTTTTTTCATCCTATTATTGTAGTGCCGTGGAGCCTTAATGACAGATCCAAGCCCCGTTGGGGTGCTACTCAAAGAAATATTTCCTGTTGTAGAGTGTGCAGTAGGGAAAGCACATAGAAATAAGAACATAGCAGTCATGTTGGTCTGAGTATCCCATAACCTCCAGCGCTAGAAGTTTTATAGTGGCCCTGGAAAAGGAAAGGCTTATGGGAAGCAGTTCACCTGCTTGTGGGACAGAATGGGATAAAAGCAGATAGCTAATTGTTTCAAAACTGAAGTAGCAAGTGGTGAATGCTCACAGATAATCTGGTTTAAGATGAATGTGAAAGCCTGCAAGACGAGCCAAGTACTAAATACTTGATGCAGTCAACAGAAGAGATGAATGGAAAGTGATCTGATTAGATATGGACTGGAAATGATTTCTTTTTCAAGGTCAGTTGGAATAAGGTGATGTCTGCTCAGTTTAAGCTGTGTGACTAAAAAGTAAAGGAAATGTTATGCAGAAACTATTAGAAGAATTAAAATGAATTCCTAAAAAAGATTTGAATTGAGAATGTGGTTTGAAAGCATAGGTCTCTGCTTGGACAGAATAAGTCAAGACTCGAACAGAGAGAGAGGAGGAGAGATAAAGGTCCTTCTACCATCAGCTTAAATACGTGTTTGGTAATAAGATTACCTGGAAATAGGCTAGCGCTAGAGGTAGTATAAAGATGTCTTAAACCAACCTGTAGAACCATGTTCAGTAACAGAGGAGGATCTTCCAAAAGATGTGCTGAAGGAGTTGTTAGATAAGAGTATCAAAAAAGGGAAAAGTTATGAAAGTTAAAAGAAAAAGAACACTTCAGAAAGAAGAATGTGGTCAATTCTACTGTAAGATGGTTAACGAAGAGAAAACAGGTGCTTCAGTTTTCAGAGTGGGGAAGAAGTTTTTAGAGACTTTGATTATGCCTTGGTGATGCAAACTTGCGTCAAAGATTTACTATAGCATAAAAGGAGAGGAAAGTGAATTTGGGTTGGAGGTTGATGGCCATATTATGGAAAAACAGCACAATAGCCAAAAGGATAGGAGAGGGGAACTTGGAAAGAATTAAGGGACATTATCAGTGGATGAAAGGGCAGGATGATGTAATAAACTGTTATTTTTATCATATTTTTATCATCTTACTCTAATCCTGGTGAATTATAGCATAAATTATAGAATGTTCTACTTGAAAATGAGATATCTTTATCATAAATTCTTTTCCATTGTCTTGCCTTCTATACCCATCCTTTCCTTTTCCTTGTTAAAACAGTTGGCAAATCTTTAGCTTGCTAAGTTGCACATTATGTCATTGGTACACTGAGGCACATGTATCAGCACAGTTCATAAATGGAAGCAGCTGGTTTCCTCTGCACTTAAGAGAATGCACAAACACACAACCAAGATCTTCAAATCCTCTGTATGCTTTGGATACAATTCCTATCCTGAAAAGCCATGCTGTGATTTCAATTAGTGCAGATGTGCACCAAGCCACCTTATTGGCTCAGAAAAGAATTCTTTTGTTTCAACACTTGAACTGCTAGATCTGGTTAATGTTACCAAATGAAAAAAAAATAACATCACACCTATGGTATTAGTCTTATACTCCAGTATCTGAAAAAGCCTTGGCAGGGGAAAAAAAATGTTATCATCTCATAGGGAAAAGCTGAATTCATACACAGGAACTGCAGGATTACTTCGACATTTTACTAGTCCCTTGTAACACCAGCAAGTCCCATAAATGCCTAATGGAAAAACAGCAGAAAATGAGATCTGCAGCAGGCCTTTAGAGATCAAATTTATGTTGCTGAACACTTTTTTCAGGTCAGGTTTAAAGGTCAAAAGAAAGTGGATAGATTAAATTTGCTGATTTTGCCAACTTTAAAGGCCCCTTTTAGAGGTTTTCTGTTTCTATGGAAAGCCCCAGTATGCTTTTGGATAGTTTTGTGCAAGAACTGAAATGTATAGAATCTTTACTGTATTTTTCTCATGTGAGAAAGACACTCATATAACAATACTTGGTTATCCCCACTGTGCTCTTGAGCAGCATCTGATTTAGATCCAAGGTATGTTATCATCTTGAAGTAATTAATTCTTCCTATTAATAAAGTTTTTAGTGTATATTCATTTCATATGCAGACTCAGACTCATCTATCACAGGGCCAGCTGTGACACCACATTGACAAAAATAGTTACCCCAATTCGTTTTCACACTTGTGTTAAATTTTATCTCCCTGTTTCTCACACAATATTTTTCCCTTCTGTATCTCCAAGCAGAAAAGTATCTCCCAGTGAGCGTCACTAACTTTTACACTCTGTGCTCCCTTAAATGTGAATAGAATCAAACTGTAATATCCTCAGTTGAGAAGGAAGAAAGTGGAATACAGAAGCTTACCACAAAGGACATTCTAGATCATCCGTCTCTGCAAACACTAGTAACAAAATGAATGACTGGGAGCGGGAGGATGACTGTTGGGCAGTATCTTCAGGATCCTAAGTGATTTGGGCATAATGCCAAAAATGTCATTTTTGGAAACAAAACACCCTCTTTTCTGCAGGGTAGTAATACTATGCAAAGACAAGTTGAAGTAGAAGCTTAGTTTCTGTACATGAAGCAGCGCAGAACAAACAGCATGTTTGTATACCTGTATTTTGTATTGTGGTTTTATTTATATGGAGTTATTTCATCAGTCTGTAAATGTTTGAGTAATTCAGTGCAAGATCATTCAATGTGAGCTCAATGTCAAGTCTTAATACTTCCCAAATCAAAAAATTTTGACCTAGCCTCCTCAGTATGTCCCCTTAGGAAAATCTTGAATGTGTAGCTACTGCAGTTGTTCTCTCAATGTATATAAGTACTTGTAAATTATCGTGCTTAAATTCACAGCAAATATTCGCTCAAAAAGGCTTTTAAAAATTATTTTGAATTGCTACTGTTTTTTTACTTTCTAGTGGGTACTTCTCTGCTATGTGATGATTTTTAGGGCATGAGGTTTTCAGAATATTTCAAAATTTTCTTACTATGAAATTCAGCAAAGACCATAGACAACTGTGTCGGCTTCCAACTGTGTGTTTCCTATATACTTTTTAACATTAGGTATGTCTTTGGAATAGAGGAATTAAGTGACATCTTTAAGTACAGGTTTACCAGCATCTCCGTAGTTTGAAGTACATTATTAGCCACTCATTTAGGGAAAGCTTTTCTTTTGATATAAACCCATAAACACTAAAGAATGTTATTCTTGCAGTTCAGTTCTTTAACAAAGCTTCTGCGAGGATTTGAGGAGCTAGCTGTGATGAGATCTTTGTGTCTTGCATGTAGTCCTGTGGGAGGTTTTGGTGTTTGAACTCTGCTGCTAGTTATGATGATTTTCAAACTCAGCCAAAGTGGACATAATAATTCCAGTTTCAGTGCTAACTGAAAAATTTACTGAAATGTGAGCCCAAATAGCCAAGCACTTTTAGTGAAATATAGCTGTCTTTTACAATGACAAACACAGAAGATTGTCTCACCAGATACGGACCTTGCTGAACTAAATGAAATAAAACTTAAGGCTTTGGTTTCAGCTTAGGAACAACTTATCATAAAACATGCACAAACTCAGGGTAAATTTGAAAATTCTCCTTTCAGAATGGAGCTGATGGGACAAATTTTAATAAAATTGGATACATCTGCAGTGGTATCATATATCAACCAAGAGGCAGACAAAAGAAGTAGGAATTTATTGGAGGAATCCATCTGACTTTTCTTGTGGGCAGAATTACATCTGGCATTTGTTGAGGGTGTGCCATTTCCCAGATCTTCACAGTATGTTGGCAGACTCTTTTAACAGGCTTGGATGTTCATTTGGGAGAGCATGATCTCTGAATAGATACATAATTCACTGTAGTAAAACCAAGGTACAAATCTCCTCAGAACAGACTCTTTTGCCATAAGAAGAATATCCAAAGGCAAATACAAATTTGTAACAGGCAGTCAGAAAAGCAGACAAAGTATTACTGTATCAAAATGCCAGACATTAAGATGTTTTATAAAAGTTTAATTTTTCAAACAGCTCCTTGTCATCTGTAGCCTCTTCTCAGAACATAGAATGATTATGATGGTAATTGTGGAAAATTGCTAGTCATCAGTGCTATTAGATATCTAAATTCTAAAATGTATCATACAGTCTTTAAATTGTTGAGTATTTTCCAAGGACTATTATTCACAGTGAATACTCTGAAGTTCCTTTGCTCTGAGATTAGAGTGGACAGGAATATGGCAAGATACGTGAGATATAAGCGATCATAGTTGTGGACAGCAGATGCCAGAAAAGCAACTTCACAGGAAGACTTCTGCAACTCCTGCGCATCTGAATGCAATTTGTGAGGAGTAAATAGGGTCAAAAGACACCTCAGACTCTGTTTCTTACACATATGCCAAAGTACTGCTGTACTGCAACCCATTCTCCGAAATCTGCTTTTTCAGCAGCCTGAACCATACCATGGTATTACTCAGAGGTTGTGGATGTCCGTTAGTTACTAGACTTCTGTACTGTTGGATTTACAAAGTCAAGTGCGTAGCTTCACAGGTCTGAGGCTCTCATTCAACTAAGAGTCACGTAATTTCTCTGCTTCCAGACAAGGCCAGCGCTGCAGTTTCTAATAAGTAACAGTAATTACCTCTGGCTAAACCTAGCAGTTGGGTGACATAAAGATATTCTCCTATGATTATGTATATCAGTTTTAAGCTAGGAAGGTGTGGATGAAGCAGACTCTTAACTGGTTCTAGTTCACACTGGAAGAAGTCATTTGGGTGCTGGCAATAGAAAATCTTGACTTTTTGTCGGGCATTAAGTGTCTGAAGTACTCATTTGGTCAAGCTAGAGCCTAAGACCTAAGATAAATCATCATATTCAGAATAAGTTCTTTCTATTGGAGCAGTTTTGTCTGTTTTGGTGCCCAGAAGGGAAACTTCCCATCAGACTGTGTGTCAAGAAAGTCAATTTCTAAACTCAAATTCAGCAAACATTACAAAATCAGGACCGGTTTCACTGTTGGCACAGTGGTGCTCATTTGTAAAAGCTAATGTAAAGCCTGTGCCAGCAAGAAATTTATTCTCCTCTTCACAATTCAGTTTTGTGCTTTGGTGACTGATGAAAAAAATTATCTTTTTGTTAAGTCTTGGTGCTTCATAGTATCCATGGAGAACAGGTATATGGGTAGGTACATTAAGGATCAAGTTTACCTTCAGAGGAGCCACTATCCTACAATAAACAATTTTTCAACAAGTGTCATTCTCAACTTTTATGAAAATCTATCAGTGTCTGTTTCTGGTGCAGAGCAACTGTTCTGATTGTGTTCAGAGCTGGAAGAGTTTTTTGCTGTAGAACTGCAGGAAGAGCTGAATGTGCCTGCGTGGTACTTTCATCTGAGTGACAGGTCAGAAAGAATACCTCTCCAGCCTGCCTGGTGGCTATTTGGGTATGGAAACAATAAACAAGCAATCCATTTGTTTGTGGATCCTGTTTAAATTATTGATGAGGACAGGTAATATTTTATAAACCAGTTATTTCCAGTTACAAATTTTTTGCATTGAGTTTCATGGAGTAAGACTTCCCTACTACAGAACTATAAAGCATAAAAGGAAAAGGAGTGAAAGGCAGTTTGTGCTTCAAATTAGTACATCTAAAGTGAACAAAGCCATCCATTGTGTTGCTTTCGTGTCACTGTTGTTAGATATTAATTTGATAAGGACAGAGTATGTTAAAATGGGGACTGGAAAAAATGTTAAACCGCTTTTTTTTTTCTTGACTGCTTTATCATACATTATAATGTTTATTGTTGAGATTAAGTACTCTCTATTCAAGCAGTAACAAGTTTCATAGTGGAACAAAAGTAAGCAGCACTCACAAAATTCATTTTAACAAAAAGTATGAACAGCAAGATATGAAAACTATTGATTATGTTGTCTGTGGTGACATACAAACAAAGTGATAACTGTTCGCATCTATAAAAGTTGAAGAATGGCAATGTCAGATTGTGCAAAGATTAACATAAGAATCTGACATCTTTGGTGAAAATTTATAATTACATTTGACGCTTTGGTAGAGATTGGAATGAGGGTGGAATCTTGTCAAGTAATTTTTTCTGTTGTTCATGTCATTACCAACTACTTAACCCTTTGATTAACAACAATTATTACTATGGATAAATGTGACTATTGGAGAGGGGAATATGTTGCCTTGTGATTTATAGCAGTATTCAAACATCTGTTTCAGAAGGGAGCTTCTTAAGCTTAATTTTGTTCTGCAGAAGATGTTCTAAGTAGCGTCATATAGATAATGGTCTCTAGGGAAAGCTTTGTGAAAATATCTGACGTGTGTCTCCACTGCCCTTCCTGAAGAAAATTAGAGCTCTCTGTATCTGAAAGTTGAAGAAATGTCAAATATTTATCTGTGGCTTCTGAACTCTGTTTTGGAGATGCCATCATTGCTTTCTTTTCCTGTTATTTGTAGAAGCGTTTGATACCACTCTGCCAGTGTTTGGTTTCTTACTAGACTCCTGGCTGGGTTGGACCATAGGTATTGATGAGGGGCTGTTGCAGGGACAGGGGTAAAGAGAAAATCCTTTATTTCTATAGTTAGCTGTTTTGAAGAGAAAGCAAGCTCCAATAAATACCAAACCATCGGGCTTTGCTATAAATGAAGGCATGTCATTGATACAGATACATAAAAATATATCAAAAACTTGAGACAGAGACTTTCCATGTTTGCTTTGAGGAATGCATGCTGCATTTTACTTTGCCATGGACCAATAATTTTCATTCCCTAAAATTAGGTTATTTATTATACAGTTCCAAAATGTTCTAGTTTGGCTGTTTAAAAAATAGAAATTATGTTTATTTAGCATAAGGAATGGATTTAAACTCTCAGAACTGAGGAGGTGATTTTGAGAGATCCCAATTTCCTTTTCTTATAAAAGCACTAAAACATGAGCTTAAATGCTGACTTTAAAAGGAGTGCTTTTTCATTTGTCCTTATTTATATGTGTCCAATATGTCAAAGTTATTCATTGATATTCTAATCTAGAAAATCATCGTTATAATAGTTATGGTGTATAAATTAGTACACAAGTTAACAGTGTTAAATACATTATGATAGCTTTAGTATGTCTTTTTCTTATTCTCTCTGTATTCAAGGACACAAATTGGATGGGCAGAGACACAAGTAAAGGGCAAAAAAGGAGCAGGGAACATTTTTTCGTAATTAATATTCTTGTAGCAGAGCTCATTCCTGTCCAAAGGACTGTCTACGTATAGGGCTGTAGGCATTATTAAGATCTCGGTGACTTCAAAATTTTGAATTCGGGGAATCTCCGTGTGAAGTGGAAGGGCCACAGGAGGACCTTAACCTCTAAGGTGTTATCCTACTCCTAATGCATTTACATGGTTCATTCGCAAAGTGTATACATTTTGTGGTGTTTATTTCAGGGTAAAATAGCTAATTTCTTACATTATTTGTTAGAGGTATATGTAGTATCTGGGATGCTCTGCTCTGAAATACTCTCTTAGAAGCTGATAGAACATTGGAGGCTATATGCTTTGGCCACATATTTTTTTGTCCATATTTTTCAAACACACAGGTCTAGTATATTATAGACTTCTAGAATAATTCAGGTTGGAATGGACCACCAGAGGTTCGTTAGAGCAAATTCAAAGTTTACACAGTTGCTTTCAGTTGTTTTGAATATTTCTACAGATATTTTAATGTTTGGTCCATATTGTGAAAATTCTTTTTCCATGTGAAATTTCTTCAAACATTATAAAACTCAAGTGAGTTTCAAAAACGGTTTGTTTTAATTATATAATTTCAAATACAATTTTTTTAAGAACATTAACTCATTTAAATCTCTCTTCTTTTTCCCTGTACATTTCAAGAATAAGCAAATTTAATTAAAGCAGACAAACTAATTTGGGCACTAACAAATAGAGGAGAGAAGTTGGTTCAAGGGGTTAGGCTGATCTTCCAAAACCAGAATTGCCATGTTGGAAATATCTCCTTGAATGTAAATTTGTTTCCATAAAGTAACAGTTTTAGAAGCTTCAGTCCAAAGAAGTCACTAATTACCAGTGATTTTCTTAATTGCTATTTGTATTCTGCTTTGTTGTCCTTAATCTGTAAATTTATTTGGAACTATAAATTCTCATTTACATGACAGTTCATGAAATCTATTTGTCTGTCATACATTAAGTAGAAAATACTGCCCATATGTTGCTATTGTTGCAGAAAAAAGGTATAACATTACACAGTATTCTTAAAATCAGTAGCATGTAATCCTACCACCAAAAATTGCATCACGTTGTCTATATGTGAGCAACCTCCTTCAGTAGTTCCTGAATTCCACTTTGCAGACACTAGTGTTTCTAATGGCAAATCTGTAATTTGCAAGTGTCACTACTGGAAGCTGTACATCATGTGAACATTTAGCACTAAACACACAGTAACATCCGCAGAAGGGACCTGTACCCCGTTGAACTTGTATACCTACTTATGAAGACTGAGAAGCTGCATGGGTACATTACGCTTCTAAGGTGACTACAGGGACATTGTCACAGGCCACACATTCTTAGGGAACAAACTGGTACTTGCTCACTAAGTTTCAGGGGGTTCCTGTTTTCAAAATCATATTACTTGAAAACTCAGCGGTATTCTGCATCAAGAAAGGTTAGTTCTCTGCCATAGGCTGACCACCTAACTTGATCTTGTATTGATCTAAAACTGTTTTTAAAAATATTACAAAATTAAATGGAAAAAAATGTTCGCTCAGTCATATTTCCTGTATCTGTAGTCTGATTCTTCTGTGAAGCTGGGCAAATAATGTGACAGGAGTGGAGTCATTTTCAAGTAGAGAAGTATGGAAAATATTCAGTAGAAATTTAAAACTTATTTCGAGTATTCAAGGATCTTGAATATCAGTGCAAATTGAAGCCCCTACTGAAACCTGCTACTCCCACAATAATATGACATTACAGGAAATAGTGTCTTAGCAGAGAAGTTTCCTCTCAGGTTGTAAGATGTGGGAGTAAAGACTAACCCTACCCTCCCTGGTTACAGTGGTGGTACAGGCAGTGGGTTTCTGAGGCGTGAGCTCATGAGTTCATCAGAAACAGGAACTTAAAGTAAGTATTATTCAGCTCTAAAAAGCTAATAGTGAAGGGGTATTCCCCCCCTTTGAATTTGAAGACAGTACTCATTCAGACTATAATAATTAATGCTAAGCACTTACATAGCTTGTTGTATTCAGTGTTCTACAGACTATTATTATTATCCAAATTAATTTAAGTGAAAATATCCTTGTTTATAGTTTAGCAACTGTCCACATTCAACTATATTTCGTAATAATTATTAGAATTAGCGTAGGTCCTGACCCTCGTTTATTTGTGTGTTCAGAAACAAAGTCATGCAACAGTCTTTATATAATGAAAATTAAAAGGCCAAGCAATAACATTAATGTTCTTTTAAATAATTAATTTTAATGTGTGGAAGTGTGAGCAATAAATGTTTTATTGTAAACCCTGATGTGGTAATTAATCCAAGTGATTAGGACCTCATTGCGTGTTCATAGTAAATGTTGTATTTGCTGTGAAAGAAGTTTTTTTTGTAATTGTGGTTCTGGGGATAGGGTTGTGAGTAGAGTGATATTTAAAATGAAACGTTAATGCACTTACTTTTAAACTCGGTAAGCCAGAAATTGAAAGTAATACATCCTTTATTATTTTGCCAATGACTTTTTTAGTTCTTCTGAGCATTTTATTTTCCTATGCAGTTAATTTTATGCAATAGTAGTGCTTATACCTTAAATTAAATATATCATAAGGATACGTAGGCTGTTTAGAATCAGCTAGCAAATACCTTGGGGAGCAGGAGAGGGTATTTTGGTTTATTAATCATTTACACCTTAATTTGCAAATAGCAAAAGTCCTATTATTCCATAAAACTTGTCATTACTTTTATGCAAAGAATAAGTCGTCCTGTGAACAATGTTAGTTTCAGGTGTACTAGTTACACTTTGGATAGCCCTACTGCATGCCAAATTAATTAAGATCTCCACTGAAGCTTTAGAGCTGCTCTGGATTTTCACTGATATAATTTATGGAGTTTGGATCCTTGGTTTTTTGTTATGGTTTTTTTTGCCCCCCCTCAAAATTACATTTTGTTAATATACTGTATGCTTTTGCGGTTCTATACAGAGCTCTGTTTTGCCCATGGTGAGTTTGCTTTACTTAGACTCAGTCAAAGGATGAGTTAGCATTTCAATAGTGCAATAAGCTTCAGAAATCTTTTGTGTTACCTCTTGATCATTTCTTTTTTTCTCTTCGTACCTACCGTGCTACAGTATCAGTTTAGTCTTTCTGATGATATGATCTTTATTAGTGAAATAATATGCTCTTTCTTTGGGGCTCTTGAAATATGTTGTAATGATGATGGTAATGACTTTGATTAATATTTAATCCCTGTGCTGCTATGTTCTTATAATTTACAAGATCTCAAAGGTAGTTGGGGGGAGGGAAGAAAGGTTTCTGCTTAAGTGTTTCAGTATGAGAGTGCTTAGGGAAAAACATACCTATGTTTTATTATACCTTATATCTGTTTTCTAACCTGAATTTAAGTGAAACCTTTCATAGCTTGACCACGTTGTTGACAGGGAAATCTGTAAGGTATAGAAGTCATGCTGGAGTTGAATTATTTTTCATGGCATTGGACTCATTCCTGTATTTGTTTATATTACATAAGTCGCATTCCTCTGCATCACCTGGGAATCCCAACACTCTGAGGGCACAGGTATAGCAGTGTATACTAGTATAGAGCAAGAGGTTGGTGAGGATTTTTTTTCCCTTTTTTCTGAGAAGGGGAACTAATATTTATAAATTGAGCAGGGCAAGCCCAAATTAGTTTCCCCTTCCACTCCAAAAGTCACAATATTTGTGTGCATAGTCACATAACCAAACAGTTTCTTGCATGTACGCAGCAGAAGAATTTTTTTTATTTTCAGGCCATGGAATATTAAAGACAAAATTCTTAAGTAAGCAATACCAATATGTAAGCTTTGAATGGTTCTCCACAAGACTTTGTACAACCATATCAAATAATCTGCATTTTTACAAGATCTTTTGACACCCAGTCAGTCAATGGTGATTATCTACTAATACACCAATGGTCAGTCATTGTTTCAGTCTTTGAGTGTTTATAAAATAAACCATTGTGCTGGTATAAGCACATTTAATTAAAAAGATACTCATATTTGTTCTCTTCTTGTTCAAGGCTATTTGAATAAGCAAGGAATAGGCTTGTTTTAAATGTTTGCTTATAGAGCTTTCAAACTGAGGATTAACTGTCTAGAGAATTAGTAATTCTCTATGCATTTGTAGTTACATAGATTCTCTCAATTTACTAATATACTGTAAATATTATGTACACACCAAACTTGAATGGATTCAACATATGGTTGATGTTTACATAATTAATGAGATGCCAAATTATATTAATGTAACTAGCCATACACAAAAAAAGCAAATGTTGCACAATCACCAAGGGCCTAAATTAGCCATACCTTATTCTTTACTTCCTGAAATGCTTATTTGCCAGGACAGGGACCCTGGGATTGTGCTCAAAATTGTGGAAATTAAGATTGAAAAATTGATTATCTCATTGTTCCAAACATCATAAATAATATAATTACCAATTTATAGACTTCTGGTTATTGTTTCATTAAACAATAATTGGTATTTCTGAGTCTACTTTTTGGTCTAAACACAACATTATCCTCATATTAATAGATGGGTTAGGCAAACCTAATTTTGATAAAGAGTTATTTTAGAAGGATGAAAGGTGAAAGAAACAGTTGCTTTCTTTAATCACCATTTAAAAAATATTTTAAGGTGCATTGCTTTCTCACTAAGGATTACATTGGTTTTTGATGAAGAAAAAGTGTAGCAAATGGGTTTGGGATACTAGGAGAAAAGAAGAAAAGTGGCTTGTTCTTTATCATAGCTTGTTTGATTTGCAGCTTATATTTTATTGATGGTAATACCCTGTACTTTATAATACCTTTCAACACAGAATTTCAGTCATTTTGGTAATGTTAAGTAATTAAACCTCCCACTGGTTCTGCCAATGGAGGTGTATTTATCACTATAACTATTTTGCAAGTGGGTAAACAGAGGCAAAAAAGGTTGAATTACTTAAAGTAATAAGACCTCTAAGCTCCCGTCTCCCAGATTGTTTCATACTTCCTCAAAATTTTTTTATAAGTTTAGTATAAATAAAAATAGGCATCTCACTCCCTGAGCTTAATAAACTCACGTAAAACTGTATGCTGAACTTTAGAGAGAATATAGAGGTGTTTTGCTTCCTCACAGAGGAGTAGACTTTAGGGAGCTATGTCAAACCATCGTCTTAAGATCTTAATTCATCTTGCCAAAATGAGCTTAACTAACTTCGTAGTTTCCAGGGAAATAGGAGAATTTTTTATTTGGGATGACATTTCCCTACACCAAAACTAGGTATATTACTGCTCTCTCGCACATGTTTCTACACCTCCACCTCATTGTTAAAGCTCTCATCTATGCACTCTGTGAGTCTACATCTCATAAGTCAAGTCATACAATTATTTTGTCCTAAATAGGGTTTGGAAGAACTTCTCGGAGAGTGCTTAATTTAATCAACAGTAATCAGAATTGAAAAAGATTTCCAAGTTGTTTAAAACTAAAAAGAAATTGCTAATATATGCATAAAATAATTATTTTCTTTAACATATAATGTCAAGTATTGGAGGTTTTCTGCTACTGTTGTAATCTGATAGATACTAATATGGCAGCAATCAGAGTTCACTTCAGCAACAAAGAAGCTGTTCAAGTCTGAAAGCAATCCTCTCCTCCTGACATGTTGGCACCATCATAGAGGAAAATGTCATGGTCAATATAAGCACATTTACTGACAGTTAGGTTTTTTCCTATGTTACTGAAAACTGTTTGAAACTTGGCTTTTATCAAAAACAGAAACACTGGCCACTCAGAATGATAAAACAATAGTTTACAGCTTAGTCATTTTCCAGTTATAAAGCAATACTTTCATAAAAATAAACAATGCATACAGGAACAAGCCAAAACAATTACTCAGAGAAATTGTTGCATTCTTGCTGTCCTTGCTTTCTGATTTAAAACAACTGTCTCCAGTTTCCACTGGACAAAAAGCAGCGGGTTTTGCTTCATTAAGTAACCACTTGCTGATCACTACAAGATAAAATATAGTTCCAAAATGCAATTGATACTGTGTAGGTACTTTCTAAGTTCCTAAATGACCTATTACCTGACGAACAGGTACATAGATTAAACTCACGTTCATGTATTTCACTAATTTACAGACTGAACATTTCCCAAGTGGATAGTTATATAGAGTTTTTCAAGTGGATAGTTATATAGAGCTTTTTTCCTTCCTAGAGAAAGTAAAAAATGACTTAAAGCACAAGCACCTTCATTAATAAAGGTCATGTTGTTTGTTTAATTTGTGGGGTTTTGTTAATTGTTTCTGGAGTTTTTTTCCACATCGTATTTTACTATCTCTATCGTTTGATACTTTTCTGTCATACCTCAGTAAGGTAAATAATTTAACAAATAGTTTCAAGCAGGAACAGGTTGCAAGTATAAGTGCTCAAAACTCAGAGGAAGAGGTAAGGGGTCAGTAAGTCTGCTAACTTGACAGTGTTGCACATTCCAAGTATTGTGCTCAGATACTTCAGTGTTAAAGACAGTTTTAAAATTATTCCCTGCTCTTTTAAACTCACATAAGTACTAAGACAGATGAAGATCTTTTGCTCTAACTTTCCAAGAAGATTCCTTCTGGTTCCTGTTCTGAAGGAAGATGATTTCATTGCCTTGTCTCACAGTGGGTGGGACATGGACTGCACCCAATCTGGGCTTTGTGCAGTTCAGAGGCTAGAAGACGAAAGTCTTTCAGTCTCTTCTGGTTGTAAGAGCACCTGGAAGCCTTGTGTAAGTTCTTCTGTCTGGATTAGTTACCTAGTGGTTCATTCTCCATCCCAAGAATTGCCATGTGTTGCAGCTTCACTCCTTCCAAGCCCCAATATTTCTGCTAGACTGCAGCAGATGAGACCGATGGCAGAGCAGAGCTGAGGGAAGTCTCTTCTGCCCAAGTGTGTGGCTTGAAGTTGTCTTTGTGTACAGAATATAGGAAACTTAACCAGGTCCAAAAGCTCTGACTTGGTTATGTCTGTCGTTTAACAGAGCAAGTTCTTTTGGCACCTTAGCAGTCTCACTCTTACTAGAACTGCCAGCATACTTGAAGTTAGATGATTTCTGTAGGGCTTTACTGAATCACAGTATTTATCAGGACTGTCACTACGTAACTGTCAAACTTTCTATGTGCCTGAAAAATTCCACCCTTTAGATGGATGAGAGTGTGATGTCGTCATAATTGCATTTTTATGTAAATGCTTGCTATGAAATAATTTTGGATTAAATGATGTGTTCCTTTCATGTTGGCGGAATATAATTTGTCTTAAATGGCAGCAGACTGTTGTATATGTGTTTCTGAAAGTTAAATATTTTGATTCACACTTGCGATTTATTGATTTTACATTGTTACCAAATGGCATTTCAAAATCAGCTCAGAATACCATGGTTCAAAATCCTGTCACTCATACGATAGTTATTTTCATGTAACCCACTCTGCAAATGGGATTGGCAAGGAAAGAGGAAGAGCTAGAAAGAAGAGAGGGCAAATGCATTTTAGTGGGTAGTAGGTTTGAGAACAATCCTAATTTTTATTATGTCTGTATGTTCTTATGCAAACGTTGCTTCTGTGCTATTAAACAATAATAAACCCAAAACTGCAAAGCTGTTTGTTATCATCTCAGCCTGGATTTGTCTAAATGTATGCTGGGTCACAGATTTCAGTTTTGGCTTTAAGGAAATACTCACAGGCTTAAAAAAAAAAAAAAAAAAAACTTGATCCTTATTGTGCAAACATTACATGTATGTAATCCAGACGAATTCAGTGCAGGCGCATTATTTCATGTGAACAAATGATGGCAAGACTTTTCAGTTTGGACAGAATATCTTATACAGAATTACTTTCACCAAAGCCAGAGTTATTCTGGCTTCATGAGGTCCTTCAACACTCACTGATTCTGTGCTGCTGACACTTTTGACACCCTTAATTTGCTGCCCTCACATCTGCTATAGCTAGTGCTGTATGAGCTTAGTGTAGGTCAGAAGAAACCTTTTGGGTCTGCACGTGATCAAAATGAGAGAGATGACTTGCAAAGACAAATTGCTTGTGTGTAAACCCACCAAATCCTTCCGGTAATGCTAGCGTCTATTAAAAAAAAAAAAAAGACTTGAATGTAAAAGACTATCCTGTATTCACAGTACCCTGGCATATTTTAAAAAGTGTATCAAACAATTCCAGAATATTGTACAAGTGAGATTAATATGATATTCTCTCTTGACTTTGTCTACTGCTGTCATGTGCATCTTAATACTGAATTTTAAAAGCTCTTAAGTTACAAACAAGCTACTGTATTTCCCATAGCCATGCGTCTGCAATACACAAATGTGTTTTTCTTATTTATTCTTTTTTGTTTCTCTTTCTCCCACAAGGAAAATGTTTTTTCTCCACCAAAGGACTGTATTTAAACAGAAGGACTGCTTACAGTGCATAAGAAAAGTATCGTTGTGTTTTGCCTGTGTATACATACAAACATGCATATAAATAATTCAGTCTATCATCCTATTTTCCTGCTGTATGTATTAGTTCAGCCTTGCTCTCTGGCTTGTGGTACAATGGTACCTTCCTCCTGGCATAGAAAAGAGGCTCATTACATTTTGAGCAGCAGAAAATAATGGCACATCATGAAGCAGTAGCATCTGGTATACTCAGTCTCAGTCAGTGCACAGCCAAAGGAATACTGTGTGCTGCTAGTATGTCTGATAGCCCTTAATGTTTAGTAGGTTTTCTTAGTACAATATTGCTGCCTTTCACTTTCTTTGACTATGCTGTCCAATTATCATATGTCCTTGTATGTACAACATTCTTTCACAAAGATAGATACATACAGAGTAATTTTATTTCATATGCAATGTAAGTTTCCCAGGCTATTGGAATTTCTGTATATTAACTGTCTCATCCTTTGATTACAGATATTTTCCTCATAGTTGTTTTAAGGTACCTTTGGGTTTTGAGGGTAAAAACATTCCCCAAACTCTCAGAAGTAGACTGATGTGTGTAGGTGGGTATAGAATGTCTTCTGAGGGGCCTCTTAACCTTCTTGTTAGTGGGAATAGAATGTCTTACTAGTGGCATACAAAGTCTTTTATACTAGTGATACCAAGATACGCTTATTCTCACACTCAAAGCTAATGTTGGCTAACAGTTAATTGTTAGAGTAGGTAGGATTACTTGACTCTAAGCATTCCTTTGTATACATCTGTCTGGATCAAAAGCAGTGGCAGCTGCCAGAGCATGTGAGCTGTGGTTCTAAGGAAGCCATGGAGTGACTTTGTTGTGAATCCCAGTGAGATATAAGAAAACCTGTTTGTTTTAGTGGAGTTCATTCCTGTACAAAATTGTAGCATGCTGCAATAGCATGGTCTGTGGCTTATCTAGTTGTAATTCAAGCTTAGGAAGCTGGGTTCCTGTAACTATACTGGCTGTGGCTATAATTGGAATTCTAAAACTAAATTTGAAATTCTAAACACTAAAAATAGAGACAAACTCCATTTAAATACTTAAGGAGGGGGGTCTAATTAGGTTTCTTTAAACCCAAATCTCTTCAGTTCAGTTTTTATACGTTTTCTTCCTACTTTGTTAATTCCATTGTGTGAATTGTACTGCTACAACTTTTTTTTGTATAGCTACAACTTTTTTTTGCAAAGAAATGTTATGCTTGGCAAAATTTTAACAAGAGTTCTCATACACACAACTCTTAATTTCTAGATGTTTTAATGTCAAATAGTTTATTTAAATAAAAATATAAAAAACTCTTGGAAGAATACAATTAAATGGCAGAAGTGATTTTTAGGAAACCCAGAAGACAGAGCTGTAGCCTTTGAGAGTTCCTAGCCTTTACTTTGCAGGATCTGAAAAGCAAGCTCTCCTATCTGCATCTCAGTACTTTTATGTTGCCTTTCCAAGGAAAAGGGAGTTGGACACAGGCCTGAGTTAGATCTCACGGGGATAGTGTTCTGTACCTTAAATTACAATCAGATGTATTTTAGTTCAGATGAAGTTTTCAGCCTAAAATTGGTAAGAAGCCTAATTATTTGACCAGGTTACTATTTACGTAGACCACTGTATAGCAGTCTGTGATTTATCCACAGCTGGCAACATGTTAGCCTTGAAAGGTTTTTATTTTGTGTTTGGAACCGTTTTTAAAAAATCTGACTCTGTTCATTAAATGAAAGACTAAAAGATGGTAGAGATTGCTATGGAGACGAGATGTTATATAAACTGTTCATTTCAATTCTTCAGAATGTAAAAATAGCAAAGAAGCGTGGATGTTTACAGGCTTCCAGTCGTTCAAGGTACTGAGTAACTCCACAAGATGCAAAGCATTCTTGCGCCCTTTGGACTTGTATTGCCATGTAGTGAATCGTGCCCAGATTTTGAAATCAATCATGTATTTGTTAGACTGGAGAGCGTGGAGTAAGGAGAAATAAATAGAAAGACTTTCTAAGTAGTCTTTAATCTGTAGACTCTTCATTATATTATTTTTTCCAGTGAGTAGAATGCCTAAGATGATCTGTTAGCTGAAGTATGCAGGATAAAAATACAGATATTCTGTGATCCAAAAACATAATAATATGGATAAAAACTGGAAAATAAGACTGTTTCACTATCATACCTTTCAGAGTGTCATGATGGCAATGTTACAGATAGGATTGAGATGGTGTTTTATTGATCAGACCCCCCTCAAAGTTGTTTGTTACCATGCCGTAGATATTGTCTCTGGCCTTAAATTTAACACTTGCTGCTCTTGCTTGAAAATTACTATTATTCACTGAGTTTTGAGAACAGTTAGTAAAATTGCTTTTAGGATTATAAAATTGAAACATACAAAATTTGTTTAATTAGTGTAAAGACTAAGCCTTTGTCTAATTAGTAGATTAATGAAACTGGAGGATCTTTACATAACTCCTGGAACACGTGTGGTTGAGGTAACCGTCTGCAATGCTAAATTCAAAATGGCAGCCTTGAACTGTTCTTCATACAGGGTTGAAATCGTCATTCACAATTTAGTAGACAAATAGTAATTTCTGGTTGAGTTCTGTTTATTTTGTTTCACAATTGGTACTTACTTGAATGCTCATGTTCAGAATAAAGAACAATACTTGGGGGGGGGGGGGGGGGGGGGGATTAAATACACGTGCGGAAACATGAAAACCCCTAGGTTTTTCCTGCAAAACAATAACAACTACTACAGTGACAGCATACTCAACATATTTATTATAAACAAGGTAATAATTTTTCAGGCAAGGGATTTCATTAATCTAGCTGTGTGTAGAGACATCATACTGGACTTTGGAATTAAGCAGTGCAGACTGATTGACTCTATTACTAAAAAGGGGCATTTAGAATTATAATATATCACCTTTTAAAATACAAACATTAGTCTTAGCTGCCATGGGGAAGCGTACTACATGGAATGCAGAGGTAGGGAGTTATGTTTAATTTTGGAGGGCTGTGATTCTAGGCATATGTAGATTCTTTCTCACCTTCATAATACCTTAATGGAAAGGCAGTATTTTCCAGAAGTTTTTATCTGTGCATGTATATGACAAACGTGAGTTGGGGGAGACTTTCTAGAAGTAGCATACTTCATGTGGTTCCTAATACGAAATTAGTAACATCCATTGATTTGCTTGTATGCTTGCAGGGATTCTTCCTGACAGTGTCACCAGAAGCAGTATTAAAAGTGGCTGCTCAGGCTTCTGCAAACAACAAGATCTTCAGCTTGAATCTTTCTGCACCATTTATTAGCCAGTTCTACAAAGAGCCTATGATGAAAGTCATGCCTTATGTCGACGTCCTTTTTGGAAATGAGACGGTGAGTCTTACGAAAGTAATTGAAATATTTGTATCTCTTGCACCTAGCTGTTTGTGTCTAGGACCCTGCTTCCTGTTCTCCATTATTTATGGAGAGAGGCTGACCATGTGAAGTGTCACTACAAAATGAAATCCACAGTCACAGGACTGTGATATTTCAGTAGATGCCAAAGATGTCACTTGACTTGGTAGCGGTTTACAACTTGCTTGTTCTAGTGTAGAGACATGTGAACAAGTTACTCTAGGTTAAAAGAGGAAATATCCAACGCATTGGCTGCTTTGTAATAACTATCCACGTGCATGATGTACTCATCCAGAAGTTAACTCTCTGCTGGAAGAAAGCATATGAAGGGCTACTGCAGAGCTGCTGAGGTTCTGTAACTTGTTTCCATACCCATACTGCTGCTATTAATAGCATTTTCTGTGATGAAGATGACTCTTTGGGGAGAACTGGGAGGAGAAAACTAAGAAACGGTTAATTGGTTTAGAAGGTTCTCGTTGATGTTATGGTAGATGGACTCGCAGTCCATCTAAGGAAGTCTTATCTTTGCCGTGCAACAGTTGGCAAACAGATTGCATGACGTTCTGCCTGGAAGTCCATGGTAAAAGACCAAATGAATTCGGATTTCACCCATTGTAGTGCTATCACTTTTTGATTTTTTTTCCACTTCAGAAAGTGCTCTTAAATATTTATTAGTTTGCTTAGCAGAAAAAGGTTAAAAACAGCCTTGGAAAGTGTGACACACCTAAATGAAGTGTGGGCTTGTCTCTCAAGATAACTACATTAGTTCAGGAAACTTATGGAAAAGTTACTTATTCCTGTCAGTGGTTATTCCTCATTGTGACACAGGGAGTTGCACCAACACAAGTCAGTTTTTACACTATTGTCCACATGTCAATGTTAGGGGCTAGCATTGTTACAGATATAGGACTTTAAAAAGAAAAAAAAGTATTTTTAAAATGAAGAAAATTACAATGTTTTTCGATGCAGTAGGATAAGGAAAACCTTTTTAACTATAGTTAATGATACAGAAGAAGTATTTTCCAGACATTTTGCTGCTATTGCCAACTGTTACTTTTATTCTGTCTTTCACAATACAGTCCTCACAAAGATGCTACTGAATATTTTGATTTAATAACAGTATAATCTCAATGAAAAAAATCTTCTCAGATTTCACAAATTAAGTAATACTGAGTCTAGTCAATGTTTGGCTGGAAGGGCTTCACAGAAACTTCTGGGATTAAACCTTGGTGGTCTTTTATATAAATATTGCCCCATTGACCTATCAGAATTCAGATCACAGTGGTTCATTAGGTGCTGTTTTTCAGAAGATAAAACATAGGTTGTTACTTTTTGTATATTTGCACACTTTATAAGCAATAATCCACTATAGTGGCGACATTCAAATTTTAGAAATTATATTCAGACTACCTTAATTTCTGCTGCCATTTTCAGTTTGCTATGGTATTCTTCACCTGCTGTCATAAAATATTGTATAGGACTGTTGTGTGTATTAAAGTTGAAAGACTCCCTGCATTTTCTGTGTATAATTTCTGAAGCATTTTGGTGTCTTTCAGGGTAAAAGATACTATTTAAACTTAAGCGATCATCCCTAAACTTGGCAGTATGATATATATATATACTTCAGAGTACCAGCCTCTTACACTTTGTTACTTATACTAATCAGTTGAAACCCGGGTCACTTTTTAGTCTCTGCTTTCTGCTATATAAGCTGGCCATTGCTGCTTTTGAGTTGTTGAAATGCTATTTGCAGTGGTTTATTCTCTTGTCTTTCTGTGTGACTTGAAACCATGCTCTTGGCATGGTATATTTCTAGTTTTTAGTAGCTGCTGTATCTTGTGATTGTCAGTATTTCTGCTCTCTGCATATGGTTTGTGGTAAAGAGTAGTTGCAAAACTCAAGAGAAACTCATTCTGACATGTTCTGCCTTCTAGTAGCATCCTTCTTTGTTTTGTTGGGGTTTTTTTCTCCTATATTCATTTCATCTAGAAGTACATTTGGGATTTTTCTGTGTTTATGTATGCCTTGATGGGCAATGAACCACTTCGGCTAGCCAGCACCAAATTTTTGCCCATTTACTGTTATTTCCTTTTGCTTTTTGCTACATTTTCTATGTTTTGCTAGTTTACTTAAACACTGAAAGTGCATAAGTTAACATATAAGCAAGGCATACTAAGTGATGTGGTTGTTACTTTATTAGTACAAACAATACTTTCAGACACGATTTTTATTCTTCCCTATATTTATCTTCACTCCACACTATAGACCAATACGATTTTATTGTTAAGCACTGAGCTGTTTATTTTTTGAGTAATACAAAAACATCCAAGAGCAGCAAAATTCCAAATTGCTGCCATTCCTAAACTAAAAACAATTGGCAAAGTGATTTTAAATTACATCTTCTACTTAAAAATTTACATCTGAATGGAGATTGGTTATTTCAAGTTTCAGCCAGATGGTAATTAAAATGGGCAAGTTATAAACCTCTCGGAATAAATATTCTAGTTTAGAATGTAAATGCCAGCATACCCTTAACTGCAGTGCAGACACTGAATGCTGTGATAACAACTCAGCACATGTATCAGTTTCAGCATTAGCTCAGTGACCACTGGTGTTTTGATCATTTGTTTAAATCCCTTTTATAACTAGCCAAACATCTTGTCTTGGATTTTTTATAGTTATTAACTGTACTTCATATAATAAATTTAGTACAGAACATTCAGAATAGGAATAATTATATGTTCATTGCTGCTAACCAATTAGGGCCATTCTGCAGTCATTATCTAGCAATACATGACTGGAGAACTTGATTATTGTCATTGCTTTTAATTTTTATTAAATTAAGTTTTTTTTAATAGTGTCATTTTGCAAATGGTTCTTAGCAATAATACCTTCCAAGCTACCATAATCACTGGATAATTAACCTGCCAGGATTAAGCACACTCTACTTTGCCTCAGGATGCTTAACTCTCAAATAAGGTCAATTATCTCCTGATGATAACTGCTTTGTCACAAGTTGCTGCTTAATTCATCTGTAAAAGCTCACCTTAGAATACATATTTTACAACTCAAAGTAACTTTCAGTAACAGAATGGTCAAAGGAGTGAAAGCTTTTAAAATTACGTCTTTACACAGAGTTGTGGAATGTTTCCTACACAGCAATTACACTAGGCAAGTAAAGGAGCCTGAATTTGCATATATTTCTTTCCCAGACCTCTTTCCACTTTCCCAGTTAGGGCTAAAGCTTGATATCTCTGATATACTTGATCCATCGAAGTCAATAATCAGCACAGGAATCTGAATTCAATTTCCAGTCTCCCCAAAAGATGTGATTTACAATGGCTTCTCCTCAGGGAAGGAACTACTTCTGGGGGGAACAGTCTGTGTATTTTGGGACGTGCAGCTGGATAGCAGTTTCTTTTCTGTGGAGGTCTTCAGAATTCAAGGGACACTACAAAGCTTTCACATGATTCATCCCTGCATATGGCAGTCATTCATGACTCAGAGGAATATTTATTAAGATATTGATGTGGTAAAAATCTTCTGGGTTCTCTTCCTACGTGTAGGCAGGATATCGCTGAGAAATTTTAGAATTTAGAAACTTTAGAATTACAGACACGCTGAGCTCCTCATCTGTTGCTTTACAACAAAAACCATAACCAAGCAATATAGCTTGCAATATACAGTGTACAGCAATCAATAAAAGGTGAGGAGGTTATGTGGAAGAGAGATCGTGGATTTTTCTAAAGCACGAATATAATAAAGAAAACTAAGATAACAATTATTCTTGGAAATTAGATCCTCTTCCTCTCTAGTGTACAGAGCTGTTCCTTCTAAACACCCAGTCTCTGAACAAATTAATTACAGGATTGTTAGCTGAAGTTCTGCAAAGACAGATGCTTCTGCAAGCTCATCAGGAAATTGATGCTGGTGTGACAGCAAACGTGCTGAAAAGAAAGAAGGTTGCGTGCCAGACTTCTATGTTTTAAAAAGAAATTACAATAGCTTTAGTGGTGGTTCTGGAGTTATGAATCCTGAGCTTTAAAAAGATGGGTGCCTTTGTATGCAATAAGATACCAAACAGGCCTTGTCATCATTTCATCTTACAATTATACCAAAGTGGTACATTGTGCCTCCTTAGTTTAAAATATTTTTCAAGTGAGGTATCAAATACTAATAAACATCCCTACAAATGTTGTGGTTTGGACACAGCCTTTAAGAACCTTTACAGCCTTTATAAAGGCAAGTCTCTTTAATGACATGGAAAATTCTCTTTAATGACAAGGAAAAACAGTAAATCTAAAACTGATAACAGTGGTTAACACGCTCCTGATTTTGAACTTGCAGTCAGTCTGTAGTTTTGTGCTTATTTTAACCAGGGGAGTGAATGGAAATGCTGCTAAGTTTTCTGGCATAAAACGGTGTTCAACACACTAGGATTTATGCCTAAATGACAGTTTCCAAACAAATTGGTCTATTCCCTTTCTGTAACCTGTAACGCATGTTTGTAAACAACTTTCACTCCACATACTTTGATATATTACATTAAGATATGACACCGTGGACAACCTTCAGTCCCGCCTGCAAATTCCCTCTGCTGGATTATCACCTGGGACCAGACTGATACCTGCAGGCTTAGGAATCTGCCCGCAGCTCACAAGAATCTTGAATGAGACATAATCACTTTTGTAAGATAAATGATCCTCACGGTGATTGTGTTTAAATTAGTGTGCATTCATAATGGCATAACTGAATTCATCTGAATTTACACCAGTGTAATTGTTACTGGTTATAGACCTAGCAGATAGTTTTCCACACTACCTGAATGTCCTTTCACACTGGTGAATTGTCTGATTCTCAGGAAACGATTAAGAGGTAAGAGACAGGAGAAAATCAGGTGGCAGATGTAATTTGGTGTGTGGAGGAAGGGAAATACAGTTTGACTTTCAATAAATAATGAAAGGGAGACAAAACATTTCAGTCTGTTCTTCTGTATCAGATAGGGCCAAGAAGTAAGGAACATAGTAAAGGATGGCTGGTCATGCCATAAATATCACCAAATTGTTGTTTCTGTTTGGAGTATTTTCAAGTAAGCATTTAAAATTATTTCTGAATGTTTGAAATTATTAGTAGAAGGCAAATACTAGATCGTTTCTGAAACTGGGTATCCTGAAGAGGCTCATTTTACTGTACTACTAATTTGCGTGTATGTTATGTAAAAAGCCCTTAAAAGACCTTGATTCTTTCATTTTAGCTTACTGGAACTGGTCCATATTGAGGGGTTATTTTCAGTCAGTGGTTGTTTGCAAGCTATCTTCCTTATGAGTTCAACCTTTACCTTCAGCTTCTACATCTTTATTCATTTTGAATTACGTTTTCAGAAACATTAATCATCTTAAATGAAATTAAGTTGGTGTCAGTGTTTTGCATTTCAATTTATATGCCAGTATTTTCCTTTTCGTTATGCTTTCAGAAGTTCTCAGACACTTGCCCCACAGGTGAGGGTAATTATCTTCATTTCATAGGCTGAGTGAGAGACTGAGGTTTGCACAGTCTCCTACAGGGAGTCTGCGGTTAAGTTAAAAATTGTAGTCAGATATTCTGACCCAGTTTATTAAATACACATGGGAAAAAATTTTGTAAGGAGACATCTCATCTTCTCTTCTATTTTAACAGGTAGAGGTTTTTAAGGTCAGCTGCTGCTGGTGTTTGCTTTTCTAAACTGCAGTAAACAGAGAGCAATTTCTTTTCATAAATCCTATATTTAAGATTGCTACAAAGTCTTTGGAAGGAGCCTGGGAAGTAAAAATTGTAATTTTGAATGGAGGAAGAATAAATATTTTCCTTTGATGTCTTTGTAGAATTTTGACACTTATTTCCTGGTGCAGGTGCTGTGTTTTCAATTATAGGAAAGCTATGGCATTGTAATAGTGCTGCTTAACTCATAGAATTAACTTTCTCAGTATTGGAATATCTAATAAATCGTGGCCAACTGAAAAATTGGAGGGTCTCTAGCACAAGGGAGGTTGATAATGTCAATGGCATGTTGTAAAGATGTGCTGTGGGAAGGATGCTGAAACAGCCCAAGGCTATTTCAGCTGCAGACACTGAATCTGCTTCTCCCTCTCCTCTTCCCCCCACCCCCCCCACCCCCCTCCCCATGAACTGCAGTGGCTCTCTGAGATGAAATGCTTTTAAATAATTTCCCAACCTTGCAGCCGTCTTTGATAAAAGCCCTGTTATCTGAAATGATATGAATCACTGTGGAGTTAATCATACCTTATACAACAACATATTTTGTTGTGATTCATTCTGTTTCAATTAATCATCTTATTTATCTACATTGTCTCAGCTGCTGCACTGAAATTCATGAGTAATAAGCAAGTAATTATTTTAGTATAGTTTACCTAGTACATTATGAATGAAAGGAAAATTGAAAGCCAAGTATTTAAATGGATATTTAGTGCTGCTTTCAGCTAATGTCTAGCTATTTAAGCAATTTAGGAATCCTGTCTCAAAAATGGCTTTCTTTTTTCCGGTTATGGAAAACAAGCAGGTATTTAGAAGAGAAGCATATACTTTACAACAGGCTTCACTTCTTAAAACGAAAAATGTTTTCTGGTAGTCTCTCAGAATGCTTAGGGATATTTATCCTTCCTTATGCTATGCAGTGTTGAGATACTTTTAAGATTACAAGTACTGGTTAGAACGCAGCACAAGACAGAACACGTCCTGTGAAGAGGGAAGGCAGATTTCACCGTATTTCAGCAACTTCTGTTTTACTGACGATGATTGATAACGCTTTTCACTTTGTAGCACTTCCCAGAGCGTCTCATAACACTTCATAAGCATTAAAGCTCAGAATAAACGAATAAGGTGGGTGTGTAGTCTTGTCTCTGTTTTACAGGTGGACAGTTGAGGGGTTATTTGCCCAAGGTCATACAGCAAGAGCAGAGCCAGGAACAAGCAAAATCGAGTTCTAACTTTTTTCTTCAGTTAGTGTCCTAAAATGTCGTCAGCTGCTGGATGCATTTAGGACAAAACTCACCTGACTGGAGGAAAAGACCTGCAGAGTCTGGCTTTCAGTTTTCAGTGTAGTATTAATATGAGTCTCTGAAAGCCTTTTAAAGGTGAACTGCATGTGCATTTTCAATAATCAGTACTAGGGCAAAAACGTATAATATATAATACAAACATATAATGTAAGAGCTGCAAAAATAAGAGTATGAATAAAATTTAGTTATATAGTTGATAAGAAGTAGAATGAAGGCAGAAATGTTCACAAAAACTTCTTTAAATCAGTGTAAATCCAGAACAATTCAATTTCACAGAGATATTTGCAGATAACAATGCAGGTAAAATATATAGGTTTCAATAAAGGTTTTGTTTTCCAATCCAGCTAAGGTCTATTCAATGACTCCACATTTCAAGCCCTATTTGGGGCAGGTGTAGCCAGTTTCTGATTCAGAGCACTATTAGATCATGCTAAAGTCTTTTATGCCAACATATACTGGGCATTCTCCTCATTACAGTCCTTACAGTGAATTGTAAGGCTGCAGTTCCATGTTAGCCCCATGGATAACACCTAAATGTGAGCTGATGTGGGCCTTTCTCACTTGCCCTTATCACATAGTCTCATCTGCCCCTTTTAGTCAGATTTAGCAATTTTATGTCCATAGCAAGAGTAATTTCTGTGGGCTAGGTTACTGTTGAATCACTGAGCTGGTCCAGCTTTCCCAGGCAACAGGATCACTAGATCTGACTAGATGAGAGGGTAATGCTTGGTGGTACAGAGGACTTTGAAAGAGAAAGCCTGATAACCTCTCTGTTTCATGTGATCTAACCAGTCTATACTGTTAGGGTCTCCCAAGCAATATAGCGAAGAAATACAGCCGGGGACATTGTCCGACTTAAAGATTTTCTTTCTGTAGTATAGTATGTACAGCAATATCCTTTTTAATCCTGACTTGTTATATATGCAGCCACTCAGTATAGTTCTATCTGCAAGTATTTAGTTGAATGCTATTGTTCATGGATAAGTTCAGGTATTAGCTGTAAAGTTCTTGGACAGAGGTTTTTATATAAAAGAGCTTGTATTTGCCTATTGATGCTTCCTGTGTTCATAAATTTGAGTCTGAACAAAGTGTACTTGAAAGAGAAGAAAAGGGAAGGCTAGTCAAGAAGCCAGTAGTAAGTCTGTGATGATATTCAAAACCCTGTGATCATGTATTGTAGAGAGGTCTGGAGGCTGCTCTAAACTAAACTGCTCTAAACTAAATTTTTCAAGAACATATGCAATATAACGTAATAAATGCAGAGACTAAAAGTACATGTGTTTTTTAGTCTGTATGACTGCAAATGTTTTAGTAATTATTTTAATACTGAAGCTGCTTAAGACAAATACATACAAAATGCAAATGTGTAGTTGTACAAAAGTAAATTGAAACAGCATTAGAATGGCTTTTGATTTTGTTTTTAA
This sequence comes from Mycteria americana, assembly GCF_035582795.1. Taxonomy (NCBI): domain Eukaryota; kingdom Metazoa; phylum Chordata; class Aves; order Ciconiiformes; family Ciconiidae; genus Mycteria; species Mycteria americana. The sequence goes on from NC_134370.1 coordinate 25,292,640, forward strand.
AAATGTTTTATAGGGAATTAATCTTGAAAACATGGTTTGGGGGTTTTGGAATAGAATTGGCAATATCTTTATTACGTTAACATTTTTTCTGTACTATTACATAGCACTATCTTTTCAAAACTACAGTTTCCACCTTGTTTCTTTTCTCATGTTATCTTTCTCCGTCAACACCTTCCTTCACCCTGCTTATATAGCTCAAATAATATTTTTATTCTGTCAAGAGAGTTTCACATCTGATTACAAATCTATTAAGTAGTTTCATTTTTCTGACTTTCTCCAACAAAGAGCAGCAAAACTAGGGGTTTGAACCCTGTCTTCTTTCCAACTAGTTATATAATCTTCTGTCACTGGGATTCCTACTGTTGGTAGATTTGATAGGAATAAATGGAACCCACTGATGTTTCCTTAAGACTACTGAAAAGGTGCTATGTATAAGTAAACAATGCAAAAATTTTTCCTTCGTGCATTGACATATACATTGAAAGTATTTAGAACTGACTTCTGCTGAACTGTTATTGATTAAAATCTATACTTTAATTTTTAATGAGAATTTAGAATTAAGACATTAGAATTTATAATACTGGGCATATTAATTGATTAAATTTACTAATTATACAATTAAAACATGTTTTGTCCCTCCTATAAATGGCATTAAAAGGAAAGCTAAACGTGCACTATATTACGAAGTATATGCAATGGGTCATAAATATATGCAAGGGTCACATAAATATTTTATTAATTTCTAAATAATTTTTCAAAGAGTTGTCAAAAAATTAGGAAAGGGGCTTGGAAAAGGAGTAGAAAAAAATATGGTTGCAGTGTACCTAAAACGCCTGAAAGATACATAAAAGCATCCATGGTTTTCCCAAAGGTATTAACTGATTTCTAAAACCTTGCCTTATTTATAAGCGTAAGCCACCCCATTTACAACAGCCTTTGGGTGGTAATTTTGCAGCCACATGAAAGTGTCTCCTTAAGCTATATTTTGAGGTTTAGTGGTCATATTCTGACTTACAATACCATTTGTTTAAATATTGACCTCCCAGGGAAGCAATGTGGAGAAATTGCTTTGCTATATGTTTTTGTTCTAAGTTAACGGAACTCATCTCTCCTAGTCATTACACTTTTTCTTTTTTTTCTTTTTTCTTTTTTTTTAATTGTCCCCAGAAATGATGCACTAAACCTTTACTTTAGTAAAAGTGCTGCCAACACATATGTGATAAGTAACAATGTCAAAATGTTGCTCATTAAGTCCTCAGACCCTCATTTGACACCTTGTATGCCATGTCAAAACCAGCAACATATGCAGTCACGTTAGGGAAACGTGCGTATATAAGTCAGCTTGCTTTCCATGCTAAAGTAGTTTCCAGGTGAAGGAGCTTTCAACTGGAGGAAAGAATTGTAGCAGTCTAATGGCTGGGATGGTATAAATTTTGAAATATAGAAATCTGTGTCTTTCTTGGCTATGTTTCTAGCTGTGTAGAGGGGGACCGCTACTCTGAATTTGAAATTCAACAAACAATTGTATTCATCGTCCTCAAGTTATTTCATTCAGAGGCAGCAGTTTCACAAGCAGAAACTTTGTTCTTCCCAACTGCAGCTAAGGAGAAGGACTTCCTCACAATCCTTACAAAGGAAGCGGCCATCAGTATCTGCTTCTCGTCCGAGTCTTAGCGCTCAGAGCCAGCTGGTTCTCCCCACTCCGTAAGGCCATAGGTTGTCCTTGTCACTAAGCAAAAACCTTCAGCATTTGAGAAACTCACTTGAAAGCAATGGGAAAGTGGTACACATTCCAATGGAAGACCCTTAGGATCCCCAACTAATCTGACCTTAGTGATACTTTTCAAGCTGTCCTGCTATTTTCAAGGTACAGCCCTGCTAGTTGAATAGGCTATTTGAGGATGTCCCAAAAATTTCTGGAGTTAGGAGTTTTATTTTTAATTTTTCTGATGCTGAAGATTGATGGATCTTGGTTGAGGGGAAACTCAATTGTTTTTATTGAGAAGTTCTGCTTCTTCATTTTGATATTATTGTCCTTTGAGTCTAAGCCAGTCTGTAGATGCCAGTCAACAGCATGCTTATTTCTCTTTCTCTGTGGCTGTCCTTCTGAAGGATACTGTTTTTGTAATCCTGAGAGGCCCAGCTATTAGTAGTATCTTTGGTTCCTGGCAGGTAAGAGACCTCACAGAATTAGGTTTTCTTCAGGATCTCTCTTAACAAAGTGTCTTTCTGCTCTGGAATTCCTCTGGGAGACCAGGGCATCTTGTCTAGTCAGACCATTGACCTCTCCAGGTTGTGCGACATTTCTTTCTTTTTTAAAAGAACTGGAATTTTCATGAGAAATGAAGTTGTTGGGGCAGTTCTGATTGCTCTGAAGGGAGGACCTTCCTCCAGCTGGAAAAATATCTGAAATTTCATGGAATTGCTGCAGGTATCTTTCACCATCGGTTCACCTGAAGTTTTTTCTTAACTTCTTTTGAAACATGTATGACCTATGTGGATGGGCAGTCAGATGGTCTTAACACACACAATATTTAATATATGTCATTTTGGAGCAGCTACGATTAACGTGTCTTTTTTCTCTCTTTGGAATTTCTACTAGACCAGTAGATACATCTGTGAGTGGTCTTGGACACATGCCAGTTTCAGATAAATGGATCAGTCAATTTAAATTCTGCACATATAGTTGCCAAACACTATGCATTTGATTTGAACATCAAAGTAAATGCCAGATTTGGATGGAGCTGCATCTTGGTATATGTGAATTACGATAATGAGTCAAACTACTGAATCTAACTGCTCAAAAAAGAACACTCATCATCTAGAACCAAATTAATTTCTTCTAGAATCTAAACTGGTGAAAAGAACTGAGGAAGTACATAGCCTTATGCTGGCCAATTGTAGCCCATCTCTGAACATGCATTATCTGAGGGGTGGGTGGACACACATACGAGTATTATAAAGGGTAGCACTGGTGGGAAGTGGACCCATTATTTAGAGTACACCATGGAAACCGTAAGTTTCAGGAATCCATATTAACTCTACTTGCAGATGAGTTTGTTTCATATTTCAAACAAGAACTTCGTGTCCCAGGATGAGTGGTGCATATATATATTTCAGGTAGAGCAAGGTGAAATCAAGATCAAAGTGTTTAGTGTGTTAACATCATCTTCAGCTGTGTTCTTGGGATAATTTTCAAGCTGGCATGGAAGTGATGATGTAAGTCATCCCAAAGTTATCTTTTCATTTATGGTAAAGATGTTAAGTATTTTAGGGAGGGGTCTTCCTTGTAACAGACTTTATTCAAAGCATACCTATTCATTTTGCACCTCCTCCATTGGAGTTGTTTTTGTAGGAAGTTAAATGTCAATTATCTCTTTTTAACCAACCTTCACCTCTACTATTCTTAAATAAGAGTTTCTCTTTCTTGTTATTTGGAACTTAAAAGTGCACTGTATAGAATACTGCAACATAAATTAATGGAAGTTGGTTACTTTGGACGGCATTTGGACAGATCTAGGGTGAGAGAAGAATATGTAATAGGTTAATGAGGAATGTTATCCCACCAGAAAGATGTTTAATTCAGGAGTAAATTATGCAGACATTCTTTCTTGTGGCTGTTATTCAAGGTAACAATATTTAGAATAGTATCTCATGTAATGAAACACAAAGCAACCCCCCTAATTTTTCTGTTTCAAAATCTATGTGTTCAATGATACAGTAATGATTTTGAGTGCTAGGTGGATGGGGAGAATTGGATGGTTAGACAATATGGCTATCCACAGTTATATCCTTTAACGCTTATTTTTCAGGGTAAAAGCCAACTCTTTAATGAGAGTTTAAAGGAAACCAGAGTGGTCTGTAAACTTTCCGTTTCCTTCAGTTTTCTTTGTAACAGTTTTCCAAAGACAGGGTCCTGGACTAGATAGATTGCTGATCTGATCTATTATGGCCAGTCCTGTGGTCCTTGAACAAAGATATTTCTTTCAAGGAAAGATTAGCCAGATAAATAGAACTCTCTCATTTTACAATTTATAAAACATGTGGAAAGTTTTCTAATAATTTCTTTTAATTAGAATTGGACAACTGTTTTCAGTGCTACTGTTTTGTTCATCTGTTAATAAGACCTCTTGCAATAAATCCTTGCTCAGGATAATGAATAAGAAAAATTATACTTCATGTAGATAAAATTCCTGAGTAGATCTCAAATATATCCAACTCATCCTGCAAACTGTTTGAAATGTAACTAATTTTGTCGATACTAATCTGTCCAAACCATGTTATTAATTTAAATCAAGATCATAACAAGTTATGATGCTTACCTTTTCATAACATTTCCTTAAGTACTTTTTTTTTCCTTGTATATTTCTTGCATTCTATTGTCATGGTTTAACCCCAGCTGGCACGCAAGCCGTGCACGCAAGCAGAGCAACACAAGGAATTCATTCACTGCTTCCCATGGGCAGGCAGGTGTTCACCCATCTCCAGGAAAGCAGGGCTCCATCACGTGTGTAATGGTTACTTGGGAAGACAAACGCCATCACTCCAAACGTCCCCCCCTTCCTTCTTCTTCCCCCAGCTGTATATGCTGAGCATGCCATATGGTATGGAATAGCCCTTTGGTCAGCTGGGGTCAGCTGTCCCAGCCGTGTCCCCTCCCAGCTTCTTGTGCAGCCCCAGCCTGCTCGCTGGTGGGGTGGGGTGAGGAGCAGAAAAGGCCTTGACTCTGTGTGAGCACTGCTCAGCAACAACTAAAACATCCCTGTGTTATCAACACTGTTTCCAGCACAAATCCAAACCATAGCCCTGTACTGGCTACTATAAAGAAAATAAACTCTATCCCAGCCAAAACCAGCACATCCATTTTTCTGGAATCAAACACATCATACCCAGCAACAGCCTGGGGGGCAAATTTGGTATAACTGTGCAATGTTTTCCTACTTTAATTCCACATTTTACAAACACTTCTGTGGATCTTATGTTGCCTGTCTCAGCTATGTGGAAAGTATTACAAGGTCCTCAGTAGCACTTATTACTGAGCATAGTTACAGTTCTCTCTCAACAGAGCCAGCTTCTATGCTCTGAACTACCCCAACTAGCCATCTCTCTGTAATAAACCACCCCTTGAAAACCCTTTCCATGTTCCTGCTCCCAGTAATCTCCCTGCAAATATGAAATGCCTCCCTAATATTATACTGGCTAGAAACATAAGGCATGCAGTGTTTGGGCCTGCATCAATATCTTTGGTCCTTGGATGGCTGTAAATGGAAGATTGACAATACTGTAGAGGGGAGATCCCAAGCTTGCCAGCAAGACACACAGAACTTACTGCCTGCCCTTGAAGGCCTCAGGATATTAAGCCTTACATACAAGTTTACCATTTATCAATAAGCTATTATGGGATAACCTTACAAGGTTTCTAAAACATTTTCCCCTGAGCCTCATACGACTTCCTGACTTTACAGACAAAAGCATATGAAAAATTGTATCAATAAAAATTTTAAATTCTCTAAAATAGTTTGCCTCTGAAACATGTCATATACAGAATATATGATGGGTTGGCATGTTAAAATGGTTTTGTGGATTCTTTTCTAAGGCAACTTCCATTACTAGCTTGCGAATTGACCGTTTGAGTAATGTGTCCATCCCAAGACAGCTTTTCTAAGAAACCATCATGTGTTCTTTTTTCTTGCCTATCTCCTACCCTTATTATTACAGCAATTAACTTTATAGAAAGTGTTTGGAGTACTATACAATGTACAAAACAGAGTAAGAGGCATGTTCTGTCCTGAGAAATTTACATTTTAAACAGAGATAACAAACAAAAGACTGGAGAAGTAATGACCAGAGAGGTGAAATGTCATAACAATGATCAGACACTTGCTCAGTGCCATTACCAAAAATGTAGCTAAGGTTTTTGTCCTGTAATCTCATATATCAATTTTTAAAAGAAATGCAATCGGTGAAAAGAAAAAAGTAATGATGGGCTATGCTAAGTCTAGATATATAAGACCCTTCACTATAGATTTTTTAGTAATTCTTTTGCGTGGTATTTTTTTGTTTTCAGTCTTAAATATCACGCAGAATCAAAGCAGTTCATGATCAGCTAAAATTTTAAATATTTAAGAAAGCAGTAGTTAAGATTAACTGTCCTCCATTTACTGACCATTACTTGGAACCAAAAAAATCTCGTATTTTTGTAAGCATAGTAAGCTACACTGTTTTTCTTTAAACTTTAGGGTATGAATTATATTCCTATAATGACAGCTGCAGGGTGGAATGTTTTAACACACTGGAGTGAGATATATCTTGGACACATTCTTGGTATCTTAAGTTCAACATGCTCCATATGGTGCCACTGAGCCAGTGATTTTGAAGAAAACAGTCAAAGACTGCTGAAACAGCGTAAAATACAAATTAGTCTTTGCTATATAAGTAAAAAAAAATCACTGTCAATCTTTTCAGCTTTCTGCATGAATACTTCCAGCAACTTTTAATAGCAGTCCCCATGTTTTAAAACAACTGTTGAATTCTAGCAGAACAGAGTAAAAGATTGTGGGCTAAGAATGCATACTCATTATATTAACTGTATTATGCCTAAGTGTTATGCAGGAGAGCAAAGGCGAAGGAGGTTGGGCTTCCCTGGATTGTCACATTAGTCTTTAACATGGCAGTGGGGATTGTGTGTTACAAGATTTGTTAGAAGTAGGTTGCTCTTTGTTAACTTGGTCCTCTGTCAGCACAAGAGAGTCGTGAAAGAGCTGTGTCTCAGGGAGGTGTCTTCTCAGTCCTACTGTTGAGAATAGTAATGATAGGGTACCCTGTAGTAAAACTATCTAATAATCATTGTTATGACTTAAATATTTTAGTGTTTGTGGTACTGCATTAGCTGGGAATTATGTTTTCAGGACTTCGGACTTTTTTCCATGTATGTTTTCATTCCTAGAATCATGACAGGTAGGAGGTAATGTATGAGTAACTTGCTTGTCTGTCTTTTGTCTTAATGTGATCGGATTTTTTTCAATATAAAGTTAACCCTGAGTTTCCTGAGTTTTTATTCATGCTTATGGATTTCAGAGTTCTTACAGCATATTTGCAGTTCTTAATACTGAAGTTATTGGTTCATACCCTGATTTTAACTGTATATTGACCTGATGTAAATTTTAGTCCTGGATGATGATTATTATTGTTATTAGGCCTTTTGTAAAGCATCAGACATGGACTCCAAACAAGAAACCCAAGGATTACACAGCCATGCAAAAGTTCTGTCTCTTTCAAGTAGTATCAGCCTTAAATCATTTTGTATTCATATTGACTCTTAAGAACAGATTTACAAATATAACAGAACATAAGAAAAAGAGCCACGGTGCACCAACCTGTTAACCTATACTTGTGTACCTTTTCTATCAGCAGAGCAGCATAATGAACTGAGAGCATTACTGATGAATCAGACCTTTAAGGTGGCAATTTGCAGAGTTATATTAATGTGAAGTTGCACATTACAGCCTGAGTTGATCTAGGAATTTACTGCCAGAGGAAGAGGGAGATCCTCCCTGTTCTCCCCCTTTTCAGGCTTGTAGCTTCTGTCTCAGGTTCCCTCCGCACAGTGGGGGTAAGGCAGCAGATACAGGAGTGATATTTTAAAGAAAAGGCCCAAGGAGGTGTGGCCACAAGATTTTTAAACAGGGATGTCATTTGAGACAGCCAATCTAAAAGTAAGAAAGCAAACCACAGTCCTTGAGCTTCTTCCCCCCTGCTAATTGTTACAATCTATAAAATCATAGACAAAGACTGACAGGTAACTAGCATCTTAGTAATCCCACATTAGAGCTACCTGCACTGCTGTAGTCCCTCTAGATATAATTAGATAAAAAATCATCAATAGTTTGTTTAAATTTCCTTCTTTAAATATAGCCTGAATGTCAAATTTCAAATGATAATTACTTAGGGCATGTTTCTTAATTCCTTTGAGATACAGCCAATGTTGGTATCTGTGGTAAAGGACCTACTTGCCAATGGATTCATAAATAAAGTTCTTGTACGTTCTCAGTACCTTCAAAGCATGCGAGGTCTTGATACAATATTTCTCATAGTAAACAGAGGTCAAATCTCTGCTTTAAGTGAAAAACAGAACTTAATATTGGTGTTAGAGACATGACCAGAACATCAATGATACATTAAGATGGATGCTTTCTCCTCATACATAAAACATAATTACCACCTTTTTTTTTCTTCCAGCAGCTGGATTCTCTAGTTTAAAAAGATATCTGTTGATGTTTGTCCAGTTACTGGACATACACTGGTATACTTTCTATGAAAGACTTATTCAGCTGTACCTCCCTCATCAGTGATAACTGTGTAGGCCTTCCAGTCTCCACAGCCATCCTAATCCATTTAATATGATGATATAATGCAGCTGTCACAAAACACTATCCCTTTCTTTCAGAAACATAAGACTTCCAAGCCATATGTGTAATCTAACCCAAGGAAATGATCCCAAGGGATCCACTTGACCTATCAGTGCCTTCCTTCATTTTGTGCCATGGGTAGACTGGTCCCTTTTGTTATCTGCTCAGCAGGATTACAGTCACTGTCTAAATTGAAGACAACTGTGCTTTCCTTCTCTGAGTATCAGTTCATCATCACTATGTGTGAGAAGCTTGTGTTAAGCTACGTGTTAAGCTTGCACTTAACTGTTCCAAAACAAGTTTGTGTATAAAAGACCTAACAATTTTGTTATATTGCTCAGCTGGGACAAAAGGAGGACCTCTATAAGCCACACATTCTTTATGATGAAAAGCAGAGCATGACAGGAGACCAAAACCTCTTTCTGCACGTTACTGCTGTTTGCTAAAGGAGGGCAGGGTCCAGCCTGTTACTTTCTAATTCCAAATCTCAGCCATTGGTGAATTATTTGAGGAGAGGAGGAGACAAAGAATAAGGAGAAGAATTGAGAAAATCATGTGGAGCACTCCACCTGAAAATGGCTCTGTATTTCCCAGAGATGGAGAAATTTCCTTAGCCTTCCAAACTTTCCACAATGGCTCAACCTTGCCTCAGTGCATCAAGACCTGGGAGTGGTTTTCTCATCATAGAATCATAGAATAGTTTGGGTTGGAAAGCACCTCCGAAGATCATCTAGTCTAACCCCCCTGCAAGGAGCAGGAACATCTTCAACTAGATCAAATGGCTCAGAGCCCTGTCCAACCTGACCTTGAATGTTTCCAGGGATGGGGCATCTACCAGCTCTCTGGGCAACCTGTGCCAGTGTTTCACCACCCTCATTGTAAAAAATGTCTTCCTTTTATCTAGTCTAGATCTACCCTCTTTTAGTTTAAAACCATTACCCCTTGTCCTATCGCAACAGGCCCTGCTAAAAAGTTTGTCCCCATCTTTCTTATAAGCCCCTTTTAAGTACTGAAAGGCTGAGATAAGGTCTCCCTGGAGCCTTCTCTTCTCCAGGCTGAAGAACCCCAGCTCTCTCAGCCTTTCTTCATAGGAGAGGTGTTCCATCCCTGATCATCTTCCTGGCCCTCCTCTGGACTCGCTCCAACAGGTCCATGTCTTTCCTGTGCCAAGGGCTCCAGAGCTGTACGCAGTACTCCAGGTGGGGTCTCACCAGAGCAGAGTAGAGGGGGAGAATCACCTCCCTCGACCTGCTGGCCATGCTTCTTTTGGTGCAGCCTAGAATATGGTTGGCCTTCTGGGCTGCGAGGACACATTGCTGGCTCATGTCCAGCTTTTCATCCACCAGTACCCCCAAGTCCTTCTCCGCAGGGCTGCTCTCAATCCCTTCATCCCCCAGCCTGTATTGATACCAGGGGTTGCCCCAACCTGTGTGCAGGACCTCGCACTTGGCCTTGTTGAACCTCATGAGGTTCACACAGGCCCAGTTCTTGAGCTTGTCCAGGTCCCTGTGGATGGCATCCCGTCCCTCAGGTGTGTCAACTGCACCACTCAGCTTGGTGTCGTCTGCAAACTTGCTGAGGGTGCACTCGATCCCACTGTCTGTGTCATTGATGAAGATATTAAACAGTACTGGTCCCAATATAGACCCCTGAGAGACACCACTTGTCACTGTTCTCCATCTGGACATTGAGCCATTGACCACTACCCTCTGGATGTGACAATCCAACCAATTCCTCATCCACCAAACGGTCCACCCATCAAATCCATATCTCTCCAATTTAGAGAGAAGGATGTTGTGGGGGACTGTGTCTAAGGTCTTACAGAAGTCCAGATAGACGACATCCATTACTCTTCCCTTGTCCACTGATGTAGTCACTCCATCATAGAAGGCCACTAGGTTGGCCAGGCAGGACTTGCCCTTGGTGAAGCCATGCTGGCTGTCTCAAATCACCTCCCTGTCCTCCATGTGCCTTAGCATAGCTTCTAGGAGGATCTGTTCCCTGATCTTCCCAGGCACAGAGGTGAGGCTGACAGGTCGGTAGTTCCCAGGGTCCTCCTTTCTATCCTTTTTAAAAATGGGTGCAATGTTTCCCTTTTTCCACTCACCAGGGACTTCACCTGACTGCCATGACTTTTCAAATATGGAGAGTGGCTTGGCAACTTCATTAGCCAATTCCCTCAGGACTCTGGGATGCATCTCCTCAGGTCCCATAGACTTATGTATGTTCAGGTTCCTCAGGTGGTCACAAACCTGATCTTCTCTTACAGTGGGAGGGACTTTGCTGCCCCAGTCCCTGTCTTGTGGTCCATCCACTCAAGATGAGTGGGAAGAGGTTGCCGGTGAAGACTGAGGCAAAGAAGTTGTTGAGTACCTCGGCCTTCTCCTTGTCTGTTGTTACCAGTTTGCCAGTCTTGCTCATCGGGGGGGTACATTTTCTTTGACTTTCTCTTTCTGGTTAACATACCTGTAGAAGCCCTTCTTATTATTCTTTGTATCCCTTGCCAAGTGCAGCCTCAGCCACGCCTTGGACTTCCTGACCCATCCCTACGCAAGCGGGCAGTGTCCCTATACTCTTCCCAGGATACCTGTCCCTGCTTCCACTGCCTGTGCATTTCCTTCTTGCCCTTTAGTTTGACCAGCATGTCTTGACTCATCCATGCCAGTCTCTTGCCTTCCTTTCCTGATTTCTTACACCTGGGTATCGAGAGCTCTTGTGCTCTGTGGAAAGCATCCTTAAAGATCTGCCAGCTCTGTTCTGCTCCCTTGTCCCTGAGGGCAGTTTCCCAGGGGGTCCTATTGAGTAGAGCTGGAAGTTTGCTTTCTGAAAATTCAGGGCCTGGACTTTACTCTTTGCCTGACCCATGTCCCTCAGGACTGTGAACTTGACCAGTGCATGATCACTGCAGCCCACGCTGCCTCCAGTCTTGACATAGCCGATTAGCTCACTTGTACTGGTGACCAACAGGTCCAGTATTGCATCCCCTCTGGTAGGGCTGTCTATTACCTGGCTTAAGAAGTTATCCTCAGTGCACTCCAGGAATCTTCTGGATTGCCTATAGCTCACTGTGCTACTCTTCCAGCAGATGTTGGGGTGGTTGAAGTCCCACAGCAGGACGAGAACCTGCAAGCATGATGCTTGCTGTAGCTGGAGTAAGAAGGCTTTCTCAGTAGGGTCCCCTTGATCAGGCAGCCTGTAGTAGACATCAATGACAAGGTTCCATTTGTTGCCTTGGTCTCTGATTCTTGCCCATAAGCTTTCAACCTGCTCGTGGCTATTCTTCAGAGACAGCTCTTCACACTCCATCTATTTCTTGATGTAGAGGGCAACCGCCCCTCCTTCCTCGCCTGTCCCTTCTGAACAGCCTATAGCCATCGATAGCCACGCTCCAGTCATGGGATTCATCCCACCAAGTTTCAGTGATGGCAACCTTCTTCATTCAGGCCAGAAGCCTGTTCATACTTTGCTACTTACAGGCCAATAAATTACATCTCAAAAAGTTCCTTTCTTGATAAATCAATCTGCTCATGTATTTGCACTATATTATGTAAGAAGAGCCTTGTCATCTTACTGAAATAATAGGACATTGTGAGATACCAAGTATTTATGGCTAGATTTAACGATTTTAAAGGAAGCAAATTATTGCAGCTCCAGGGCAGCAGTAACTTATGTAGTGACAACTTATACATGTTTTATGTACCTATTTACTTCAATGTTCACTACAGAAGTATAGTTACCATAGCAATGACCATGTCACCAGATTTCTTTGCTAGTTCTGAAATACAAAATACCCACATGCCACCTGAACTGTGATTATTTTCTGCACAAGTACTGAAAGTAGAAGTTGAGAGTGTCGCACACTTCTCTAAACAAACAGTAACACATTGATTTACAGAACATTTTATGGTGAAAAGCAATTGGTGCAAGTGGATCTCAGGTCGCTAGCATCCCTAGTACTGTAAATCCTTTGCCACTAAGCTGAAAGAAAAGCTTCACTGGCTCCTATCAGGAGAGACTCCACTAGTATATACTTAACCTTTAGTCTTCTGTGAAATCTTGGTGCTTACACGCAATATTCCAGGAAAATAATGTGTGGTATTTGGGAAGACATTTTCTCTGATTTTAAGTGTGAACTGATAAACAAAGCCATCTTTTGGCTATTTACAGATTGTTAATGTCATATAAAATAGCATCACAGAAAATGGTGGGTATTTTCCATGCTGCTTCTACTACAGAAATCACAAATTTATGAAGAATTTAGGTAATGACCTTGTATACCTTGGGGTGCAGCTCACTGACACCAATAGAATTGAGAAGCCAAGTATTAGATTTCCCAAATCAGCATTAACCACTGGGGCAGTGGTGGGCTACCCCAATGTGACTTGTGACAGTGGGCAAATAAAAGGGGAAAACTCTTTTACCACAGATCTAGACAACTTCTTATAGCTGAGTTATGTTTTCTCACGTGTAGACGGTGTGACATACCCTGAATACCTTTGTGCATACAGATATTTGAAGAAAAGCAGTTCACAGGACCGTAGACTTAATCCACCATTTCAGTCATTCTCCTTTAATTCCTGTTATGCTGGAACAGGAATGGTTTGTTCCTGTTTAACTTACTTTGAAAATGTGTTTAATTAAAGAGGAGCAGGACACGTGAATTTTTGAACAAACATGTCAACACATAGAGCCAGCCATTAGCAATTCCATGTGAAGATGCGAAAGTAAAATTGACCCACATTCATATAGCGGTTGATCTTCTCTTCCTTGCATCATGCAGTGTCAGAATTCTTCCCACAAAGAAGGAATCACACTTTGCTGGGTAGGGAAGTGGACATGGTGCTGTTAGGTATTAAGTTTATCTGTATGAGTTGTAGGGAAGAGTTAGGAAATTACTTTAGCTGGAAAGTTTGATCCAACCTCCCTAAGTCCTTGAACCGGAGGTGGAAACTGAGTGGTTCAGATTCCAGCTTTATGTAGCAATGCCACTGTTTAGACTCTCTAAATCTGATCAGAGGCCCCAAAAGGAAAATGAGGTCTTAGAAAGAAGGAGACTTATTTTCACGGCTTCCATGTTGACTGCAAATTGTGTAAAAGGATCAAAAAAAGCCTCTTTCATTGTGTTATAATTAGTAATCATTACTAAGTAATTCTGACTACTTCAGTTTTTATTTGGATTCTCTCCTTTCTCCTATATTTCTTTCTCAGAAAAAAAACCTCAGTATTTTTATGTTTATCTAGGCAGCAAGTGGAATTTGTGAAAAATCCTTTAAGAGCAGAGGTGTACTCTTCAACCAAAGGCATTTGAACTGACCCTTGACATGTAACCTGCAAAACTAGATGATTCAATTTGCTGGTGCGAGTGCTGTGCTTCAGGAGTACCTTAAGCTGTGTGACTCTGTGTGAATGACCAGCTCAGGTGGTTCTGAGATCTCTGTGATGCTCCACTGCCTGATATAAACATGCCCAAAGACTTATATTGTCTCTGACCTTTGCACAGACATACAGCTACTAGTCCCTATATAATTTACCAGATGGCCTTCAACAGTGACCTATCCATGGTAAGGGTAAGCTCCAGCAAGTCAATGGAGTATGACCACCCAGCTTGACGCTGATGGGCAGGTATGGTGGGAAACTTTGTCCAGAAAGCCCCTCTCTCTGCAGCTGATCGGCTGTGTGATAGATTAGGTCACTCTGTCTGTGTCTCTCACTTTTACCATATACTGCTTTTGTAGTCAAGAGTGTGTTTGTTCCAGCTGTGATGTTAAAAAGTGTAACTCCATTTACACCTACAGTAATAGTCTGGTGAGAGCGTTTTTTATCATTACTGGCAAATACACTCAATACAGAAGCACATGCATCTTGTATATGGTTAAAGGTATAATGTACACTTACATTTGTTGGCACTGCAACAGACTTAGGAACATCTGCCTTGATTTCTGGATGAAGGCTGTCTTTCTCCTGCTAAAATCTGACATCCAATTCTTGTTCTGTAGCTACTCGAGTATTGTAGTTGTTCTCTGTCCTCTTGCTGGTGCAGCCACCCGGTCTGGGGTGGATTCCATGTGTGTGACACTCACACACATGCTGCTCTGCTGCCAGGAGCAGAGGACCTAACTTTTTGTCACATGAAAAGAAACTTGCTGGTACGGTACATTACTAAATGCTAGAGACTTATTTCATGAAATGGGAACACCGCAGGGGAATCTGGCAAGGAAGATGCGTTTATGTAACTGAATTGAGTGTTGCAACTGCCATCACTTAGTTCTCTTGGCTGCAGTGAGCGAGTTGTGAGAGAAAAACAATCCAAACAGAGATCTTCAGGCACCGAGGGCAGCTCTGATTACATACAAATAATTAATAAAAATGAAATGCAATATCATTAGAAAATACAAATACCATTCATTTTCTTACATGATCTTGTGTACCCAGCTCATTGATAGGAACAGAAACACCCAGACTTTTGCACTTTTATTTGATGTACATATTCTTTGGGTGTCTTCCGCACATTCTGATATCCCAGGGAGATTCATGACACAAGAGTAATTGCATATAATGTAAACAAGATCTGCATTAGTTGGCTCTTTTACTCAGAATCCCTTTCCAAGTCCAGATGTGTGATGTGTAAATGTTAGGAGAACAGAGTCCTTATGAAGTAGCTTTATCAAATGCAGCTAGTCTTCCAGCAAAACGGAGAAAATATAAATTAGAGCTCAAGACCTTGGTCAAATCTGGTGCATAAAATTTTATGGTTATATTTAATGTTCCATATGTGCTTTGGACAAGTGCCATGTTTGTAAAGAACTGCTTCAATATTATTTTAAAAAGTGACACTTTTAGCACAGTATCCTCTGCAAACTGTTCACTGCTCACCATGTAAGCCAGCCAGACTGCAAATAAACTGTTTTCATGGTCTAAACCTAAGATCAGAATGCCTTTTAGGGCATGGCAATTTTCAAAACATGGCATGGTGGATGTCATATGTGACTTTTCGAAGCATAATTCAGAAGAGCTGATTAACTTGACTGAAAGAGGAGAGTATATGATATAAAAACCTGACAAGAGACAAGGAATTAGGAAAGATGTATATATGTCTGCTAGTGCTGTATATCTGTTCTAGCTTGTTGTTTATAACATAATTAGATTTTACTATATTGTATGAGCACTACATTCCTCCTAGCTCTTTTAGGAAAAACAAACCTCAGACCAAGGAGATTCTACAATTTTGTACCACTTTTCAGAGGTCCTAGCCTATTTTTTCTTCATTTCCCTAAATCCCTAAATAGCTGTCTTTTAAAAAAGCTTCCAATGCAGCATCTGGTGTGCTGTTATTGCCACTACTTTTGCTCTGAAAGCATAGCACTACTGTTTTATAATGTTCCCATTCATTTGTTGTCTGGTATTTGGCCAAAAAATTTATTACTAATATAAGAGAAAGAAGTAAATTTTCAAGAACCCAAATTGGAATGCAGTCTGAACAAAAGAACAGCACTGCTTTGACCCTACTTTTCAAATTTTGCATAAAATGGAAGAGACACAGCGTCTTGGAAGAAATCACAGGAATTCTTTTTGTTGGAAAGTGTGAGGCAAACTAAATAGATTGAAATAACTTCTGTTATATTTAAACACAAATATAATGCTACAGGCAGAGAAAAAAAAAAGATTATTTACACTTCTAAGCACTCAGGAGGTGTGAGAAATCTGTAGTGAAGGGCTTGAGCAAGTACTTAGCTAAAAATAACCTGTCCAAAACTGAATTACTACTACTATTACTACCACTACTAATTTCAGCTTCAGAATAATTTGCAGTCTTACGTTTGTCATGTAATAAAATAAGAAATGTATCAGGTGAATTTCAGGTTCATTTGCAATATGCTAACATATAGTAAGCATATAGTAATGGTTAAAAAATATATAAATGTATATTAAAATATAATGTCAATCTGTTATCTCAGTAATTAAAAAATAGTTGTGAGACAAATCCTAAAATAAATGTGGCATTTTAAAGACACAGAAGTAGAGGTTAAAGTGGTAACTGTTCTGAAGTATAGCTGAGGATTAAAAAATGTTCTTTGAGTCTGGGAGTATGTGGAGAATGTGCATATGCTGGAATCAGAGATGGTAAGCTTTTTGTATGCTTACGTACAACATTTATAAAACATTGTGGCTTGAAAGCTATGATACATTTTAATGTTCCCTTAGAATGTACAACTGGTGCCACTAGGAGACTGTCCTTGCTTACCAGAGATTTAGAGAACTGCTCTTGTAAAAAGAGCACAGTTGAAACTCAAAGTTTTCTTTTATTCAGATGTAGACCAAATCTTTCATTTCTCTCCTGTGTGGACTGAGTCCAAATTTTACTTTTCAGCTTGGCTCTAGAAGTTATCTGTGTGAATTTATGAACTGAAGAACAATAGTACTTAGCAAATTGTACAACAACCTCAGTCATTACGCTGTAAGACAAATATATTTGCACTTTAATATTTTATAGCTAGTGAATGTATCAAATAATATTTTTTGAGAGAATAGATAATAATTCATTCCAACTATATTAACAAGGTAAAATTACTTCATGGTAACAAAAAGATACATCAGTACTATTTAACATGAATGGTGATGTAACCAGTAGATCTCAAACTATAGCTGCAGGTCTTCATAACGTTCAAGTGCTCAGAAAACTTGAAAGTGCCAATAAGTTGTGGTATTTTAGTGGCTGTGATTCCATTGCAGGCAGGGTTTTTTTCCCCCAATTAGAGGTCTAGTGAATAAAAATGCTTGTGAAAACCATTGATTTAACCAGGAACAGTTTGGAGAATGGGTGCATGTAGGAGAAGACTGAAATACAGAAGGTTTCAGAGAGAGAGATCACTTTTGTTTTGTCATAAGCTATATATGCATTTTGGAAAGTCGTGTGAGTATATGTGTACATAAAGTTGATTTAACAGGGAAGGCAAATGCCTGACAGACAAAACCACTATGGATTCAATTTCTTATCAGTATTACTGCTACATATCCAGTGCATCTTAGAGCAAATGATCACATTGGAAGAAAGGGGTTTGCCTACAGTTATCCGTGTAATAATGCATTGCTAAACTATGCACTTTGAACAAATAAGTTGTTGTCATAATTATGCTGTTATGTATTAGGTGAAAGATTACTGATCTTTGATGCAGGAATGTAATTTTCCATAATTAAATCATTTAATTTTGAATTTTTTTTCCATAGGAATTCATACATATTCATACATTGTTTTATATTCTTTTTTGCATCTTACTCTTTATCGTTTACCTTTTTTTTTATGAGAGTGTGGTGTTTTAAAAGTAGAAAGGAGTGCTGAGAAAGCTTATAGTTTGCTTTCTGTCATAGGAATTATGAACCCCACTTCTTGAAAAAATTTCACTTTCATGTTTGAAAGCATAGTAACAAAACCAACCAGTAGGATAGTCATGATCTTTTTACCTAAGCCAATTTTTAAGGGAAAAAGCAATTACAATGAAATGAGAGTCATTTGAATGCATGAAGCAATTGGTTATAAATAATTTGAATGTCTGCTGCCAAGCATATTATAAACCACGTGAAATAGGTGAAGTTCAGTGGTCAAAACATTAATGGACTTCCATGTTTTCTTCATCTTTGGTGTGCTGTACTGATGCTAGCAGTCCTTTGGCCAGCAGAACGTGGATAGAGAGGGTTTTTCCTAGTTTGAGAGTTACTGCTTATTTGTCAGAGCAGCTTGTTCTGATTGATTTGTAGTCCCTAACTATCCTCACCTGCTGCATGGCTGTAGTTAGCTGCTTGGTTTCTTTAGCTGTTTCTTTTCCATCCTAACAGGCATCTGACTTTTCTGCGTATATCAATAAGTCTTTGACAAAGTCTTTACCTGTCTGCCTAGCCCCAGCATGGATTTTATCCCATGCTTGAAGTCAGTAGCTACTATCTTAACACAAAGTATAATATCATATTTTGAAGACCTTGACAGACTGGAGAAATGGACCAACAGTAATCTCATGGAGTTCAACAAATGGAAATGGCAGGTCCTGTACCTGGGGAGGAATGCTGGTCCCAGGACAGGCTGGGGACCAGCTGTGTGGAAATTAGCTTTGCAAAAAAGGACCTCAGGATCCTGGTGGGCAAAAAATGGATTTGAGCCAGCAATGTACCCTCACAGCAAAGGCGGCCAACAGCATCCTGGACTGCATTAGGAAGAGCATTGCCAGCAGGTGGAGGGTGGTAATCCTTCCCCTCAACTCAGAAGTGGTGAGATGCATCTGGAGTTCTGGGTCCAGTTCTGGGCTCCCCAGCACAAGAAAGACTTGGACTTACAGGAGTGATACCAGCAAAGGGCCATAGAGATGACTGAGGGTTTGCAGCATCTGCCGTATGAGGAGAGGAGACAGAGAGCCTCAAGAAGAAGAGGCTTAGGGTGATCTTATCAATGCATATAAATACCTAATGAGATGTAGTAAATAAGATGGAGCCAGGCTCTTCACAGCATTGTCCAGTGACAGGACAAGAGGCAACAGGCACAAATTCAACTACAGGAAATTCCCACTTAAGCATAAGAAAAAACCTTTACTGTGAGGGTGGTCAAATGCTGGGACAGGTTTCCCAGAGAGGCTGTGGAGTCTCCATCCTTGGAGATACTCAAAACCCAACAGTTCTGGGCAACCTGCTCTAGCTGACCCTGCTTGAGGAGTGGGGTTGGACTAGATGATCTTCAGAGGCCCTTTCCAACCCAACCACTCTGTGATTTTTGTAATACCTCTTTAAACTATGTTGGAATTTGTGATCCCTCTGATTTCATTACTTTTCTTTCAGTCTCTTCTCTGTCTTAGCTCATCTCATGTTCAGGTTGGCTTCTCTTAGGAAAGGAAAAAGCATACCAAAAAACCACTCATCCTCAAACACTTACTGATCAGAAGCAGGTAAATTCTAATGTTTATAGATTTAAAAAAAATTGGTGCAAGCAACTTGTCCAACATACAAATAGTGCCTTCGTCACATCTGGAATTAGAGCTCATGTTCTTCAGTCAGGACCACAGTGACCTAACTGTGGTCAGATTGAAATTTTGTTTTTCCATGCAATGACCATGTTGTGAGAGAGAGCCACTAGTACAGACTGAGAATTGTGTTTTTCCTTCCATAAAGTAGCTGCAGTAGCTAAAACTGAAAATACAAGAAAAAATTTGTATCTTGAATATTCATATCTTGAACATAGATAAATGCATCATCGAATTAGCATTAAAGAGCACAACAAACTCCAATAAGAATCTTTAAGTCAACTGGGTTCAAACTTAATTGGAAGGGTAAAATGTGTAATATTGAGATCAGTTAAAAAGTTAGTGTTATTGCTGGAGGTTGCAGTGAGCAATTTTATTTTCTTGCTAGAGTTAACAAGCAGTGCAAGGCTAGCACATGAAGAGAGTTACGCGATGATTGCTCTTTACGGGGTTCCCAATACCATAGCCTTAGTTATAATTCTAAATGGCTGTGCATGACATCATACCAAACAAAGTATATAAAACAACTCAATTTCACTGCTAAAAATGTGTTAACCTTTTAGCTGGACTAGAGACAAGTCCTGCTGGATTCCAGCACTTTTAGCACAGCATCTGATTATTCTCTTCATCTGAAATTGCTAGATGAGAATATCTTGTCAGTGATTTCAGGCTAGTCTGAGTGGTTGCAATCATAGGCGGCCTTGTTGAAAATGATGCAATCTTTTATTTCTGTTTGTCATCCTTCAGCCAAAAAGTT
This sequence comes from Mycteria americana, assembly GCF_035582795.1. NCBI lineage: Eukaryota > Metazoa > Chordata > Aves > Ciconiiformes > Ciconiidae > Mycteria > Mycteria americana. The sequence continues at coordinate 25,312,805 of NC_134370.1, forward strand.
AACACTAAGAGCATCCAATGAGAAGTATTAAAGACTTCCAAAGACCCCGCACATCTTTTATTTTTTTATATGTGTATAAAACTCTTCTAGCTATTAAATTAATTTTAAGATATTTGTTTTCATTTTTATTATGTTCTCCTGATTCAGTGATGATTAAGGAAGGGGTCTTTTTTTTCTTCTCCCTGTTTTCTGATCATGATGCATCTATTCTTAAGATAGAGACAGACACATTTGTATAGAGAAGTGGTGTAAGGAAGTATAGTTCACTAATTTGATGCTTATAATATGTGAGGAGAGAGACACATACAGAGTCATAGGTAGTTCAGTTCTTTAGGTAAGGATGTAAGGTAGAGATATAAGTAATAGTGCTTTATCCATCATAAAATTTCAAAATGGCTCAGAGGCATATCACTGCTGCAGCTGTTGCAGACCCTGTAACAGCATTAAGCTCTGACTCAGGGTGATTTTTTTCTGTAGAAGATTCTAGCAGGAACTATAGTTCTGGTAATAACCTGAATAGGAGAATAAATAACTTGAATATTAATGAATTGTACGTAATACAGACGCTCCAGGGTGAACCCAAGCAGGACAGGAAATACGTTTCTTTCTCAATTCTTTTCACACTAGGCTGCTTCAGACAAAACCCTCTGGTACTCTGCCAGAACCCCCTCTGAACATTACAACTTTAACCCCATATGGTATTTATACTTGTTCTGATTATTCACTTGAACTGATTATTATTATTTTATATTTTCACCTCCTGGGTGAAGGTAGCGTAGATATATTTACCAGTATTTTTAGTACTACTGGAGCAAGCTGAAAAAATATTTTAGGATATGATATGAACTCTTACTATCCTTTACAAAGAAAAGCAATTTTGGGGTCTGGCACTACTCATGGGAAACGTAAAGAGGGAAAAAAACACCTCAGTGTTCCTTTATGATAATCTGCCCATCCAATTGATGCCAGCTGTGCTTTCCTCAGTAATAACCAGCGAGGGGTAGATACTTGCTCACATACTGCTGATTCTCAGTGTTGATTCTCAAGCTGTGTGTGGGGTCTGTCCGTTCTGTGACCAGCTTTTATTGATCTTCTCTGAAACGTGAACAGGTGTACACTACTGACCAAATCAAAGATTAGTCTTCTGTGCTTGTCAAATGAAAATAATTTGGAAGCATTACATCCGTGTAACACATCCCCAAGTACAGCTCAAACTTCATCAGCTGCAGCAGAATTTCACCAGATAGATGTTTGTTTCAGAAAATATGCTGGGTGGTTCTTTTGACTCCTGTTTCTCAAGCTCTCATATGACCCATATTAAAGCAACTGTCTCTGGGGGAAATAAAGAAAAGGATAAAATTGCATTTGCCTCCTGAGCCCTGAATGCCTTTATAAATGTCCATTTTTTAATGAAGGCATATGAGCTTGTATTGCTTTTACAGAGTGCAATGTAGTAATAGTTGACCTTAAAGTAATGCCTGTCTAAATCAGACTACAATGACATAAAAGGCTGGATAGGACAATCTACAGTGTTTTGAGTAACTGTTGGTAACTATTTAGCGCTGAATTGAAGAGGAACATATGTATCTTACCACTAACCACAATAAATGTACTGTTGGCACTAAAGGTTAGTGATCCAGCTGGAACTATCTCCTATAGACTTTATATCCATTAATTTTAAATAACAGAATGATATTGGCCATTTGTTGAAATCATGTTTTCAAGTGATCATCAGATAGTCTTCAGCAGTATCTACATCTGATTCCTTAGGTAGGTCATGGTTATCATTACCACAGATTTGACATCACGCCTATGTGCATAGCATGAAAGCAATCTTAGTTCTTGCATGCTGTTAATTCAGCATGTTAAGAAGTGTGGATCTGTTATTGTAAGCGTGTATACATCTATTATTTTCTCACTTAAAATTGGGATGGGCAACAAAATCAGGTATAACTTAGTTTGGCTTTGTGTAGCATGCGCAGGAAAGAGTGGTATAAAGACAGGTCATATTACTGCACGTTTAAGGGCTGCATAAAATACCTGGAGTTGATATATCTGTGTTGTGAAGTTAGTGGGTGTACGTATGACATCTTTGTTATAATTCAAAGGCAGCAACTGAAAACCCATTGTCCTATCTGTGCCTTGAGCCACGTTTCCAGAGTCATATTTAGTGTAAACTGGCCTGGAGCTGGAAGAGTGGTAAACGTGGCATGGTACAGCTCACTAGCCCCGCTCCTTAAAAACTGGCTTAGCTCCTGCACTGTGACGAGTGTTTTATGAAGGAAATACCAAAAGGAGGGCACATGGTAATCTTGACAGTAATATTCTTCATGACTTACCTTGTGACAAAAAAAAGAGGGAGATTTTAACAAAAGATAACTTTTAAGGGCCTGTATTCAGAATTACTAGGCACAACAGATACTGCTGAAATCAGAGGTTCTCAGTACCTATGGAGTATAAAAAACTAAGGGTATAGCTCTCAAAGCAGAGGATTTTATAAGAAAGCTCTTTGTTAAGGACCAGGAAAGATGACAGAAGGGACAGGGAGATAGGAAGGACAAATGTGCCTACCTAAGGAAAGCTGAAGTACAAGTCTTTGTAATTATATTATAGTAAAACAGAAGACTTTGATGTCTCTAGTGCAGTGAGACAGATACTATATGAAATTTTGTTTTTCTTTTTCTTTTTTGTATTATTTTAGAAAGCTTTACAAGTATACTGTCCTTTAGGAAATCATGAATAAAAACGTCTATTTCAGAAATACAAATCTTTAGCACCTAGCTCTAAGAACAGAGATTGTCAATATAATACAACTTTGATTATTTGAGGCAGTCTTCTATGAATGAAGTTGTAGATATCAGTGTGCCTCGCTTGCATGAAAGTCTTCCCTGTATATCCATTTGCTTATTTTACTTTGTTGTCACCCTTTTCATTTAGATAACAGGATTTTAATGTTAGATAAAGTTTCTGCTTCTAACACTTTGTTGCAGCAAACAAGGCAAGCTGTAGAAAAGCAAGAGGGGATACAAAGAACACAAAGTTATACCAGGTTTAGAGACGAACTCATGAGTGGGATTGATAGTACTAAATGATTATACTGAAGAAAAAGAGAATTATCTGAGCAAGAAAATAGTGGCCTTTAATGTGTTCAAAGAAACAATGTAAATGGAAGAAAACTAACAATTCATAGTTCTTGGAGGACAGTCATACAACGGCAGTAGCCTGAAGCTGAGGAAGGGGAATGTTTAAGATTTATTTTTAGAAGATTTTAGCAGTTAAGAAAGTCTTGTAAGGTATAGTGGTGGAAGTACTATTCAAGTTATAATCAAACGTGGTTGGTACCAGTAAGAATGGTTCTATCAAATGCAAACACTAAGTGGTTGGTCCTCATAGTCATTTACTGTTTCTTATTGAGTGAGTCCATTCAAGTTTGCTTTTTTATTTCTTTTTGTCGTTATGCACTCAGATTTACTGCAAGGATCTTCCTCTGCAGTTATACATGCTGTATGTATGTGTGTGCGGGCTTAAGATTACACTGATTCATGGGCCAGGCTGGACCCACTAAGTCACAGATTTGTTATGCAGAGGAAGAGGGTGATATTCCTGAAAATGTGAATAGGGCTTGTTTTGGACTTATTTTGAGTAAGTCAGGAAGTTTTCAGTTATTGCAATAGGAACTCCCTCAAAATCTGCCAGTAATCCCCCAATTAAAAAAAGTTAATCAAATCCAATTCTGCCCTCCCCCCCTCCCCCCCCTCCCCGAAGGAAAAGTAGAGAATTGGAGAGAGCTGCACAGGGTAGTACTGTAATATGTGAGTTTAGGTTATTCTGTGAGATGTTTCCTCTACCAAGAAGGATGGCAGGGGAGGGATTAGCTTCAGTGTCCCTTGCGTTTGCTTTCTTGTGTAATTACGGGAAATGCATTCAGTGTGCAAGGGTATCATTGCTGTCCTGCTGTTTTATCATTTCTTTATGAGATAATGTTGATTTCAGCAATGAAATGCAAATTTAGTTTACAGTGCTCCTTTTCTCTGTATAAAGGTTAAAATGCATATTGTAGTTAATACTGTTGGTGGTGCTTTTGAAACAGTCTTTGTCAGCTAATTTCAGCAATACATGGTTTTAAATGCTGTTCAGTGCAACTGCCTGAGTTTTACGTTGGCCTACATGAATTAAATTTAACCCAACATGCGTGTTGTTACCATTTTGGCTATAATTTGATCAAGTCATCATAAAACCTTGGTACCAACAACAAAAAAATGTGGTTGTGTCGAGAATATTTAATACATAGTGTGCCTTCTGTGTGTTATGGCAAACCGAACATACAATTACTGAAGTTGAGCCATCTTAACTCTATAATCATAAAATTCTTCTAACACGGGGGGCTAACAAATACTCCTAGGAATGCAGATGCTAATGAATTCTGTGTTTGGAGGGTATGTTTCTGTTTACTTATAAACAAATAGTTCGTATTGCTGGTGATAAAAGGGCTCAGAATTTTAACAAGTCCTGTTACAATTAGCCCCGGTGTAAATTATAGACAGCTCCATTTACTAAATGCTGGGACTCCAACAGCAATAAAATACATGCAAGAATGGAAATAGTTTTCAGCTAACAAGCGCGTTCTAACATAACAGCAAGGCCAGTGCTAACGGAAGTTGTCTTTTTTATTGTTATCTCTTTAATTTATCTCGCTTTCCTGTGTAAACTGCTCACTATTGTGCAAAGAGAGGGTGTGTGTTAACTTCGGTGACATTGTGTTACTCCCATTAAGTAACGCTGTACACAGTTTTTCTCAGCGTGACTGTACTTAGGATTTTTTTTTCCCCAAACTGCATGAGCCAAATAATGTTTCACAACTAATAACAAATCCCATTTCTGCTTTAGGTGGTACGGCAATAAATTCACTGTCTCAGTTGGTAAAAAGATTATATAGCAAAAGGAGTGTGAGTTTTTAATATATTTAGTATGAAAGAGTAAAAAGGTGGGGGAGAGGGTTTTATGAAATGAGATGTTCTGTTGTAGACAATAATGGGAAATAGCTCTGGAAATGCTGAGCTGGAGTAATGAATGAATAATGTCTAAAGTTTATCAAAACTGAGAGAACTCCTGATGTGAAATGAAGCCTCCTAAGAAAATTCTGTTCTGTCGCTGTTTTGCTTTGCTGTTGTCGCCTGTCACGCATGAATGAAAATGCTGCATTCTCCAGGGAGCGGTAAAGCTTCTGTGTAGGTTGTTTATTTCCTTAATCCCTCCTTCTTCGTGATTTCCAATGTCAGATATAAAATGGAAAGCCTGTAAATATAGTGATTATCATACTGATTATCACCAGCATTAGGGAACGCCCTGGCTGGCCGTTGTAACCCTAGCAGTCTCCACATGTTACAGCCACTTAGATTTTAACCTGACTACTTTATTAGAGACGTGAAGCTCAGTATGAGGTGCCCTAGGGCTGCACAGATGGGGTCTGCTTGTTTCCTGTTCTCACTGTTATTGTGAATAGATACTAAAAGGTTCTCATCGCTTTTATCTGGTTAATTTACTTTGAACTGTCCCTGGCATTCAGGGCCTGCCTCACATTTCTCACCATTTTGCAAACACCAAACTGTAGTCTCCAAATGTGTGTTTGGAGCTTTATTATCTTTCTCACTGGAAGGGCCTTAATTCTTAAAGGGGTGTAATTCTGAGAGAGGCTGATTCGTAGGGGGCTATAGGCGCAGTCCTTACTGAAAGAAGCTGCTCAGGAGTTACTCTGAGGTTCAGTAGAGAGGAGAGAAGAAAATTAAGATTGCTGCTGTTCTTTGGCACGTTCAGACACCCTTAGATTAGAGGTCAACTGCAGGAAAATCTATGATTGTATGCTAGCTACCATTATTCATGTAGCCGGGCAGCAGACCAGGCTAAAAGATGATGCTCTAACAGGAAAATCTGAAGATGAGATACTTTTTAACAAATGTGCAATCATTTATCCTTTCTTGTGGAAGGGTCGGGTCTTTCAAACCACATGTGCTATGCATGGGTGCCCCAGTACAGAAAATTAAGATAAATTCTCTCAAAGTCTCCCACATAAGGAAATACTACTTAACTAGCATAGTTTTTATTTCACAGATGTAAGAATGTACCGGTGTCCAGTTTCCTGGCCAAACAATAGTTTAACACAGATGTTAATGTCCTGCTGCATTGGGACACTAAAGAAACCCCCTAGGACAGATCAGTGTAACTTCCGATTTCAATTGTATGACCAAAAACCTGAGGTTAAAGACGTAATTTGGCTACAGTACGTAATTTTTAGTCCATTTTCTTATTCTTTGCCCCCTTATGACTCCCTTTTTTTTCTTATTTTTGTTTTTTTCTGTGTCTCGGTCCCATTTGAGGCTTTCTTGATTGTGTTGCAGTTCATTGTAAGTGCATCACTTCAGAGTGGAAGCTTGCAGGCTCCTTTTTCATACGAGCATAGGCTTTGTTAATCACATGCTGGTTTAGGAAAACACTGCATGATATCTTTGAACCCTACACTCCTTCTTGACAGCCAGGCTAGCAAATGTCATTGACTGTGTGATGTACAAGAAGGAATTCAATTGTAAGTAAATTGTCAAAGTGGCTAACCTTGCCTGCACCCAATTGTCAGGACCATGATTCAGTTTTTCTGTCAACATCAGCTAAGGCTAACCCGGTCAGCCTTATGTTTCTGCAGTGAAGCAGCCTGAGGAGTTGTGCTTTTCAGCTTATCACATTTTATTAACCTCAACTTACTGTTGTTATAATCAATTGTACCCACTTCAAATTCTTATATTGCCCCCAAATTGGCAGATCATATAGGTCCACAAGTATGTATTTTCTGCAGCACTAAAAGCTGTTGTAGGGACACTGGACTTAAATGGTTTGGTACGGTAGTTATTTTTGTTTAGTTGGATCAACTCACCATTTTGGCTCAAGACTTATCCCTCTATTAATATCACTTGGCAAAGATAATCTGGAAGAATGTGAGTAAAAACATAAAGACTTTGAGGGTTTTCTGCAATATTTGCAATGTTAAGGTAGAAAGTGAGTAAGGGAAAAAGCATTGCTATTGTCTTCCGTCTCCTTGCTTTTATTTCAAAACAGATTTTAATTGCTCCAATTAATATAAATAAGAAATGAGGACATTCTGATACCCTGATGTTTCCTCTGTTCTTTCAGGAAAAGAACATAGTTAAATTGCCTAAAGCAGTGATTAAGACATCAGAATATTTTTAAATGCTCATCTGATTCCACCACGATTGTTTGAACACATTTTGTGATCCTGTTTTTTTAATGCACCGTAGATGACAAACGATTTTTTAGAATGGCTTGTTAACCTGGATCCCATGAAGTGCCATTCATAAATGGAGATATGATACAATTTCAATTAAAAATATGTCTGAAGGATGTTTGTCTGGATTCGAAGCAGTTGTTTCCTAGTCAAAGTCCTATCTCCAGAAGTACCTTTCCTCGCCTGGAAAAAACATATTGTACCTTCTTAATTTGAACTTGCGAAGTGTGTTGACATTGTACTGTTGTTGGGCTCGAGGGAAGGAGGGGGAAGCTTTTGGTGCGACTATCAGAATTGAACAACTGTATATGGGTATATTGAGATAATCGTGTAAAAGGAAAACTGGCTGAATGAGTTTCAGAATGTGTTATTTCTTCATTATCTAGCACTTTATAATTAACTGTTCTTTTTTTATTATTTCAGGAAGCTGCCACTTTTGCTAGAGAGCAAGGCTTTGAGGTGAGTTAACCCACAATTGCACACTAAACAGATCCTAAAGGTTTTTTTCTTGCTGATAATGAAGTTCTTTTGGACAATGATTGATGTGCTATTATACTCTCCAAGCCTCGCAGCGGTTGCCATGGAAACTTGGCAGTCGTCATGGTTTCTTTGTTCTGCCAGCTCAGTGTTATGACGCACTCTGCTAGGTCTGCACCCAACATCGCCTACAGATGTTATTTATTGAATTTTGAAAAGCCTCTTGGGAAGCCGAGAGGTTGGGCACGGTTTCAAGCTGCCTCTGCAGATATGGGACCTGTCAGTTTGTTCAGTTAAAAAGCTCCCTCATTAGCTGCATTACACTCCAGAAGGATTCACTGCTAAAGCAGTGGTGAAGCAAGACTAAATAGTGAAATATAACACCGCTTAAATAACTTAAACCCTGCCATATGCGGATTATCATTATGCAAATGAATTTTAGAAAGGTTGTATATAAAATTGTTAGGTACTGATTAATGTAAACCATGCTTCTACAAACAGCTTCTTTTAGAAGGGGTAGTGTGGAATTTGTGTTTCAAAACATATTCGAGTTGGTGTTTTCCATCTGTGCTCTAAAAATGTATGATCCTCTACTTTCTTGAAGTAAACACTTGATTTTACAGTGATTTTCAGAGCTTTTGATTTCATCTTCTTGAGGTATTTACTTGAATAGTATCTCCCATTGGCTAAATTCAGATAACTTAATCTGGAGAGCTATCAGCTATTGGTCTCTAATGCTGAATTCAAATAGGCAGGTTTTAAATACTATAATTAATGTGACAACGGTTGTGCTAATTTTGCAGATAGTAAGTGATCTTACTGAAATCTAAATTGCAGAAATGAACACACATAAATCCTTTTCCATGTTTTTTCACTGGAATAAGACCCACCTTAATTGATTTGTTTGCAGTGTAAAAAAAAAGATAGGAGTTTGACTGCTCACCACCCATTTTGCATAAATAATAGAAGCCGCGCAATTCAAACCGCATCGCTTTAAGAACATGCCACTTTTGTGTGTGGATGGTTGCATATAAAAAAGAGGGGAAAACTGACAGCTTTTGTTCTACAATTTAGATTTCATCAGAACCATACACCAGCAGGTACATCAATGCCACCAGTGTTTTAGATATTAAAACTGTGGGCTGTCCCATTTCATTTTATGTTTCCCAAATTCATGTGGCTGCTTTGTAGAAATCAAGACTTTTTATCACTGTCAATTTTCATTTGTATAATCTGTATTGTTAGCATAAAAATACACTTTGAGTTTATTCTATCAAATGAATGAATTTCACAGATGCCTCCAAATATAATATGAAGCATAACAAATTATTGGTACCCTCTGGTAGCTAGACAATAAAAAAAGAAAGGAAGGAGTGTATTAACTCTACCCATTCTATATTTTTATTGCCCCCTTGAGCTAAAGACTTTGAATGTGCCTGGTTTAAATTCAGTTCTAGTGACAAACTGCTTTTGCTGGTGTCTGCTAACTACCATCATATTAACCTTTCCATTAGTGCTTGCTTAGAGATTCTAGCACAGTTCCTTCTGAACATCCTAAATCTGCCACATTTGATTACAGCATATCAGTAAAGTGCACTATGATTATGATCTTATCTCTTATTACCCCCTTGCTTGGCAACAACTGAGATGTCAAGTTTACTGACAGAGATGTGTAAAACTTGATAAGTGTCCACAGTCTTGTTTTCCCACTGTGCTGTGGAGGCAAAAAAAAAAAAAATCACACTACTAATAAAGTATCTTAGGAAAAACCTAAAGAGCTTCAATTAGCCTTTCAATTAGAAACAAGAAAAATTTCCAGCAACTCTCAAAAGCTTGTAAAACTGATTCTGCAATTTATATTGAGAACAGAGAACTGATGAAACACGGAAAAGTAAAGGACTGGAGTGACCAGAGCAAAAGTCAAGAGGGTATTTATCATAGACGTGATGAAAAGTTGCTGGTAGCTGAATTTGAATTGCAGCCTGGAATTTTATTTTTTAACAAAAATCATCAGAAATCTTATAGCATGGAGAATCAGTTGTGACTAGCTTTTTTTTTTTTTGCCTTTTTTTTTTAATCGTCTCCTTTTCTACCTTCCAGTAATTTCAACAGTTTATGTGGACTAAATGTATCTTTTAAATATAGATTGAGATAAGTATATCTGAAACAATTTTTAAAGAAAAAAAATAGTAGTACAATTAAGTCGACTTCAGGAAAAAATACACCTTTTCTGAAGAAATAATATCTTGTTGTAGGCAGGAGAAAACATTTCCATGACACAAATTTGTTTTTTCCTTGTAAGAGAAACCATGTTCAAAGGAATTTTTATTTTTATGCTTCACCTTACCAAGAGTTAGTTTTCCATTGTACTTTGCTGAAATCTGAGGTATTTTTGTAAAATCAATCATGGTATTTGAAGACCATTATTTCCTTCATTTTATCTCCTGACCAACACTTATCTGTAATAATCAAAAGTAGAACATTACTTCTGATGCAGTCTCTTCCTGGAGTGCATCAGTGTTTTCTTTTTTGTGAATTTCATATTCTGTGACATTTTAAAACTATTAAATAAATAGTAAATTCACTGTCTGTGAAGAGTGCTTCATCCTAATTGTATGTTGCAGTCATCTCAGTAATACATTATAATAGGCACAATTTTTATCCCAAGAAAGCTCTTGGACTTGGTTCCCCTTGAAGTGGTAGAATGGTTGTCAGTATGTTTTACCTGGATGTCTGTAATATGTTTCAAATAACAAAATTGCCAGGACAAAGGTTTATGAGGTTTTGTTTTTACAAAATGGTAACTTGCTGTTTATTCTATGTAGGAATTAGGAAAACATAATCCTACTTTAACATAAAACTTAGGGTTCAATTCTGTCTGTCATCCCAAGAAGTAAAATTAAGTGAATGAAACAGTATACATCTAAGGGGTTAGTAGCAGCTGCCATGCAAAATAACTTTTCCTGTTAGAGGCAGAGGTCTCCCCCTAAGTATGTATTGGTTGGGGAACCATATTAGAGAGTTTTGGTACCCTGGACCAAATTTAGGTCTTCAAGTTAATGAGGTACACTGCACAGGTCCACTGTTTTCAATGGATTTATGCCTGTTTAGGTCAGGGGTATGGTAGTCCCAGCTACTGTGTATCTGTTCAGAGGCAAAGATCAGAAGACATAGTTGGACTAGCAGTTTTAACTGTATGCAGTTTTTCACATACCTCTATCTGATCCTGGGATATCTGGTGTACTTTCTTTACATGCATATATTCCACTTACTTGCTGGAATGAATGCCGCGTGCAAGGTTTTTCCAGGTACAGCATCAATAGGCAAATCATGCTTTTGTGAGATTTGTATGTCAGCTTTGTTAAATCAGATTCAAGTGTATAATTGGGGATGTGTGAGTGTCCTGTGAATTTGGGACGCATTGTAGAGGCTCTAGGACCACAAACCAGTACAGTGTTACCATTCAGCCATGTCTGTAGATACAGGATGTATAAGAAAGTCTCGATAAGTGTGCAAGTACGAGCCAGTGCGAAACAAATATTATTCATTTCAGCTATTTGAAAATATTATGTATATTCTGAACAGAAATAGGAGATGACAACATTTCATGATGTTTGCCTGACAATGAAATGAAGCACCTCTACAGGTGAAATAGTATCTCTGCAGTCTTAAGCTGTAAATATTCACATATTATAAAATGTCACAGTTGTACCTTCAAAACACATAACGGTAAGATGGAGATATATTGTGGAAAAGTTACAGCCTCCTCAACACTGAGATTGCAGGTCTTCCACTGTATAAGCTCGATTTTATTCTCTTCCTTTGAAAAATTTTAGTACAGAAAGTGATTTTGGCTAAAAACGGCCACGTTAGTTCTCACAGAAGATGCTATTCAGTTACTTTTAAAGTCTGCAGAGTCAGATACAAGTCTCCAAACTACTCTGTTTTGAAATTTCTGCTTTTTACAGAATTGCCTTTTTTCCCCGAAATACCTTCCTTCTACTGTTACATGCTCATTATATATTTAATTCTTCCTGAAAACATATGTGCTTTTTACTTGCTTTCGCTGTCTACTTTATTTCATCCTTTACCATCGTTCTTCACTAATCTTTTTCCTCAGGGTCCCCTTTCCCTCATGTAAGTTCATCTTCATTCTTCCTTAAACTGAAGAAATAATCTCTTGATTGTGCCATTTTCTCCCATTATAACATCCTCATTTTCCTTTTAAAATTTAAAGTGCATGTAAATACATTGCTCAAATATCAAGCTCTTTGATTTCTGTGCCTGCTTTGCTCCACTGTAAATGTGCTTAATAAAGTCACTAGTAGCCACTTCCTACTTAGCAAAAACTAAACACCTCTTTCCTGTTTCCTTTGATCTCCATGATGCTTTATTGCATTTTCTAGTTCGTGGATCTCTTAATTAGCAAGGCCTGAAATAGTTCAGAATTTAGGTGAACCTTCAGAAGCCTGCTGTCCTGGTTTTGGCTGGGATGGAGTTCATTTTCTTCCTAGTAGCTGGTATAGTGCTGTGTTGTGGATTTAGGATGAGAATAATGTTGGTAACACACTGGTGTTTTAGTTGTTGCTACGTAATGTTTACGCTAACCAAGGACTTTTCAGCTTCCCATGCTCTGCCAGGGGCACAAGAAGCTGGGAGGGGGCACAGCCCAGAGAGTTGATCCAAACTGGCTATTCCATACTATATGGCGTCATGCTCAGTATAGAAACTGGGGGAGTTGGTCGGGGGACAGCGATCGCTGCTCGGGGACTGGCTGGTGCTTAGTTGCTGACTGGGGTTAAACCACGACACCTACATATTAGCAAGCTGGAGCGCTGTAATTCTCCATCCGTCCCCTATTCAATAGCTTGTACCACCAGCTGATATCTGCTATTCACAAATCCCTTAAAAAGACATTTCAAAACAGAAGAGCAGCAATTTCAATTTTTTTCTCTGGCATCTTTAAGAGACTCCTTGCCTTTTGAGAATTAGGGGTAAGGTGGCCTCTGTTCAAGAGGCAAAGAAACCAATAAGTAAGGGGAAATTATTTTCGTGTTTGGCAAATGTGTATAAATCAATGAGCTCACTGACTGCCAGAGTTGGAGGAGAAATTAAAGGGAGGCTAAGAGTATTGCAAAAGAGCTAGATAATTTTCACATTAATAGATACTGGTAAATATATAGCCCAGGCATATTCTCTGTCCATAACAAAGGTGAAGTGCTTGAAGATCAACAATATTATAAAAATCAGCAAGTAACCAGGACTGAATCGTATGGAGATGATAGTTCTTGAAGTGTTTAACTGACCTGCTGATGAAAAAGAATCAACATCTTGTTAAAATCAGCAGCTGCAGTCAAAATGGCACATACTGTACCTGGGTTTCAAAATAACACTCTATGCTGATTTTGGAAGATAAAAATCAGTTTATTAATAATATAAATTAATTGTAACAACTCTGGTAAATTACTTGAAACCACTCTGGACAGCTTTGTAAATGAACTGTATTCATTATGTAACTGTGTTAAAAAATGGGTTGGGAATCATAATGAACAGGACACAAAACAATGCAGAAAGTGTTGTTATGTTTTCATATATTCAACGCTAGGCCCTCACCAAATCAGCTACGTGTCACTACAGTTGCTTGTACGCAAGAGCAAACTGGGGAATAAAGTATGGTGTTATTTAACACAGATATGAATAAAATGGGACATGGTGAGTAGCACAGAGAATAATTATAGTCTTTCTTACTTTTCCTAATGTTAAAAAAATAAAAGAAAAAAGAAAAAAATTGTAAATGATGGCAAGAAATAGGCTTACATATACCAAAGTTAATTTGTAGAACTTACTGGCTTGAGATAAATCTGAGAACAAAAGCTTCCTGCATAGCATTATAAAAGGATTTGATGCTTATACAAATAACAGGAATACTTACATTTAGATTAGATTGAAAACTAAGTAAATTAGAAATTGAAATCCTTGTGTTTCAGATCATAGGGCAACTATGAGAATAGGAAGGATATATTCTAATGACAAGTTGTGCTGTTTGGATGGATGGGAGTTTTGGTTCAGTATGCCAGTTTCTCTGTTCCTAGCTGCATGTACAATGGTATACAAAGTCCCTTTAAAGCAAAGATTCCTGAAATTTTTGCAGCTTAGCCGTACTTCAGAAAATCGGGGATGTTCTGTGCCCCACTGAATATAGCTTTCACCCTTTGCTGCCCTGCATCTCAATTATGCAACCAGCTAGGGAGCACAGAGCGTATTCACCTGGGCTCCGCACCTTCTAAGGTGCTGCAGTGTACAGTCGGTTTGCTTGCTGACATCAGTTGCTGTAGGGAAGTTAGAGAAACAGTATTTGTAATCCTGCTGAAATCAGAGGGATTATGGTACTATAAAACCTGGCTAAATTGGATGAAAATCAGGCTCAGAGTTTATCCAAAGTATTCTCTTACCAATTTTATTTTTAATTTTATGGTAGGTAAGGTTAGAATCCAGTCAGCAGCAAAGAAACCCACTAATTGCTCATTAGGAAATGCTCTGTAATTCCTTTGTTAGCTTTGCAGTTTTGCAGCAATTGGAATAGCTGAACTATCATTATCAAGATTAAAAACAATGGTCTCATAGTACTACATAAACCCTTAGGAGAATGAAGTATTCCTCCTTTTAAAAATCTTCGTCTACTGACAATAAAGTCTTATTTTATACCTAGCCATAAGAAAATAAATCTTTGATCTGCTAATAAAGTTCTAATCTCTCACCACTCTAGTACGCTGGTAACAAGAATTTTCTTTCTCTCTATTAATAGACTGAAGACATTAAAGAGATAGCCCGGAAGACGCAAGCCCTGCCAAAGGTGAACACTAAAAGGCAACGAATCGTAGTCTTTACCCAGGGGAAAGATGACACTGTAATGGCTACAGGTATATTTTTCAAATTTCCATTGTCGCTCAGAGTAAATATTCTAGTTAATCAATTACAAGTTGTGGTTTTACAAATTATGACTGTTAAATGGTAGTCGGAGCATTTGCCTTTTGATGTTAGTCCGAGTTTCTCATCTGTTATGCTTTTAATTGTTTTAAGATTCCGAATTTGAGAAGTTAATGTTTCACAGGAATGCCTGAGAATTTAGTTCTGAACATCTTAAGTTCTTTTTTTATAACATAGATCTAAAATATTGATCCAGTTGGTTTTACTCAGATTTTTATGACTTGAGATTTTATCTGTGTAGCCATCTTTGCTGCAAACAAGAACACACTATGCCTGCTGAGAACAGCTGTGCAACAGTATAGTATATTTAAACATTTGTGAAGAGGAGGAAGTGAAATCCAGTACTAAGTGAATTTCCAGGCTTTTTTGCTTTGAGCAGAAAATCTCACTTTAGCTTTTCTCAGCCGTCTGCTGTTCTATTCTCAAAGGAGTACGTGGGAAAAAGGTGTTCTAGCAGGGATGCAAGTAGTTTGTGCTGTCTAAATTGATGATGTACGACGCACAGATTTAAGCATTATAAACATGACTGCCTACCTTTTGACAGTCTCTTTAATTCTGTCCACCTATGCTTCTAGACTAAATAAAGCGATTAAAAACATGTGCTGTAGCAAGCCATTTTAGTCGTTCATTCCTTCACAAGGTAAGTCAGGGCTGAATTCCTCCTTTGGAAGTCAAGTGAAGTTGAGGAAGCTTTGCTCCTGTGGGACCAGTGCTTACTCATACGATATTTGCCTCAAAATCAGAATTGGCTTCAGACTCTGCCTGCAGGGATAGGCACTAAGTAGGTATGTCACTGCTATATAGATCATTCTTAGCAGCAGTTCGAATGATTTCTCCAATAGTTTGCTTCTTCCTCTATTTTGTTAGCTGCAAACTGGTTTAAAGGAAATAGAAAGCAGTCATTGAGAGTCGGCTATGTGTATCTCACTGAATAATGATGGAAGTGTTGCTTCCAGAAAGTTACTGCATTACGTGAATGGCCCATATGGAGGCACTCCACTTGAGTATTGTACAGTTGGCTGAAAAATAGCAGTATAAAAATGTTTTTATACACGAGCTAGTAACAACGGTAGTAAACCTAAATCTTATATGTAACCCTCCTGTGCTCTTATTTAATTTTCACTGTGTACTTATTTTATTCTTCGAACTAGAGTTGTTAACAAATCCATTAATCCCTTCTTTGATATTTTTACAACTGGGAGCTTATTTGAGGACTGACACTTGCTAATCTTAGCTGTTTGTTCGCTATGAAATGAACTTAAATTAGAGAATGCACTTTATATGCATGATAAATGCAAGATGGATAGAGAGTGTATGCAATGGTGTCAGCTACAAAAGCAAACATGATAAATGTTAAGGCAGTTTTGAGCCGTGGGATAAGCTATTCAGTGCACAAGCATAGCTGAATCTCTTTGCTATGTTGTTATTCATGGCAGCCAAATAAATGTCAATAATAAAAGAGAATTAAAGATTTTCATTTCCCAGAGGCAGTCCTCTAATACAGCTTGATCTTTCATTTCATTTGTAATTCGTTCTCATGTCAGGATGCAATCATTCGCCAGGCTCTGTCTGTCATGTTAAGTCATTTAATAATGATTAAGAACATAAAAATGTTTGGCCTGTGGGGCAATTCTCGAAAGAGATACCAATTTGTTATTGTTTTCCCCCTTTTTACTTCCTTTGGTGTGGATCATCTTTTTCCCACCTCCTCACATTAAAATAATAATGAAAGAAGGAAAATGTGTCCCTTAATTTAGCATATGATGACACCACAGAATGGCATAGAGTACTGCTAACACACTTATTTCAACACTAATTAGGTCTAGTTGTGCTTTGAAACCTGCAGTGGAAAGTGTAAAAAGTTTCTAAATGATCTCTGGAAGAATTGCTGCATTTAGGAGTAGTTACTAGTATAAAATTCATTTCCTTTTTCTAATGCACAGAAGACGAATAGCTTTTTTTGAAAAAGCAGGCTGTGTGTAGTTGCTTATCCTGCCTTTCTAAGGAAACAATATATTCTCAATAAGTTTCTGCCTAGAGTAAAACAGTATTTGCAAAGTCAGCTATGGATTTGGACATGCTTGTCAGTACCTTCTGCTTTATATTTTGTCCATAATAAGAACATGTTTATTAGTTGAAAGATGTTTCTGTCAGTAGTGACTCAACCAGAGGGGATCAGTATGCAGGCAAAGGACTCTACTCTTCCTTTCTTTCCTTCTGCTTCTGCCTTTAACCATCCTTCATCAGTTGTTGGGAGTATCACATATTCCAGTGGTCTCTGTTTATGTCCTCTGAAAGAGTGCAGGATGGAGTTGGAGCTTACAGGCATGAGAGTAAAAGACTCCTAGGTGAATTTGGCCTTTGTGGTTTTCCTACCTTTTTGTCCCTCCTCCCCTTCTCCATTTTCCCCGCGGAAAGGTCTCTGCTCTCTGGCAGCAACGCAAAGCGTCCAGCATTACTGTGAGCCATGGAAGTAGAAGTGAATGGCTTGGATTGGGCTGCACTCTGTGAAGAGACACAGCCAGAAGGCAGCCCCCCCTTCTCTCCCTTCCCCCTGCCCACGCTCGGCGAGATGAGAACGGCAACACCGAGGCTGTAAGAGCATCCTTAACAGAGCTCCGTTTCCTCTGTCAGACAAAGCCTCTGCGTGCTGTCGAGGACAAGGCAGCCATGGGGCTAAGCTGAGAGGGGCTAGGTTACGAAAGGAGGAGTGCACCTCTTCGATGCGTTATGTGTAGGTTGAATGGGGGATCAGGTAATGGAAATAATGAGGGGATACACTTTGATACAGCTCTGGCTGGAAGGAGAGGAAATAAGATGGATAAAAGGGATTGTTGCAGGTTGCCAGCTCATTCATGAAAGGGCACAGAATTATATGTGCTGGAAATTAGATGTGGAATTTCTTGGGTTTTTTGGTGGGATGAAGAAGGCCAAATACAACCCATCATTACATGTGGGGAGGACTGTGGTGACAGTTGTCGATTCCTGGACAGTCCAGAGAATGGAAGAATCAACAGGTATTTGAGGAGTAGAGCATAGGGCAGAAAGGCGCAGTTTGTTACCAAAAGGAAAGAAAGATTGATGACCAAAAAGTTCTGAGAATATAGCTCTGATAGACAAGGGAGAGAGCTTAGACTGAGACAGCTAAAACATCTACTTCCTCCAACAATCTGGCCCAGTCATACTGCAAAGATGTTTAGTCAGCTTATGAATTGCTGCAGTTCACACCACATTGTTTTAATGCCCACCAAAACCACTGGTGGCTCACCTCAAACAGACCACAAGCTGTAGACACAAGCAGCTTGGAGGTCCATGCAACTGGAGCAGATCGTGAAAACGGTGAGAAGCAATAACTGCATCAGCAATCCCAATCTAAGCCATTCCTATTTGTCAGTCCACTTTCTTTGGCTGTCTGAATTATTTGTGTTTTCAGAGGAAAAATTTCTATCTCTTTATCATGGAGCGCATTGGGTCTTTCACCTGTCTGTTCATATCTCCTCCGTCACAGTACTCCAGCCCCAAGGCCCTTTTTCTCTCCCCTTCCTTCCTGTTCTCTGTCAGTAGGAGTAATTGCAAGGAAGATGCAAGCTCAAATTCAAGCTGAGTGTGATCAGTGCGTTTTATAGGGAAGGAAAGGAGTGTTTAGGATTGGCACGCAGGAGCTGTGGCAGATGAAATGTTGACTAAATTAACTGTCAGCTCCTAATAAGACTCCACAGAGCATGTGCAAATGATCAGTGTCTGAAGTTTTCCTCTTCACATCATAGAATCATAGCACGGTTTGGGTTGGAAGGGACCTTTAAAGGTCACCTAGTCCAACCCCCCTGCAATGAGCAGGGACATCTTCAACTAGATCAGGTTGCTCAGAGCCCTGTCCAGCCTGACCTTGAATGTTTCCAGGGATGGGGCATCTACCACCTCCCTGGGCAACCTGAGGTGCATTTTTCTATTATGTCAAATTTTATCTTTTTACTGAAGAACTTGGAGGCATTGGATCTTCTCAGTGACCCTAAGAATTAGCATTGACAAAAACGTTGTCATTTTCTCTAGCATCAGTCCCCAACATGACTGAATTTTGGTAAAACTCTCTTGAAAAAAAGTAGCCTGTGAGAGACACCTGTGACGAAACCTTTCAGTACAGAGGATTATGGTTTGGGAAAGGTAGTGGTAACTGAAAACAGGATCTATGGACTTGCTTACCAGAAAAGTTTATTCGAGGAACAGTATTGGGTTAATTCCTTGTGCGGATGCTCCTTGTCCATACTGGCAATTACTTGGCTATCAAGACTCTGGTCCGACTACCACAGCCTTGTTCCATCATATCCCTCTTCCCAGGCCTGAGATTCTGGATTTGACTTAGGGTTCCTGAGCTTATGGGATACATTCATTTCATGTTGCAACACTTTATTCTGTAACCACAAAAAATACATATGCAGGGAAAGGGGAGTGAGTTAACGAGCACATACAATCTTCTGATTTCAGCAGCTGGAGCTTTTAAGAAACGCACCAAAAATCACAAGCTCTGGCAAGTACATATATGTCATATCTATATGTGTGCTATAACATTTGTCAGAACCAAATGCTGTGAAAGCTATCCCTTTTACAGAGTTGCTCATAACATTTTTAAACAAATTACTTTTAGTCAGATACATTTTATGACTCGTCTTGGCCCAAAGGGAAGTCTTCGGAAAGTCTGAGCAAAATCAGTTCAGCAAAGGAAAAACATACTTTTATATTGAAATATTTGCATAATTCAAAAACAGCTGAAGCTACAAACTTTAAACTTGGCTTGTTTTATAGCTTTAATAGAGGAAAGAAAAACAATCCCAATTTAAAGAAAATCACTTCAGCATTTTTCAAGTTATGAATGATGAAATCTGGCATGTTCAGGCATGAACATAGAATTTTCCATTCTTCTTTCCCCCCGATGTTTGCAAGACCACCTCTGTTAAGGGCACATTTGTAATAACCTCATTTGTTAGAATATGGCAGTAAAAATGGATTTTTTTAAGGATTCAAGCATTAAAGCCACCTTAGGGCTTACTAACCACTTACATCTTCTTCAGGTTTTGGGATACATTACTCGAGAATATTTCAGGAAATGTATTAGCAGCGCTGGCTAATGTGGTAGAATGAGAAAGGTCCATCTTAAAAATTTCTTAGTGCACCTACCACATAGTACATACTGAAATAGTTTTGCAAATTTCTACTTGTTATTACTACTTGTTATTTAATCTATTCCATAAATTAAACAGCTTGTGCAATATAGCCAAATTAATATGTTGTAATAAAACTTGCAACATTACCAAATTTTAGAGCCTGCCTACCAAGCTTTGGATGTTGGAGTAATACTAGGCATTGCCTCTACCTGTTATCTGAAAGAGGATACTGAGCTAAATGGATGTTGGTGTCACCCAGTACAACCATTCTTAAAGTAATATATGTACATATGTTCATAAATTAAAAGTTTATATGTTTGGACAGAACTAAAACCTGATCGAAATGACTATAATAACAAAGGTTTGGATAGTATGTTTTTATGAATGATGAAGCTTCTTTTACTTTGTAAGGATATGTTAGATCTTAAATATTTTAGAAGGAGAGTTTTTAAACAGTTTGTTTTAGAAGGGTTGTCAAAATTGGGGAAACTAGAGGGGTTTTAAGAGCCGTTCTTAAATCATAATGGCATGATGCTGTATGCTTTTTGGGGGAATAAACAGGACTGATGTTCAAGCGTACAGCTTACTCTAAACAGAGGTCAGTAGGTTTTCTTTGTCAGGTTGTGCTGTAATCATAGACCAGCATGTTACCTTGTAAGCCTATCTATAAAACATAGAAGTATTTATTACTACTGACACTGCTGACATTTTATGGTGGGCCTGTTTGCAGCTCCTCTTTCTTTAAGTTAGTGAGTATTGTGTGTTCTCCTCTAAGAAGCAAGAAAAAGTGGGTTTTTTTTTTTTCCTTACTTCTCACAGCTTTCATGCTTAGCCTTCCAGACAGGAAAACCTTGACTAGCTCTTTTTATCAGACAGCCTTCCTATGTGTTTACACAAACGAAAGTACTGTCTTGGACCTAGGGAAATAGTAGCTGGGTTATATTACAGTGTGTACTCTTTTTCACAGGATTACACACTTTCACTCTTCCCTATCCATTTATATTCACAAATGGAAAGAAAAGTTTAAAAAACAAAAATGGATTTAGGAAAAAAGGAAATTTTAGTCCGCTAATGGCATAACAAATGAGCCAGAAAGCCCCACAGAATTATTTTTAGTTTAGTTGTGACTTAGGAAACCACAAAACCTAAATTAATAATGAACATTTTTTGATAGGGATTAATGAATAGTAAAGCTGGTAATACCTTTTTGTAACTGAGACCATTCATGCTTTCATGCTGTGTGGGAGAGGAGGTCTGAGCATTTTATTAGACAGCTGAAACACATTATTAAAACCTAAGTTCCTGGATACTGATGTCTTGACTGGACTTAAAAGTATATCAGCTGTTGCATCTCAAAGAATGCATATACATATATGTCAATAGAGAGAGAGAGAGAGAGAGAGATGTAAAGTGTGTGTTTCAGTAATTTCGTATTAATTTAAGAAAAGTATGTCTTTTCTAGTCCAATGCGTTAACGTGCCAGTTTATCCCAGAAATTGAGAATGAAGCTGGGAAATCCCCTTTTCGTGTATGATCACTAGTAATAAGGAATTTTCAAGGCAAGACTGTGCCTCTTATTAAACCTAGCCTGAATTTCAGGTGCTACAATGAATTCACATTCTGGCATTCTGAGGAAAAATTACCCCTTTAAGCTGTGAAAAATGCATGTTTGTTGAAGGACAATAAATGTGGGCCCCTATCCCGTTCCTTAAGACTAGGCAGTATTTCCTCTTACACAGAAGGGTAAGAGGAAATATTTGTTTCTCAGATACAAATAGATTTAGGAAGTCAGGTTTTGTACCATAATTCTAAAAGGATGCTTGGAGGCATAACTGTTAATATGCAAATCCACTGCTTAGGTGGTAGAAATTATATGATGTTGGAGAGGCAATATAGAGTGAAAGAGTGGGAGCAGGACTGAGGCAGACCAAAGGTCTGTCTAACCTGGTGTCTGCAACAGTGTACAGTAGTGGGTGCTTGTAAAAGAGGGTAAAACCAGAACAAAGCTATAGTGATACTTCCATGTTACACACTCCTAGCTTCCAGCGATCTGTAGCTTGGGAATTTGAGAACTAGAGGTGTTGTATTTGTGCTTAACAGTCCAAAATAGGATTTTATCATACATAATGTCTTCTGATAATGACTGTCACAGAGTCTGCGTTATGTAAAGAAGTACCTCCCCTTATTTGTTTGGATTCAGCCACTGCAAGAGTGTTACTGGCTATCTCCTGCTGCTTGTATTGCACGGCCAGTCCATAATCATTCCATATACAACATCATGTTACTTTTGATTTTGCAGAACTCTTGCTTATCTCCCCTTCACTAGTCTTTTTTCCAGACTTTTTTCCCATTCTGTTTATTTGTTCTTTGTTCACTCCATAATTCTGACACCCTGGCCCACCCTTCACCTCTTTTCAGGTCTGCTATGCACTTTGTGAATGGCGGACCAGGATGTTCAAGTGCTGAGAAGTTTACGAAGTGGTTTAATTCTGTTGTCTCCTTTGTTCTGTATTCCTCTCTTAATAATTCCTAACATTTTATTTGCTTTTCTGGCTGCCACTGATGATTGATCTGACATTTTCATAGAATTATCTGTTGTAACTTCAAATTTTCTTTATGGTGTGGTAATAGATGGTTTAGAGCCCATCATTGTGTATTTGAAGCTAGAATTGTTTTTTGTATGTGCACCTTTTTTTACATTGATTGACAAAGAATTTTATAGCCCATTAGTGTGAGACACTTTTGCAATTCTTCACACTCAGCTTTTGGTTTTACTATCCCAAATGAGTCTAAATGTATCACAAGAAGATGGCACACATCTGAAGAGCTCCCGAAGAGCTCCTCTCAGTAATGGTATATATAGCCTGGATGTGCTACCCGTAACAGGTAAGTACAGTTAACATCAAGACTGGACTTAGGGGGATTTCAATAAGGCCGCCTCTTAAACCACTTGAGGCCTGTCTTGCTTGATGCTGGAGAGCCAAGTTGAATGAATTTACAGTAAGATACCAATTCAGGTGACATTAAATCCCAAATGGACACTCTTGTTCAGGAAAGAAAGCACCTTAGTACACTGTAGCTTAATTTTTTTTTTTTTTTTAAGAAATGAGGCCTTCCCTATGATATTATTCCTCAATTAGAGCATCCACATAGAATTAACTTATCATAAATTTCTGATGCCTCCTGTATACATGACTGTAATAAGTTAAAACCAGTACGATTTTACTGGTGACCTGAGTGAATTGTGAGGTGGTTCATGCAGAAAAAATTACATCGGCACAATATTATTCTGTTTGATCAGACCACGAAGCAGCAGAACTACCTACCAGAAATCCTGAGAAGAAAGAATGGTAGTAATTAAGCCTTATGATTAGCAAGGCAGGCCCCTACTGTTCTGGGCTGTCATGAAAGGAATGAGGATTCACCTTATTCATTCTGTGGCTATGTAGTCCTCGGAGCACGAGAGACTGAAACTTGGGTCCCTAGCAGCTTTAAACTAATAGAAAAATCAGAAATCATTGACTCATTCTAGGACACACGTTTCCATCCCCTGCTTTTCCTCCACCCTGCCAGCACTTCTCTGCCCATGTGCTGAACCCGTTCACCAGCCCGCACAGACTGGCAGAAAGCTACTCTGGAACGGTACTGAGCTCTCTGAACCAGCTCATTGCAGGGTCTAGATGAGTACTACTGCCAGCATGGGAGGACAGAAGGCAGGATTTGCAGTAGGAGGAGACAAGGATGAGCCTATAGTATGTGCAAACTATAGTGGCTGAAGTTTCTGTGGAGCCTCACTCTGAGGCATAAAACATGACATTTTATTTTGAAATTCCATCTAGCAATAAAGACTGTAGTTCCAAAGTTGGAAGGAAAGTTGTTTCAGGATCAACTGGTAATACTGTAGAATTACGTCTGCAAAGCAAAGAGCAAATAAGGGGACAGAGCCATGAATATACTATTAGAAGGGAAACCATCTCTTTGACACCTCATATACTGAAAACCAACGTTTTTATCACAGAACTGTATTAAAAGAATGGTGAGACAGCAGAATCGGTCATTCAGTACTTGGGAAGCACTGGAACTAATGACAGCCTTCCAAATTTAATTTGTGCTTTTCACGTGTACATGTAAGTGATGCAACTTTGTCAAGGTTATCCCTTGTTTTCTGAAAATGACACCTAGCTCTCTCCATGTACACCAAACATGAACTTCTGGTGACTTTTAGTTTTTCAGCAACTCTTTTTGCAGCTACAATGTTATGTCAGTTTAAATATATCTTTATGACTTTTTGAACAAACTGAAGAAAATCCAAAACTACAGAATTCTGTTTCATATAAAATAATTATCCTATAAACTTTTCATTAAATTTATGGTTTAAGTTTAAAGTTCAGCATTGTCCTTTTCTATACATGCATTCTGTGTTGCTGCAATATTCGGTATTGGATGCTACCCATTTCTCCTTAAAAACGTATGGTTTAATGAGTTGAAATCTGAAACCCATGCTTTAAAGGTTTACAGTGCATAGGCTTCTCACCTCCCAACACTTAGGTTCAAATCATACTAACAGGGTGGCTATTTTCTGAAATTAATCAGATAATAATTTTTTTACCAATAATTTTTAAGAAATATATTTTCTCTTTACCCTAATTTGGTGTGATTATTTTTTTCATTGTAAGAAATTAAATGTATGGCTTGTTCAGCAGGTTTCATAATAGATCAATAATTTGTTGGCTTAACCTTTTTTTCCTGTGGGAAGATCAATGTCTGCAGTGCCCTAGGTCATGATCAATACTTTTAATAAAACTTCCTCTTTTTTTCTTTTTCTTTTTCTTTTTTTTTTTTTTGCCTGTGTACCTTTGTACGGTTTTGCTTTTATTAATGAGCTTTTCCTTTAGTTTCAGACCATTAATGGTTTTCAGATAATGTCATACTGCCCAAGGTCAAGGCCAGTGTGAACTTATAACTCTACTTATCAGTGATTAAATCTATTGGATGGGCTTAGATGTGTTAGAAGACATAAGAGTTTGAAGCACTGCTTTCTAGAGGCTCAAAGTTAAAACAAAACAAAATCTCAACCTTTTGGGAGGATGACACATTAAGGTTTTTTCCTTCATTTCCTTCTTAAATAACGATTGTCTTATTTATGGATCTCATATTGGCGTTAACATCGCAAGTAACTACTGTGGCTCTGCTCTTCAATTAAAGATATTAAATGCTCCATATTGAGTTTTATAATGGTATATTGCCCATTTTGCAAAACCAGTTTGAAATAAGATAATGTATCTTTTGTTCATTGCTGAAATTCTGGATGGGAGGGTAGCAACTTATCAAAGTATGTGTTATCAGCTGGAGTGCTTGCAGAGAATGTGATATTATTGTCTCTGGGGCTCAACCCAGTGTCTTTTGAAATCAATGGAAAGATCTCATTAACTTCATTGGATATTGATTATGACCATGGAGAACTTAAAACATTCATGAATATTAATGGTTTATACTGATCCATGTGGGTTTTTGTGTGTTGTACCTTGTCTGCAATCTCTGATTCAATTTTTGTAGTCTACCTAGAGGTTATACAAAAACTGCGCTTTATGTATGCTGAAAGATTTTATAACACATTTTACCTTAAGGTATCTTCTTTGTTGTCTGTTACAAATGAGGTGCATAAAGAACTGGACCCTTTGACCACTGGCATCTAGGCAGAATATCTACTGTCGAAGATCTTTTTTTTCCATTATTTTGGCAGTTTTAGCCTTTTTTTATTAGGCAGCAGTTCACTTCATAACAAATCATCACCGAGGAGTTTGAACAGCAGAATCTCTACTCAGAAGGTGCCCTACAGACTCTGATAGCCTATCATCTTTAATTTAGAGATTTTATTTCCCATCTTGTGATTACAGTTGAATGAACATTGTAGAAAAGTTTAAATTGTAGCTATCCATGTCATGCTTTTGCTATAAATGATGGAACTTACGTTTTCAAGCCTCTAATCTTCACCTGCTCAAATAGTCACTATAAAATAATTGCACAGAATGGAAGGAGAGTAAAATGTGGGTATGTATGGTGACCCTGGACGAAAATTAACTGCAGGAACTGACCCTTTGATTAGAATTTTCTCTGCTGTAGCATCCAGTTGCAGGCAATAGAAGTTGTGGGAAATAGGTGGCTGAATGGAAGACAAATCCTTAGCTCCAGGAGTGTCAGAGCATAGATCCTGGCTAGTGGAAAAAGTGGACAAAGGGGAGGTTTGAATGGGTCCTGCTTCACCTGACTTTGGGGATTTAGGATCCATTTTGTGTAAAACAACAAAACATCTAGAGTTAATATTTGGGGGGGGGGGGGCGGGCGCTAATTGGAGTTCTCAAAAATGGTTGTCTAAAAGCGGAATTGTGAGATTTTATGATCTATTTGGCTCAGTGATTTCCACAGTAGGTTTTACAGATTAAGCAAAGTGGAAAAGGTTTAAATGCTGTATCTGAAGAGTAGGCTGCGCATGTTATTCATATACCAATGACCTGACCTTGACACACCTGAGCATAATATAGAATATGAAGTGGCAGTTTAGATATAAACCTCTGGATACCACAAAAATAACATTTATATAGTTGATCCCATTTGAATGAAAGTAGGCTCTGGCTTATTTTCACCATAGTTGTTTTCTTTGTTATGAATAATAAAGTCAGTAAAGTAAGCAGACCTGATTTAAAATATATACAGACAGCAGATTTAGTGAATACAGTAAACATGAGCTATTTTTATATTGTTAGGCTTTGGCTATACCTACTGAATGATATAATACTAATGTTTGTTTAAAAAGAATACACAGAGTCGTCAGAAACCAGATTTAAAGTTTGGAGGGCTGCTTACATTGATTTTGTTTGCTGTACTCCACTACCCTGTGCCCCCCAGTGCCCTCCTAATCCATCCTGATTCCTCTCCCTGCCCCAGTGATTAGCAGTCAAAACTAAATCAGAGCGGAGTCTATGGAACCAAATATTTATGTCCCTTGTAATCCGACACTGTGATATTGTACTGTGAACCTGAAAAGATGCCAGGCCAGGCATTGTGGCTAATAGCAATTGGTCACGAATGAAACTGCAGAACTCTACTCCAAATTGTTGGCTTTATAAATTTGATAATAAGTACATTTCCTGACAGAATATAAAAGTGCAATAAACTATGCATGCCCTCTCTTTCCTCCCCACCTGTCCAATTGCAGAATGCTGTTTGTACAGTATATTGTTGTTGCTGACAACTGAATAAGAATTTTTAGGAGCAGTTGGCTATCAAATGATGGCAAATTTAAAGGTTATGCAAATTGTGCCAGTACAGCCCAGCTTGTTTCAGACCTCTTTTCTCTATTATCATATCAATTGAGTCAGCTCATAGTAGACAAAGCAAGGTTATGGGAACCACCTAGAGCATCATGCACCATTAAACATCAATGCAGCATACACGAACATCTGCAACAACGATCTTATTAACAGAGGGTATAACGGAAGGCAATAAACAGCTTTCTTAGTCACTTAATTGTAAAAAATTTAATAACCTAATACTTGCATTATTTATCAACAGCAAGTTGGTCAAAAATTGTGCAGTTGTGGTGGATTAGATTACCTATTGCACGCTGTAAATTACTACAAAAATATGAAAATCCATTTGTGAGCAGTTAAACACTAGTTAGTAGAGTGCTAAAAATGCAATTTTCTTTTAATCTCTGGTGCATCATGGAATATAAGTATCTGCTTTTTGCACTGACATTTTTATATTTGGCTAAAACCACATATAAAAAACCTAAAGGCTTTTTTTTTAATTTCCTGCTTAACTATACAGCTTAAACGTTTCAAAAATCAAGTTGTTGTGAAAGGTAGAATACAGAAACTGTAAAGTGGTCTTTGTATGCGCAACCAAAACAGACATTTGGAGGAACAAAGTAAAGCATGTTAGATGTTCATACTGGATGGCTGGATACTGTTGGCTTCTGGGGTAGTCACTACACTGGTCTAGAAGATGAGAGCGTGTGAAGCTGTGATCGCAAATGGCTTAGGGAAATGAATACAGAAACTAAAATGTGTTTGAAATTGATGATAAAGAGGAAAGAGGTTTGGTTCTTCAAGGCCAAGACAAACTGCTAGGGATAAGCTAGGGTTACAGAATCACAGAATCGTATAGGTTGGAAAAGACCTTTAAGATCATCAAGTCCAACCATAAAGCACACTTTTGCTGGAATCAGATAAATTGGTGGGGAGTGACAGCCTTCCCGTCGCTGGAGACTGGGGGCACTGGTGGATTCCCTGGTTTTGCAGGGAACTGGAGGCCTACCCGTAAAAGGTTAGAGCTACAGGAGAAAAGCACCACTCTTCCGATTTCAGCCTGAACGTGCAACATGTACAGGCATTTAAGAATAAAATCAGAAAAAGGAAATAGGAGACTGGATGAGTAAAACAATACAGGCTCAAAGGTCGAGTTTGACAAGTGTATTCAGCAGAAAAACCTGCTCCAAACATTAGTCTGCTCCCAAGCAGTTTTGTTCCTTCCTGGCGCCCTCTGCTCCCCCCTCTGCTGCCGCCGAGTAGCAGCTATCAGATCAGATTTGTATTTATATGGAAAAAGAATGAAGCCCTCGAAGTTTTTGTTGGCATAAAAATCCAAATTGTGCTAGGATCGTTGGCTACAATCAGCCTCTGGGTCACCAGTAGACACCTCAGTCATTTCTGCAATTGGTAGGAGTCAACAGGCAACAGAGAAGGATGGAAGGAAAGAAGGTGAATGAAAAGACAGTAAACAGGAAAGATGAGTAAAAGCTTGGTACAAATATAAATTTGGTAAGTTAAGTGTTACAGACATTAATTTTTTTTCCCGTAAGAAAAGGAGAGGTTTTATTCAAAAATGTTAAATTGAAAGTCTTGATTTTTTTTAATCTGGATTTATTTGCTCTAGGAAAAGATGGCAAAAAAGTAGGCAGTATGTCTAAATAACCATTAAGTATATGTTTCTTACTGAAATGGTTTTAAAAGGAACAAGTAACAAGCATTTTCCAATTGTTTTTTTCCACATTTTTAAGTTACAGTTCAAATGATCTCACTCTGTAGGCTGACCCAGAGGTTTTTCCTGTGTCTCTATCTGGTTTTTAAAGCAGTATCTGCTTCTTGCCTTTCTTCATAACTTTTCATGATTTAATGATATCAGCAGAGTGTCCACATTTTATTTATACATACCTATTTACTTGCTTACCAACCTTGGTTTTCAGATTGGAATCTCTTCAGAGCAGGAACCCTTTTTTTTTTTTTTTTTCCTTTCTTCTAATACATATCTTGGTGGTCACCTTGACAATAGGAGAATACAAATTAGGTTTCAAAGATCACAAGTTGAACTTAGCTATACAGGTCAACTAAAGTTTTATGATTTTTAATATGTTTTAGTACTTCTAAAAAGAAGATCAATGTGTTATTTTGGCTTTTTAGGTTGAAATAGCTCAAAACTGAATGATTCAGCAATTTAATACTACAGAAATAAAACTTTAAAGAAAAGTAACTGAGAGTGACAGGTGATGGTAGGAGTTTGACAAGGTTCCACAGACATAGAGGCTGGAAATTTTTAATTTGTCTGCTGGGTTAGTTATTTTGGTTTTGTCAAGCAGCCCGCTTTTATAGCGTCGGGGTTTACTTTAAATGACAGTAGTGCGTGCACTGTAAAACCTGTTGTGTTACCTTTATGAGTGCCTATATGCTACTGCCATGCTTTAAAGGGCTTGTTACACAAACATACGATTCAAGAGCTCTTGCTGGAAACTGTTTGTCAAAACTGCTATTACGGTAACTGTATCTGAATGAACTTAGCTCACTATGTAGTCACTATTGTATAAATTCAGGGTTGCATAATTTACATTAAAAAGTATGAAATTATTTAAAAGGTGGTAGATCGACCATCCTACTTACAGCAATGGTTAGGTAATACTTTTAAACTGATTAAGTGATACTACAGAGATCGTAGTTTGGGTTATTTAATGATCTAAGAAATGATCTGCAACTAATTTAGGGGAAAAATAAACTCCTTCATTTTGGGCCAAATTTTCTTTCTAGACTGGCATAACGCTTAAAGAATTCCATTAAAACAGTGGAGTTGCTCTGCTTTTAACTGGCAATTTAAGAGCAGAATATTTTCCCATTGAGATTAGAACAAATTTCAGCCTCCACTGCAGTGACATCTTCTAATAGATTTAAAACGTGCAAAAGCCTGAGAAAATTCATTTAGCAAGCATGTTTCATTCTTCAAAAATAAATAAGTAGTCTAGGGAGATCTTAATTAAAAGCAACACAGAATTTACAAATACAGCATGAGAAGAAAAAATAATTGTAAAAATTCTAGATCTGAGCTCTGAGTTAAAAGGATGAAAAATTAAAACTTCTACATGTAATTTGAATATTTAAAGGCAATGCTGTAGAATTTCTATGGTGTACCTACCTCAGCAGTGTCCAACTAGTATCCAGTTAATTTTTTTTTTTTTTTTTTTAAGGAGAAATATATATATATATATATCTGTACATTAACTTATTTTTAGTAATGTTTCTAGGGAAGGCTGCCTCTCTCATTCTGATGGACTGATTGTATTTATGAAACTAAATATAAATTCTCCCAGAAGAAAAAGCTCCTTCAGAACTGCTCTGTAGTGACCTAATGCTTGCTCCTTCTCTTTTCAGCCTTACTGATGCTCAAGTAAAATAGAAGTGCCTTGGGCCCATTTCTGCCTCCACTGACGACCCATGCTTCTCAGATTATCATGTAGCATAAACAAAGCTGTCATGTAACGTGGCATTTATTTAAATGATGTGAATTCTGTGTTCACCACTCTGAAACTGAGGTATAGCTAAGAAAGCTTGCAAGTTTTGACAGGTGTGTTTGCCCCACTAGGGCAATATGCTTAATGTATAAAAAAATGTGAGGCATAATACAGTTTTTGTCCTGCTCAAAATCAAATTGTAATGTGTTTTTCTCCTTTTTTTTTAGCCAATGCCCTGATAAGCTTTTGCTTTGACCTGATTATAGGTTGATATTTTTCAGAAAATTCTCCCATAGGACAATGTTTTGATGGTCCAGCTAGGCAGTGGTTTAAAATATGTCTGTAGAATACCATGAAATGGAGTACAAACATACACACATTCCTGCTAGTGTGTGGGTCAGTGCAAACAGTAAATGAAGTGTATGGTCTGCTTTCTGAGCTGAAAGATGCTTCATTTTTGCACAGTCCGCATAGCCAAGTTTCACAGGGTTGAAGAGCGCGTGTGAGCTAGAACGTATGTGTTGGTTTAACTTGGACATACGTATGTGATATATTCTTTACGTTAGACATTGACATTCCAGCTGTCATCATTTGTGTGTGTTTTCAATTCTTGAGCTACGTATTTACAGATAGAAATAGATTTGTTTGTATTTCCCATTCCCATATACAGCTCAAAAAATAATAGTTTTTGGGGGGGTTGGCTTGGTTTTTTACATTTAAGGATCAAATAAGATGTACAGTGGCCAAACCAATACATGTAGGATTTACAGTGCAGGAAGAGATATTTATATTTGTTAATATCCAAGGTGAGATCTGTTTTTGTGTCACCCTGTACTTGCACCGGTGTGGCTAGGCTCACTGCAGAAGAGCATGCTCTCGATAGAGACTAGAATCATACAATCCACACGTTTCATTTATTGTAACCCATCTGTTCTGTCTTCAGGACTATTTTGGTCCGAGCTCTTCATAGTAATTCCAAGACAGTCATTGTGTTGTATCAGTGAAATATCTGCGGAAGCTTTTCTTAATTTTGGTGCCTATGACTTCACGCCCTTTGCCTTTCCTGAGTCCTCAGCCCCTTTGCTGGTCCAGACAGAGACCACAGGAAAAGGACTTTGCTCTGAACACTACCTTATGCCTTCAGCAGCCATGCCGAGTTAGAGGAGTGCATTTCCTGGCAGTTCAGTGGGCGCAGTTTCAGCTCCCTGTGAAATCTGTGCCTAGCGGGCAAATGGCAATACTCTTGTGTGCTCGGAAAGGCTTTTTCAACAGAGTTCATTGCCGTTCTAAACCTTAAACATTGTGACACATGCCAGAAAAATTCAGTGGCTTGTTCTTTAGGGCAATTTTTCCATATATGTATGCATATATATGTATATATTAAAAAATGTTATATTAGCACCAAACTGAAGCAAAACTAGTATTTTCTGTTGACCTCTTGCTTCCCCATCGTTTACACACAGTCATAGTGTTTTGTTTGCTTGTGCAAACGAAGAATTATTTAATACAAGAAATGAAGTAGAGCTTCAACTCGTGGCACTGGCAGTGATGATACAGAAAACACTGACGTTTACGTGGCTCCCACACCTTCTATAAAGTAAACAAAGCACATTTGGGCCTAGAGAAGCTATTTATAAGTCATTAGTTGATGCTGTTACATTTTTTACAATTGTTGTAACCAGATACAGAGTTCTGAGTGTGATCTCATGCTGGTGTAAATCAAGAGTTATTTCAAAGGAGTGGTGTTGAATTAACAGGAGTGCAGATGGAATCAGATGTAGGTTCAGAGGATATACGCTGGGTGCAAAAACAGTGTTTAATTTTACATCATTGCTAATAGCTGATGTGTATGAGTGTACAGGTTCCTTTGGAGGAACCTTCTTCCCTCTATTAACTCGAATCCTATGAATCACACTTCAGTTAGATGCTATGAATATGACTTCTGAATAAAAATACTCTTGACTAGATAATGGGACAATGTGTATGTCTGAGGAAAGCTATAAAGGGAAGACAAGTTTCATTGAACATCTTTGGATTAACTTTACCTCCTAGGAGAAGAGGAAAAATGGGGTCTGCACACTGTCATTTCCCCTACAGATATCTATAAGACCATGAATAGAGCCACAGAAGATTCAAAGTCCTTGGAATCATACTTCTTCTCTGTTTCTACTGAAAATTAACTAACTACCTCTCAGGCACGGTTCTTTGCATCTTGGCCAACACAGCTATAAGGACGTACTTTTGCTTCGAAAGCTGCGAGGAGAATTTTAGCCTAATTGCACTATGTGGGTCTTTTATTATGGAACTAAATTAATATTTGTATTTATTAATTAATTGTATCAGACCATAGACGTATAAGTGCATTATAAATGACAACTACTCTATAACTTGTTTGGGGTAACATGGTTTTTTATAGCAATGAAGGCTTAACAACTTCTATATTACTAGTTATAAAGTTTTCTTGGCTACATATTTAATTCATTAGAATACAGCATCATTTGTTTTGTATTATTAAAATATTTGATTAGAAAGATCCCAAAGCACGTGGCTGACTTGCATCTCGGTTGTTATACTATTTAACTCCATTGACTTGCACAAATAAATTCCTTATTTTTCTGACAAGCCCTACATGGCTACAGCACCAGGCCACACAATGCGCAGAACTAGATGGAGGAGAGAGGAGATGTTGGCATGCAAAACAAGGCAAACTTCACATGCACACAGAAAGTGCCAGGGGGCCTGGAGCGTTCATCCAGTACGGCTATCGGAAAGTCCCAGCCTGAAAATGCAGGATCTCGTTCAGTTTGCTTAGAAATGACAAGTTGAATCAACACTGCCAGGTTTGAAATACATCATCACTGGAAGTCTTAAGGAGTTCTAACCAGGGGTTCAGCGCACAGTGCCCTGCCCCACGTTGCCTTACAACTTTGGACAGTGCTGTGCTGATATGGTGGGAGAATTGCAGCATCTATTTGATTTACGTTATCAAGCATGGTATCTTTGTGTGAAGCGCAGCAACAACAGCATTTCTTACTGTAGAAAAAACGGTTGTTAGGAGAAAGTGTTGTTGTACTAACATTTTTAAAGATGTATTAATATGCTGAAGAAGGTGCAGAGACTTAGAGCCTATAGGCTTCTGGGTTTTACCTTCTGGAGAGAGGTAAGAGCTCAGAATCATCCTGACTGATGTGGGCTTGTTCTAATACTTTTCTCATTACTTCTACCTTATAGCTGCCCAGAGACATTTATAGGTTTTGAGTTAAAGTTTCTATGTTCTGTTAAGTTCTTCCTGTCTCTTTTGGTTTTTTCCCCTCCTTTCTTTTTATCTGTTTTTGGCCCCTGATCTAAAGAAAATTAGAGAGGCTAGAGGTGGGGAGGAGATGGGACAGAATTCTGTTTCACAGTTGTTCCTTTTTTACAAGTTAAAGCTCACAAAAGAAACATTAATGTGTCTCCATCTTGTAAGCATCTGTACTACCACTACCAGCCCACGGATCAAAAGCTTATTTGAGGAAATAGCTAGATGGTTTTGTATATATTTTAGGGCTCCCTTCTTCCTTTTATTTTCTTTTAATATAATATTAAGGACACTCCAACATGTTGCCCATAAGAGTTCTGTTACAGGTAATTAAATGTAAGTTTACACATTTAATCTACTTTTAAGAGCAAGAGAGACTGGTAAATGACCCAGTTAAGGAAAGTACTCAGCCTAATTGGATGTAATGATTGCTTGCTGGTGTTTATTACTGTACTAAGAGTAGACGTGTAGTCTGTGATTCTAATTTGGTTTAAAGACAGACCTGTAGTATTTGCAGCTATCATCAGAGTTCGATTGTTTCAGTTAACATCATGAAATAGGCTTGTGTTCATTTGGGAGCTTAAATGTATTAGAATGGAAGGAGCACTGTTTTTTCAATTAATATTGCTCTCCAATTATTATCTCTCCAGACTGTTTTACCTACAAAAATATCTTAAGCTAGATATGCTAGCATGTATTTTTGCGTGAGGAAAATAAAGATAGATTTCACATCTTTATGTACATAATGCAACAAATTAACAATAACTAAATTTACCAATGAGCTGATTCATTCTGATGCTGTCTTCAGCCCATGAAATCACCACATTAACGTTTGATTTTGATTATTTCCATATCATTCTAAAACAGTTGAGTTCCTCACTAATGTAAAATCATTGAGAGAGCTGAATCAAAGTCCCAAAATTTTAAATTTCATTAATGCTTATTACTAAAACTTCCCTAATTATAGACACCTTGTTGTAATTTGCACTCACAATTCTGGGCTTCCAGGAAATAATACCCAAGTGGAATGTGTTGTGTCCCAGGGTGTTTACCATAGGAGTTGCTTAAAAATAGAACACTGGATTTTATGCCCAGAGGAGCAGCACTTGGACTTCAAAACACTTATGTAATTATTCTTTATTTCATAAGCTCTCAGAATGATAAATTAAATCAGAACTGACTTTGAAAAGCAAGGCCACTGATGACCAGTGCACTTAGCCAAGGTGTCTCTGTGTTTGCTATGATGGATTTGGGAGTTTGATAACATGATAGATCCCACACAAAAATGAAGTTAAAGCAACATTAAAGTCACAAAAGCAAGGATATTCAGAATGGAGACTTCTGCTTCATCTTAATTCACCCTGTTGTGCCTAGTTGTTACAAAACACAGATCGGTGAGAGATGTTAGCTATTTTTATGCTATTACACAGACGTAGCAAGGTAAATTAATGGCAGCTTTAATTCTAACTGACTTCATTTATTGTGAAGGAAAGAAAAAAACCACCTCAGTTATATTTTGTTGTATCTTTCAATATGTATTATTGTTAACTATAGTTTAGTAGACTCTACTATGTTAGTGGAAGTTCTCCCGAGGTTAAGGAAAGATACTTTGCCTATTGGATGTGTGCAGATGGTAATATCTTTATAATGTAGTATGTGCTCCAAAGCCATGCTAGCTGCTTCTGAAACTTCAGTACTTCAAAATATGAGAATATTGCTCCTCTTGAAAATACATAGTTATAGAGACAGAATGTATGACCCGGGTAGAGATAGAAAACTCTGACTGGAAAAAAAAAGATTGTTCTCGTACCAGCTGAATTCCTAGATGTGTTTGGGGTTTTAGACTAATTCAGTTACTTACAATTACATCTACTGCAGAAAGAACAGAATAAGAGCTCATACTGCAATACTTACCTGCAAGTACTAGAGGGAGCTAAGGGAAGGAGTCAGGACAGAGGAGGAAAAGAAGGGAGAAAGATGATGGTGAGAACTTTCATTTGTGTTAGTTTGCTTGTATAGAGTCTTACTTGATGCCAAGCCCCATTTACAGCATTCGAAATATAACGTCTGTGCATTATTCACTCTCTGTGCCCAAACACATACATTTGTATGCATATGCCAGTGTCTACTGTGTATTTAACATAGAATATCTGTGTGTGCCCATGCACACTTGGGAAGGAAGCAGGTTAGTTTATTACAGTGGGTCTTCAACAGAGTTATCACTTTGTTCATTGTTTTAGGATTATCTAGAGCAAATCATATATACTTTCTTATGAAATGGATTAATACACTCTGCTTGTCTGGCGGAGTTTAATGTAAGACCTCTCTTTCTTGATTTCCAATTCAAATGAATCCCGTTAGAATTACTAAAAAACATTGCTCTTGAAGACTGTCTTAAGAGCACAACAGCGTTGAAGCACGTTTCTAAATAGCTCTTTTAACAGGATAGAGAGTAGGATGCACTGAGAACTGACTGAAACCTGTTCTTTAATTGGAATATTCATCTTGTGTTTTTCATTACCCTTTTTCCTTTGCCTCTCATGGATGGTTGTTGCTAATGCTCCCCTCCCCTCCTGGTGGGCCAGCCAACAGTTCCCTCTGGAGGCAGCATCATTATATCTGCCTGGTTCACTTAGTAGCAGATGGTGAAGAGCAGTAGAGCTGATACACTGCATTTCACAGAAACCAGGATCCTTCTGGTACCTCTGCAGCATACACAGACTTGCCTGATTTGAGACTGTGAATTCTTTATATGCCTCCCAAACTAGGTTTCCTTGTTTGCTACTGTCTACGTCAGTGTAAGAGTGATTTTTATGATCTGCTCTGTTGCTGGACAGTGAAGAAACTACTCATCTCCAGCTTTCAGCTACTGGAGGGTCTATTTCCCATTTTAGTTCTATTTTTACCAAAAATTAAAAGAAAACAGCTCTGATGGGTTTCATTTTCACTGGTTGACAGGCTTTTCTTCCCCCTCCCCTTTTTTGAATTCCTGCTGTCTGCCAAAGGACAATCTGTTTGCTCTGAGACAGTTTAATGCATACTGACTACCAGAGGCAGAACTTCCATTGGCTCTGTTACAGGGGTAATTTACACTTTAACAAGGTATTGTGACAAGGTGGTAATTATATTTTTATCACGTCATTATGACATTACCACCTGGAAAGCCATAGCTGATTAATTAGTGGCATATATTAAATTTATAACCCTAGAACTCTAAAGTTATCATACCTAAGTGGTGTAATTATGTTGAACTGTGGTGTGGCAGTGAATTGGAGGTGAAGATGCTGAGTATCCACCTATTGCAATAGGTTTAACGAGTGCCAGTAGAGGGCAGGGAGCTGCAGAGAAGGAAATATTTTTTTTTTAAAAAAGAAATAGTAAGGAAGAGGGTGAAGTCATTGAAATCTTGACACCAAATCTAGTCAGATGGCAAGTTGCAAGGCTTCTTACATATATGTGTTTTTAAAAAAGATGTAATTTGAGAGCACTTTGATTTACACTAGTTCCAGCTTTTTATTTCACAGCTTTGTTTTAGTTAGTTCATGTGCATTTTGGTTTTTACAATGCAGTAATTTCTGTTGAACTTTTGGAAGGCTGGACTGGCCATTCTGGAGGCTACATCACCTCTCTGCAACTGATAGGAAGCAATGCTTTTGGCAGGATGGATTTTTCTTAGTCTTGTCCAAATGCCCAGGTTTTATGTTGTTCCTCCTGATTTACTTTTTTTCTCTTGCCCTTAATATTAGGAGATAAAGAAAAGAAATTAAGCTGGAAATAATTAACAAAAATTTCCCCAGCAAATAGCTTGATCAAATGCGTTCCTGTATCCCTATGCAGTAAATACAGACAGAATTATAAACCAAATCTATTTGTATCCAAATTATCGTGTTAATGGTCAGAGCTCCAGTTTTGAATTGTTTTGATTTTCATTGTTTGTTGTGCTTTTCAAAGTCATAGTTGCAAGTAACTCATGTTTTATTCTCCCCTTCCACCATAGAAAATGAAGTGACTACTTTCCCTGTGTTGGTGAGTGATCAGAGTGAAATCGTGGATACCAATGGAGCTGGAGATGCGTTTGTTGGAGGTATTTCTTACTTCTTTCTCTTGTTTGGAGATTATCCTATTATTCTCTCTGTATAAAGCCTACCATTTTTTCATTCAACTGTCCTTCAGCATGAGCTTCATTCTTTTAGAGCTTTTCTCTGCATCCTGAAGTTACATGGTTTAATTAAGTTCTGATTTTCAAAGGGAAAGTGTGTTCTATTACTTTAAAAATAATATGCCATTATGCTGTACTCTGGTCGTTTTCATGAGATTAATTGTATCTGTCAGACTGTTGCATAAACAAACTGCATCAAATACTATATAGTGTACAGAAATCCCTCCTGGCTTAAATGTTAACACATTGTTGTTCTTTAAAACAGGTTGTAGTGAATATTAAACAGTATGTTAATAAGTGAGCATAATGTCTTCTGATCGTGTCAATTTTGGTTAGAACATCTGCTTCCAATACAATTATTTGGACACCAGAAAAGAACACAAAGGGTTAATTTGTTAAAACAAACCCAGAAAATGTCTGGCATTGCTTAATATCCATTTGCAAACTTACTATTTTTTTTGGCACCAGCTCTAAGGAAAAAAGAGGATGTTATGTCTATGCCTGTTTTAAAAAATGATTCAATATAAGCCAAAAACCAATCTAATCCAAAAGTTCTGTCATTCATTGTAACCTTCATACATGTAGTTCTGTGATGCACTATTGCATGCTGAAGGCTCTAATATCCAGTCCGTAGTAGCTGTAAGGAGCTCCATTAGTCACTAATTTACTGGAAACATTACCAAAGAGACTTCATAAATAGAATTGCAGGGCTCAGTCTTGTAGCTGTGAAGGGGATAACAAGCAGTGTGTTACCAAATTAGAGCTTCAGAATTGTGTCCTGCTTCACGAAAGTATTCAATATAAGCTTAATCTTAAGCATGTGAGTAATTCCATCCTTACTTAGTACATCACTTAAACCAATGATAAATTTTCAGTATATGCTTAAATCTGGCTGAAAATGGGAATGTTATTACTCATTGCTTTGGTGCTTTTGTGAATCAAAAAGGACAGAAATAGAGGGAAACACATTAGGTCATATTATTCATACACCTTTAAGTGAACGCCTGCCACTCTCTATTGTTCCTAAATCACAAACAAGACTAAATTTGAACCAGTAAGTAACAGTGACTGTAACATAAATAAGATCTTCTTCAAGTGCTTGTTCTTGTATACATGTGCTCTGTGTATCAGCTGTGCCAGTAAGCTGCTGTTCTTGTTGTGAAAAAAAGAGAAAAGATCTTGCCTATTTTGTTTTCAGATCCTGAAAATAAAATAATACTGGGTAGGGCCCAGGTGGGCAATATGGTAGACACCAACCAAGCTTTGCCTCATCAGGAAGCAGCTTTTCATGTGTCTACCATGTTTATCTCAGCTTGTATGTATTCTCAGTTCTTCAGATTTTAGGCATTTTGAAAGCAGGACTTTTTTGTAATACTCCTACTTTTGTTCTTTCCTAGTTTAGCTGCAGGAAGACTATTGTGACTAAATAATCAGGCTTTAAGAACTGCCTGGTCTCTCATAACCCTTCCTCTTTAAATTATATCCTTTTCCCTGATATGGCCATAGCTGCTGTATTTCTGTAGAAGGGCTAAAATGTTGACTTTAGTAATTATTCAGAACATCCTGAATGGACAGGCTGATATAAACCATATCAGATTCTATTCCAAGCTGCTACCTTCCACCAGCAGTGTAAGGAGTTTGGGCACATCCTGTCAGGCTGGTCTTAAATCAATTGTGAGATTCCTTTCTCCAAGGGGAAAAATGATGTGGAAAATGCTAAACTCCGTTGGGAAGGAAGGAAAGAAAATAGGTCTTCTAAAAGATCAACTCCCCTTTGTTGTTCGAAGTCTGTTGAGATAACATGTCTGGGTATAGCAAGCTTCGGTGTATTTGTGGTAATCTTAAGAAAAGTCCTGTGTTACTGTTTATGGACATCTATTATTTTCTTCAGTTCCCCCACAAATAGCACTGAGGCATCAGATGCTTTTTGTATGGAGCACAAATGCAATGCAGTCCAGTGGTAGCATGGCATTGTACAGTTCTCCCTTGATACCAGGGAAGGAAAGGACCACAGCTGGTTTTCCCTCTGTAATGGAAGTTGGCTCAGCAGTTGCAAATCTATTTGAAATCTCATTGCAGTTAGATGCTTACCTGAGTATCGGTATGCGAGCTTAGGTTCTTGTTGTGACATATTTCTCTCTGCTATGACTCACAAAGCAACATGAGCTTTA
This sequence comes from Mycteria americana, assembly GCF_035582795.1. Lineage (NCBI taxonomy): Eukaryota > Metazoa > Chordata > Aves > Ciconiiformes > Ciconiidae > Mycteria > Mycteria americana. The sequence goes on from NC_134370.1 coordinate 25,353,124, forward strand.
GAATATCCATGGTACTTCCACTGGCTTCTGAGATATCTTAGCTCTCCTCTGTCACTCCATAAATAATAAATTGGTCGTTGATTCTCCTCAGAGAACAGATTTTCCTGAGTTTAGTCCAGATGGGAGATTTGGGAGTCATAACAGTCTAGATACACAGCTGATTCTAGTCTTCTATACTGTGGTCTCCTTCTTCATGGAGTCATTTCATTTTCCTTCCCATATGTAGGAAATAGGATACTGGACTGGATAGGCTTTGATTTGGTCTGTGTTTCATTTGGGGGAAATGTCTGTATTTTATCTATATCACACTTTTCATGTGTTTTCAAAGTACATATATGCAACAGGAAAAGTTCTTTATTGTCTCCTTACCAGAAAGCCCTACACAGTAAGGTTGATAATACTACTCAACATATGTATCTTCTGTTGATTCTAGCATTGAGCCAGATGCAGTGTTATTGTCCTGACAGAATTTTTATAATGGGAAGGTTATATTCTCTTCAGTGTTTTTCTAGCTTCTTTCTTTGATTGAGGTTTTTATCAAGTTGTTACTACCTAGGCAATAGTACATATAATATTTTGATTTTAGTGTCCTTGTAGTAAAATGTTTCAAAATTCATCCCTTAACTCAAAAATGCACTCAGTGTTATAATATACTCTCCTGGAAACATAGTTCCTTTATTCAAACAGCAGAGAACAAAAGTCCCATGGCAAAGCTTCCCATACTTCTCTGGCAGTGGTATATTAACATGACTGAACAGTGGTTTTGTTGGAGCAAATGTCTTGGCTAAGAGGGGAATGTGGGATTTAATGAGAACTAACTCCATCAAGCAGGATTTATTTTGCATTAGGAGGTCAGGTTTGTTAGACTCTATCATATTTTGAGAGGTCTTTCACAGAGGCACTCTCTTCCAGAGGTATAACTCACAGATTGTAAGGAAATTCCTTCTCGATAATTATGCCAACTTGGCAAATCACTCCTCGTGTGTTTCTCAGTGTGAAAGTGGAAAATAAGGAATCTGTTGGGTTTTTTTTTTTCTAGAACCTATCTAACTACTGAAGGTCTTGAAACCTTGTCATGAAAAAGTTTAAAGACACAAAGTTTCTGGGCACTTGTAACTCTGTGAGTTGATTCATGAGTTCAGCATTTCTGAACATGAAGCTGCTGGCCTCCAAGGAGAACTAGCTCACTCCAACAGCTAGCAACAAGAAATAAACTGTGTTCTTCAGTTGAAATGTGTTCTTATTAAGCTGGCACCAGGAATATCTCTGAATTTCTTGCCTCTTACTGCAGGCATCAAGTCATCTGCCATTCAGGCTGGTGCAATGCATGAATGAGAAACTGGGTTTTAAAATTGCTGCAGGTATCTTTATGCTAAAAACACTTCTCTAAACCATACTAACAGAGTTCTGCCTTTATTGCTTTCCAGCAACACTGCTCCTTTTAGAAGTTTAAGTAATAATAATTTACTTTGTAGCATCTCAGCACCTCTTGTGGATTTCTGGGGTACCACAGATTTTCGGTTATGAATCCCTGAAATACCCATAAATTAAAGTTGCAATTCCACCTCCAGGTTCTGATGACATTGACAAATCACTTGAGCTTTGCTGACATGGCTTATGTCACGAGAGTCCTCTTAATGGAATTACAGCCTTCGTTTGTAGAGTTTGGGGAACATTCTATTACTCGTTAAATTAACATTTATTTATTACTAGTCAGCCCCAGTTTGAACCTTTGCAATAATGATAATCAAAGCATATCTAATGGCAATAAACAGATTGAAATATGGACAGTTTTACCATCTTATGCTTTCCTTTATGCCATCCTGCTCTCTTTAGCCGGAGTAAGTCTGCCCTCTGTTTGGACTCCCCTTTGTCATTGCCACTGTAACTAATGAAAACAATAAGCATCTTTTCTGATCATTACTGCCATTGTTCCCTGCAAAATCTCTCCCCTAGAATCTGTCTACTCAGTGGAACTGGGTAGAGAATTCATAATAAATGAATAGGAGAAGGTGTAAAATCAATGTTTCTTCAGGTTCTGTCAATATAAATATATTGACTTAGTAATCCACTATGATTTAGTCATATACTGCATGAAAAGTACTGGAGTATGAAATATAACCGCAAATCATTTTAAAGTAGCGTGATGAAGCAGTGACAGAATGATCACAGCAAGCGTATATTACTTATCACCATGCTATAAAGATGTTATACCACTCTCAAGGAAAAGAAATCCCGAGATAGAAGGAGCTCTTCATTAAGCATTGTACGGCGCCAAATACGAGCTGATAGCAATTTGCCTCTGTCGGTATCAAAGCTGAGGTCAACAGCTCAAACCACCTGTCAGTTTAAAAATCCCATTGGCAGCTTTCATGTACCAAGGAATCTCATGAAGCTGCTAGCTATCGTTTGAAAGCTACATTCAGAATTTTTTTGGTGCACGTGCTTACGGAATAAGCAGTTCTCTCTCTTTCTCTTGTGAAACCTAGCGTGAATCTTATGAGATGGCCAACTACTGTCTCAGCTATCAGAGAACTACTCTGATAGAAGACAGGGACAGCAACAAAAGAGGAATTGTCATCTTTTATACGTGTCCTTGCATGAGTGTGCCTCATGGCATCCTTATCTTTTCTCTAGAGGACATACTTCCCTCCTTTTGTTTCTGTTTCTGTTGCCAAACTGGCTCAATAAAGCCATTCCCTCATCTTTAATATAGAGGTTAATTCTAAACATTATTTTTCCATCTTAATCTAAATGCCTCTACAAATTAGATAAAGAGCTTGGACTCCTAAGAGTTTGCCTAAAGGTCATCACATTGTTCCAATTTTAGCCTGCTTTCATGAGGTAAATGCAAATTATTTTCTATAGAGTTACATGCAGCTTTGATTGCAGAGCTAAGTAATATTTGGTATACTTCTACATTATTGAAATGTTAAAATACCATCCTTAATGTGAAACATTCTTTGAATATATTATACATATATATATGTTTATAAAAACACAGCAGAAGAAATATAAATATAGGTTTGCAAATACAGTGCACAGAATAATTGCTCATCATTACTCTTCCACTATTAAAAGTTTGATTCAGAAGCCTTTTTTAAAAAAGGTCTGGTTCTGTTTTCCGAACACAGTAGTATAACTTTGGAATACCTTGACTGAAGCCGGTGGATTTAAACAAGTATAGTATTGATAAAAATGGAAACAGAACTGAATCCAGTATAGTGATTCTTATGCTGTTGTTCTGCAGAATCAGTCATTTATGGAAGGAATCCAAGAATCCTTAAAATAAAAAATCATCTAGGTGGGATTTAACATGATCTGAGTTGGCCCTGCTTTAAGCCAGGGGCTGAAGCAAGTGACCTCCAGAGGTCCCTTCCAACCTAAACTGTGCTATGGGCCTATGAGTTCTAATCCTCTAGGAATTAGGTTCCCAGGTGCCATTTCCTGCTCCTCAGAAAATCCAGCCTCAGTCATCTTCAGAGGGCAGTGTTGGTGGCTAAAGAGTACAAGCTGACTGAATTAAAAAATGAAGCTTATACAATGGGAATTCCATCTTCTCACAGTAAGTCTGATATAGGGCAAAGATGGACTGTATTCATGACTTTGTCTAATAAGTCCCTTATGTATTTCATGTGAAGGAATTGTGTGGATGGAGGCATGTGCACATGTGAGAAATGAAATAAGTTCTTATGGATAGTTGCTATATGGCTATACCAGGAGTGCTGAACATGCCAAAAAGATCTGATATGCCTTCAGGAGAGACAGGTGATTTGAATGGTTTGTCAGAATACTATATTATGAGTCAGCTTGTGACTATATTAAAAAGAAAGTTCCCTAGTGGATTTATGGGCTCTTTAAGGTTGTGGAAGAATCTGTTTTCACTAAAAACACTGCAGAGAAATGAAATATTCCTCTTATTTGTTGTATTTTCATCTCTATATGAATCTCTGTTGTAAGAGTTGCCCTCCCTCCAGTACTCACCACCCCTAAAACATTCTAGATTTGTTGAAATAGGAGTCCAAGGAACTAGAAACAGTTCTTTACTGAACAGCAGGAGTCTGATATCAGAAGCTACTTAATCCACTTACAGTGGTCTTTAATTTGTATAAGGTTTTTATACTTGTTTAAGATACCTTGGGAAGTTGTCATCATTTTTTAATCACATTTGATAGGGAGAAATACAGTGGATAAAATATCACTGCTGTGATGTACTGCCTTCTGATAACACCAGAGCTCTGAGATGCAATTTTATTTGCCAGCTGGGAGCGAGGGGTATTTTCTTGGTGATATCAATTAAATATGTAAGCACATGTAACTTGTTATGGCTGATTTTTGCTACAAAACTTATCTTCACGAGCGAAGAGACAAGGGGATACTACTTTGAATTGTTCTGTCTTTTCTTTGAAGTAAAGATAAATGTTATAACAGAAATCAGCACTCTCTTAGTCTTCATTTATACAGCATGGGTGGCTAATTGCCTCTGAGCAATCCTGTTGTTACTGAGATCATGGCTGATGAGATATAAAGCTTTGAAATAAAAATACCTTCTTAATGTCATCAGCATTTTGACTGACAGCCCCTTTTGCCCATCTTTAATACTTCTGTTTTATAAAGAGCATACATGAGTATAATAGCCGAGCTGCAGACAGGGCATCAATCTCTGCTTGCTAGCGGATAACTTGTCAACATGTTCATGACTTACTGTCCATGTGTTCTGATGGCATTTGTAACTCTCTCAGATAAACATCACATCTAAACCTAGGCTATTAGATGGCCACGTTATCTCTGTAACTGACCTTCTACAAACTAGAAAATTACCGGATTATATGTTCCTAGTTGATTTTTCTCAGTCTCAGCTAGAGGCACATCATTATTCTGATCAATAGTGTAGCCAGTCGCTAGTAATTTCAACATTAGTACAGGCACAATTTGGAAATTTGCCACAGTTTGAATTGCAGCTACTTAAAGAAAAACATAAAAACAGATATCAGTCAGGAAAAACATGGAATATCCCTGTTTTCTTTTTAATTCTCTACTTCACTTTTTACCAATTTCCATTCAAAATTGTTTCTTTGGAAATAATACACTATTCTGTGCTGGCATTATACTTAAAACTGGTAGCAAGCGTTGTCCGAGTATAATTTAATTGTGATCCAATCTGGTTTAATTGTTTTGTTTTAATTGCTACCCTTCTCTTGGTTTCTAACTGTTCGTCTTAATTTTATTACGTGTATTTTTTATCAAAATATAGTAACTTAAATATGGTGACTCACATTTTCACCTATACAATTTAAAGACAATCCAGAAAAATACATAGTAGAATTAATGTAAAGCAAAATGTTAGCATACTTGCTCTCATTTTTTAAATAACATGTAGAAGTGAGAGATCCATTTAAAAGGATCAGTGTATGGAATTAAAAACCCTCAGAAGTTTCTAATTAGACTGAAGCAGGACCTGATCCTTCTAGCCGCTGTGTCTCTTTTCCTGTCAGTGACACCATCAGTGTTAAGGGAGCCTCAGTACACAGCAAGAGGATTAATATTTTGCAAAATTGGGTTTTAAAAGGCTAATTTACCTCACCATAAATTCAGTGACATTCTGGACAGGCTTTGTGAGAAATAAACGGCGAATAGGTTGCGTACATTTTAGAAAACAAACCTACTGTGTTAAAAATAGATTTTCAAAACCAATTATAAAGTTCCAATTTTTGCTGTAATAGCTATGGGACAATTACAAATTGACTTAACGCCTCAAAGCAAATCATCACCGTTTAAAATACTTTGTCATGCCTACTATCCCTATCCTCATAACATTTCATTTTATGTTAATGTGTCATGTGTTAGAAAATCATGTAATGATAAAGAAAATGTTCATGTGGAAGGTTAGAAATTACTTTAATGAGTTATTATTACCTTGCTCGCAGACTGTTGGTAATATTTTTTTGTTATTTTAATGTATTCTGAGTAGAGACAGAGGCACTAGTCAGATTGGATCATCAAGAACATTCCCCTGGGAATCAGGGCAGGATATAGTCCCCTAAGAAACGATGTGTCAGATTAAGCTGATGCTATATTCGCAGGAAGTACAACAACACACAGCGAAATGTAAAAATACACTGAAATATATATTATCTATTTCTATTATCTATTTCACATCTAATATGACTTGGTGTGGTGCTATGGAGATTGACACAATGACCATAAAGGTACTTCTCAGGCTGTGGTATTAGCTAGCAGGGTCCTCACTCACTTGCAGCTGCCTCTATTATATAATAGGATGGTAGCATCTCCCATAATTTGTTCGCTTCCCCCACACTGAAATGGGCTCATACTCGAAGTGGGAAGATGGCACGGTTGCAATAAAAAAGAAATAAAAGAAAAAATATGATCCCAGTTGAAAGCAGTGGTAGTAGCAGTGCTTGTAGGTTGGTTTGACACCGATCTCTGACTCTGCTTAAAGGGACATTACTGCTATTGGTGATCAGTAAATTGTTAGTAGCAACCCAGGACTGTAACAGATATTTAAAGAGGGAAAAGATAGTAAATGCCACTGTATTAAAATAGGAGCATTATGAATATAATGCTAGGGTAAGCTATTTCAGCCCACAAAAGTCAAGAAATTCATAGGCTGCCCAGCTACTGTATTCCACTGCATCGGGTGTTGCTTTTTGATTCTCTTTGCATACTTCTGGCTTGATTGTGTGGGCGTATACCTGCAAGTAAAACCTTACCGAGAGATGGTCGCTCTGCAAACACAGCTTCAAATCTCCTAGCTTTCGTGCATGCGAATCTCAACTGTGAAGTGACATTCACGTAGCCTTTTTTGTGCTTGAATATATGTTAGAAACCGAATAGAGTATAGTACATAGTATTCCATTTTGTTATGCTTAGAACTTCATTATTTTGACATTAAATTAGTGAAATTCTCTTCCTCTTATCCCAAGCAGTAGGTGTAGTAATCTGCACCATTTAATGTCAATACAACAGGTCTGTTTTGAGGCTCAGAAAATTTCCTCAGGTACTAATAAAAGAAAGCTTATTTCATTCTGCTGTCTCAAAAATGGCTAAGGAGAATTTTAGCTTTTGAAGAACACTTCTAGGAAACTTTCTAGGAAATGTTTTTAGGAAAAACAAAGAGAAATATCAGCCTGGAAAGTAGTTTTTTCAGATAGTTAGAGAAGATGCTTCCAATGAAAATACCTGTATTTGGTTTGGCATATACAGTGCCTTGAATGTTCCTTGTAAGCTTGGAGGGATTTTTTTTTTAATCAAATGTTTTCCCCTGGTCGTGGCTGTTGGAGACAAGCCCAAAGCCACCAGATTCTGATCCAAAAGGGAATTTCCAAAAGTTCATCATGTGGACTGAAAAATAGGACCAAACCATCAGAAGTTATAACTTCGTTACCAGTTTCCTCCATCACATCTTTCTTGGAGCATATTGTAGACTGAAATGATTCTTTTATTGGACAATAAGATGCGCTGGGGAGCTTAATAAAAGTGATATGCAACAGGTTACAAATAGAGTCCACTGATGATGATTAATGTGGAGAGTGTCACAGTACAAAACACAAGCCTCTCCTCCAGCTTTGAGCTGTTTCCCCTCAAAGGGTGGACAGTACTCAGTCAAGGCATAGGCCAGCACAGTGATAGGAAAGCTCCCATCACTCTTAGTAGGCTTCAAATCAGGATCTAAGTTTTCTCCATCCATTGCACAGCCTTCAGGACCAAACCACTATGGAGTTACAACCACCATTCTTACTTGCACAAAGGCATCAAAGAAACAAGACTGTTAATTTTCCTTAGAGAGAGTCTCTGATGGGCCCAAGCATCTATACAGGCCTTGGCAAGTATGGTGATAACTTACTCTGCGAGCTGCAGTCAGCTGGCCCAGTAGGTCCAAACAGTGGGAATCATATATGCAATGCAATAGAATTATTCAGCCTTGAGTAACTGATTCCTAATGGAGTAACGTAGTGGCGTTTTATTTTGGTTTTTTTATTGTCACATTTTTTTCAGGAATCTTTCATTAAGATTTTCCACATGTAATGGTTTAAAGCATTAGAATCTGAACTCTTTTTTGCTTTGTGTATTCAACACCTCTCCATTCCAGGAAAAGGCTGCTAAACTGAAAACACTCCTTTCACTTATTCATAGTTGTCTAGTAAATGCAAAGTTGTATTATTTGCATGTGTCCATAAATGACTGTATAGCCTCAGACTAAGGAAGACGTACACCCATCTGAGTGATCCTTACAGAAATTCAATGCGTTCAAAATGTGTCCATAAATATAAAGAAGACAAGAGGGATAGGGACAGCAATACCAATACTAACTGCTTTTCTTGAAAACATGCTTGGTTTAGTATTCATGCTGGTGATTAGAAAGTAAGAAGTTTGTGTAAGAGGGTTGTACATAGACAGTGAAATGCATTTAGCACGTGACCATTTTATAAATAAAGTAACTACAGACTTCCGAAACATTTTATTCATGATCTCATGGTTTTGTCATTCTCTGGAAGTAAAAATATTGACATTTACCAGGCTGTTTGTTCCAGCTTTCTGATCTCCTGCAGTTTATTTTTATAACAACCTTATCGATGAGCCTCTTACTCAGCTCTCTAGGTTTAACTGAGTTGAGTCGATTTGTTACCACAGCTTCAAGTAGCTGTTACAGAACAAGCGAGACATCCTAATAAAGCTGTAAACGTGTTTACTCAAACATGGTATTGATTTTACTTGGAGAGGGAGAAGCTAGTGCTTAGCATGGTGTCAGGGAGGATGAATTTAACTGCAGTTTTTCATTGTCATCTGTCATGGTTGTGAAACACTAAGTGAAGCCACAAGAGGATAATTAGAATTGCCAGAAATTTAGCCCCTAAAATCAGTTAACCACTTGAGATTTTTGTAGTTTAATTAGTTTTTATTAAAACTTTCCTCAGCGGTATAGTCAGGAAGGGTTTTCTAATGTTCTTTTCAGTGAGAGTGAGATTTCAAGGTTGCCACTTGTTAGATATACATCTTAAATTACTGTTTTTCTGAAAGGGTTGGTAACCTTTTTTCTCTCTCTTGTAATTAGCCTGGCACTACAGTTCTGTAGAAGCACAGAACCATTTCATTTTAAAAGAGAGGGAAAGACACTTGTTTGTACACATATACATTTGTAGTTAATAACATATATGTGCCTGTGTGGAATAATTCTTACACTATGTTTTGAGAGAGCAAGTGCTAAGGTATGTGAAGGTTGAAAGAAGTATAGTGTATTTGAAGATGCTTACATTTGCTTTGTCTTATATACTGTAAGTCTAATGTGTCAGATCACAGTGCCAAAATACATGAAAACAGAAGCCAAATCCCACCCTTAATCAAAAACGTTTCAATTTAGAATAGCCAACATTTGGTTTGATAGCAATGGGCAGGGCCTCTGGCTTACCACAGTTCTTGGCTGTAATATCCACCATCTGCCACAAAATTAAAAAAGGAGAAACCTCAGCATGTTGACGTACGGTCGTTCAGTGACTGTATTGCAGAATCATCTGATGCCAACATCTTTTACAAAATCTAGGTTGGCTGGTTGGCTCTTGGCACCAGCGTTGCTAACCACCTGATTACAACTGACCAGACTCGTGCTACCACAACATTAACCCACTCCAACAGTGCTAAAAGACATCCAAAAAAGCCTCAGTCATATCAGCTACAAGGCTGTAACTTGCTAGGGTAATGCTTCTTGAAAACTGCATCTTCCCACACTGCTGGCCTGGAAAGCTAGTGGGATCACATAAAAATAGATGAGCGTTCGAGCAACTGTGATAAATGCTGTATGTGAACGAGAGTGTGAAAAGGTGCTTACAACTGTCCCCCATGGTGGAATAACACCATTTTTAAAAAGGCAGTTCACAAATTAAGCTGTAGAAACTTTAAATACAAAAAAGAGGAGGCAGCTCAGCTGTTCATGACCCTTTCTGTGGCTGGGACAATTTTGCTGGTGAATGGCCTGGCTAGCATGGATTATATTAGGTGCTTCAGGGTTCAGCTGGAAGAGGATTGTCTGGGAACATCACATAGCAAAAAGGTTTTCAGGGGCTCTGACTCAGGGTCAGCTTGTAATTGTTTATAATTAATGCATTTGATAATTGCTTTTTTTCTGCTTTTCTCTCTTGTATTTAAAAAAATACATTAATTTTGCCTTGGGCATTTTATAAAGGTTGAAAGTGTGAGAGAAACTGCAGAAAGACGAGTAGTGGGGGAGCTGGGTGTCGGAGGCTATAAACGGATTTCCAGCCAGCATTAGTAATTAACAGTCGTTAAAATTAATTGTCAAGTGTACAATTTGAAATGAAACATTTGGCTTCAATATGAGCTGTTTTTAAGTGTTGTTAAACCATTACTGAAGCAGACCAGAACTGTTTTAAAATCTCCGCTATTGGACTCCCACATTCCTATCCAACTGCAGTAGTGATAGGCGTTCATTCAGAATTACCACTGATACCCTGGAAACGAAACTTCCAAAGAAATCACTGATTTCAATGAAATTGCCTCTGAAATGTCTATTTTGCTGGCCACAAGAAAATGAACTGGTTCTCCTTTAATGATTTTTAAGTGCTACTCAGCTCTTAGAAGTAGCAAAGTAAAGACAACACCTTTTGTGTCAGTCGGTGGACTGTCTTGCTGTGTCTTTTCAGATTTATATTGACATCCCTAAAGAGATTTGAGCTGGTTTCAGTGAGGGCCTTGGTTTGGGTCTGGATTTTGAGGCTCAAGCACCACTTCTGGCACTTGGCTTACAGAACTTTTCCTTTGGTGGTGAGCACAAAAAGGAAGAAAGCAGCTTGACTCATTCTGTTTGCAGACCTAACAATTATAAACATTGCCTTTGAGCATATGTAGTAAGGAAGCTGGAGATAATAAAGATTAACTCTCAATTATTTCAGGCACACTTTTCAGAGCAAAGTGATTTCAGAGATGCTTTTCTCTACTGAGCAGAAAAGAAATAATTATGGGCCAAAAATAGCTATTGGTGTGTTATAATCACTTCTATCATCTGGGAATGCAAATACATTTTGTACCACTCTAAGGTTTAAAGCAGCTTTTGAAGCAAAGTTGTCTTTGCTTTCTAGGAAGATGCTGAATAAGTGGGATGAATTGGACACAGTTCCAAATAAGTTCTTATCATGACTAGGTACAAGGTGATTACTTGGCTGTCCATGCTTGTGAGGGACAAAAGGCATCCCAGTCTACTCTGAAAGCTTACCAAGATGGCTAATTACAGCAAGGTGGCCTACTAGACATCCTGCAACTGCCATTGCTCTTACTCCATAAACGGTAAACACTTTGGGTGTCAGGGCAGGAGGCAGACAAGTGGGAAAGCCTTGAGTTTGGTTCTTGCCTGTGTGTTCTAGTGTGAAGAGCATGGTGCACAATGCGTGTAACACCATCCACAGCTTCAGCAGTGTAGAAATGCTAGTGCAGAATAGCTGCAATTAGAAGGTGGTAGACAATACTGCCTGAAGTTGTTTTGGTAAAATATTTGAAATAAGGTTGTCTCGTGTAGCCAACATATACTACTACTTTCTGCGCTCCATTCCAATGATAGCCAGGCACTGCTATCACTAGTTCAGGCCATGGCAGAAGTTAAAATAGTTGCTGAGCTACTTTAGTATGTGCTGGGATGATCTAGTTCTGTGATCCCAGGCCCGTGATACAGGATCAGAGTTCAATCCTGCCCTTTCTGCCTGTGAAACTGTACGAGGAGTGTGAAGTAAGTCTGAAGCCATGTTTACTTATCTTCTTGCATTTCCAGTCATGGCACCTTAAAGAGATTACAGCCTTCAGCTGCTTATCATCTTCCCTCCACCGCCCTGCTCGCTGGTAGAGCTGTTTGAGTATTCACTAACCCACTTCAGTTTAAATCAGCTGGGTTAGCAAAGATCTACTATTCAACAGCTTACTGTTTAAACTAATCTGGCTCATTTTGACAGAGTATCAGGTTATACAAGCAGCAAAGAAGGATGGTGAAAAACAGATGGGGCAGTAACTTCTTCAGTTGGAACTCGAAGATCTGAATCCGTGCCTTGAGAGTATGACTCATGGGGTTTGCATCACAGTACCTTATACACTGGAGGAGGCAAACTGAATTATATTCTGACCATGTTGCTTTTTACTGCATTAACTAAAAAGAACATTCTGCAGCTAAGGCAGCCAACCTGATAGAGCATTTTGTTTCTCTGCTCAAACAACAGTGCTTTCTGGTGTTCCCTCGGGGTCTGCTTTGCCAACTGCCTAGTCTTAGTATGTGATACAGTTCTGTGTTTGTGATGTGTGTGCTTGTATTGTCATTCGATGCGATATTGTGTCAGATACTGCTACTTCTATTTCATCTATGAAACACATACCTTTTAAGAGAAACTCAACAGACAAGAGAATGGTTTGAGGGCAAACCCCCCACTGCAGTTTCTACATATCTCATATATGACAGCTGTACTTAATGTCATTTCTCCACCACTCTGAAATCACAGAGATCTCTCATTTCTATCCCCAATTAGAACAGGATGTTTTTTCACCTGATTCTGCTTTCACTTAGATCAGAATAAATAAGAAGTAGCTTCACTGAAGACAAAAGATACAAACTACAGTGAAACTACAGTGAGCCTTGGAGGTGATGACAGTTTCAGTCTAGTTGGTATTGAAAAATAATTCATGTTTTATGGTCCTTCGCTCCTTAGATTTTCTCGTCTTCATATATGTTTGATGCCTGGATCATAAACATAGAGGACAGTTGTTCTTTCTTGTATAAACCCCCCTCTGAATTCATGCTCTGCACAAAACCTAGCCTCACGTTTGCCTTTGGAGGCCTGCCCAGTGCATCTTCGATACTTACTGAGTCAGAAATGGACTGTCTTAACAGCCTCATTTTACATACGGTTACAACTTGCTCTCAGGTTTTAACCACCCAGAAGCACACTGGCAAGCTCCTGCCTCCCAGGCAGTTTAAATTTAATGATTGACATTCTCCACGTATCCAAGGAAGTTTCTCCTAAGAATGCGTGTTAATTTAATGGAGAGCAGACCATTTTCATCTCGTTATTCAGAAATGGTCTGATTTCTGCCAGGCATGCTGTTTGAATTTCTCAGCTGTTACCCAACTATTACAGCTGGACCATCCTGCCACAGTTGTGTTGTCTGTCATCCCCTGACTGCCATCAGAGATAGCACTCACAGCACAATTTCTTCCTGTTTCAGATTCTCACCATTGTATACTGAAAACTCTTGTCTTCTCCACTTGTGCTTATGGACTTCACTTTTGTTGGTGAAGCAGTCATTTTTTCCCAGCTAATGTCAGTCAATATCTGTGAAATTCCAGCTAATATGTAGTTCTCTAGAAAAGTACTGATGTCAGAAACATACAAGTTTTCTCCTAGTTGTCAACTAAAATGCCTACTTTCTATGGCCTCCCTATTCCAATGAAAAGTATTTGATTTATAGATTTAGTAGTTTCAAACTAATTTGAAACAAGTAGCTTCAAATTTGATGCAGTTTAGAGAAAGCTATACATCAACTAGGCTTCTTTTCGCTATCAGTTGTGACCAAGAAGCCAAGACAGATCTTGGTAATTCATGAAAACGGGGTCTTTTGCTCACCAGTATTATCCTTCATTAATCTAGCCTTATTTTTCATGTTTTACATGATTTTTAGTCTTCAAGGAGCAGACATTATTGCATAGGATAAAATATTTTTATCATCTTCTAAAAATATGCTCTCATGTGCCACAAAAGGAAGTATTTAGAAAAGGAACACAGGTTAAATGAGAGCATCACAATATAATGTAGAGTCTTTGTTCCAATAGTAACCAAGCTGAACAGAGAAAGTGTATTTGAAAGCAAGCTAGCAGAACGTATCATCTTTGAATCAAAATTTGTAATATGTCAGAAATTGGTACCTATGAGCTACATAGTACTTATGAGAGACATGGTTTCAAGACTAGATTTGTACTGTTAAGGCCCAAGGCCTGTCAGAGCGTGACACAGGAACTTGAAATGGTGGATGAAAGTTTTAAAAAGAACATGTTTCAGCTTCTTATTTTCCTGGGCAAGTCTCACTTTCCTTCTGTGATTGGATGAGGAAGAGATACATCTGAAACATATTAAAAACAGGATAAAAGTGAATAAAATATTACCTCTAGAATGACAGAGTGGAGTTTTAAATTATAAGATACTAAGTTTACTTTTCACATCTTGAAAACCTCTTCCAAATTTAAAATACATATTTCACCTCTGCCATAACTTCTGTCATGCTTTCAGTCGCAACAGTTTCAGCTGAGACAAAATGTTTCAGAAATGCGGGACACAATCCATAAAATTTCTGGTGCTACTTGTACTTAACTTTTCCAAGTACCTATGAATAATCTCCTTTGTAGGACTCTCTGCTTATATTCATTTAAAGAGGTGCTCTGGGTTTCAAAACACTCAGCTCCAGTGATTTCTGGTTTTCTAAGCCATGCATGCTAGGGCTTTGTTATTAGCTAAAGCAGTTAACCAAGTGCCCCAATTCTGAGAGGTGCTTGGTTCTCCATACGGTTTGCTGTTTACATAGGTATCTGAACATGCTAAGAGGTACCCACTGTTTCTGACATCTTAGGTTAAATTTCCCATAATCAGGGGCAACAGATGTCATCTAACTTTCCTCATCAGGTAAAAATTTCTTACCTTCTTTTCATTGCGAACACCTGTAACTGTGAATATAGATAACATTTATTTGTTATGTGCCTTTCTCTTTTTTTGAGAAAAGCTTGTAGAGTGACAGTTGTGTGGGGCTGTAGCTGTAGCCAGTATGAACAGAAGGAGCTCTCTTCAGCACAGAAAACTGCTTCTTTGTTTTTAAAAATCAGGGGTTCTCACTGGAAAAGAAGAGAGCAAGAACTGTGGTAAAATAATTTTGAGGGCAGTAATAAAGATCAGTCTTGATAATCTTTAATTCACTTGAAGCTACCAAATGGAGACTTCAGGTAGAAATAACAGCAGCAGCACTCCAACTCAGCAGGTCACTCAAGCACAATACTAAATTTAAACTAGCCAGGCTACCTGTGTACATACAGTTAGGCCAGTATTTCAGTGCTTTGCCCTGTCACAAACTGATATGCTCAAAAAACCTAACCTAACCATCTTCTTCCTTCTCCTTCTCTCCCACTTTGTTCCATAGGCTTTCTCTCACAGCTCGTCTATGACCGGCCAGTGACCGAGTGCATCCGGGCTGGACATTACGCAGCCAGCGTGATTATCAAGCGTTCAGGTTGCACCTTCCCAGAGAAGCCTGACTTCCACTGATACTGGTGAATTGGAGGGATCAAGAGTAACTCCCATGTTGCCATGGGATTGCTGCCTAAATTTTTCCTCCTTCCCTTTCCTCACCTTTCCAATTACCTGCATCAACGCTTCTGTACTTCTGTTCATTGTATTCTAGCCAAAATATATATTTCTATGGTGTTTTCCTTTTCATACCTACAATGTCTCAGTAGGCTTAACTTTTGGAAACAGTGCTAAGTGAAGCTTATTCTCTCATCCATCAGGAAAAATTGTTCTGTTTACACGTTTACAAGGAAGTCCCATGTAAATGACACTGCTGATTAACACCATTAAAATACTTCTGTTGAATTATCTAGTTTGTATCCAGCTGTGGCCAAATCCTACTCAACTTACATGAAGTCGGCAGACTTGACTTTATTTGTCACTTAACATTACAAACCAGGAATTGTTCTTTCTATATAGTGGAGTCACACTGGTGTAAAGAGCGGTGTAAACATCCCGAGAAGTTCCTTACATGTTTGAGTGTACAAGATCTGGCCATCAGATGCAGCCCAGCTCCCATGAAAGCGAACAGCTATTTTGTCAATAACTTAAGGACCTGATCTAAAGCTGATGTCATGCATTCAGTCGTCTTACACTGATGCTAGTAGCTTTGGGTCGGGCACTATGTGAGAGCAGGGTCTGGCCGCTCTGTGTACAGTCCCATTCATCTGTCAGGTGAGCTAGCAGATAGGTACTTTCAGTGGTTTCAGGGCAGATGCATGAGTCGATGATGAACATAAACATGCCGATAGATCCTATCTCCTCCATGTGAGCTTTCTAGAGGCTGTATTTAATTAAGGTACACATAGTGAAAATGAGGTACAGAAATATTTATGCAGGATATATTGACAGGATATGCCAAATGGAATCTCTGAAACGCACATTTTTAAACTTTTAATTTACTTTGGATAATTAAGCAATATGGTGGATTTTGTTTGTATTTACAGTATTCAAAGAGGTGATCTGACACTGCATTCATTACTTTGCTATGTAATTTGATACTGATAAATAAAAAATTGTCATACAGTAACTCCTGGTTTTGTATTGGTATGTGTCCGGCTTTCTTCCACATGTTGTACTGAAATGGGAAGAGGAAATGGGTGCTAAACCCACAGTACATGCTAGATCTCAATATTTTATACGTGACTTTCAGTGTTCAGGTGAGTGTTCAAGGGTGATCTCAGCAGTAAGGAAGGGAAGGAACATCAGTTTGGTGTTTGTACCACAGATGAAAAATTAATGGCTAGGGTTCATCAGAGAATGTTAAGTCAGTACGGGATTTGCACTTTACTGCATAGCATGGAACAAGGGATGCACAGAGACTGAATGTTGTTATTACAGTTTGTGTATTGCAAAGAGCATGGGGAGAAATCAAGGCTATGATCCCGATTCCCTTGTTTGGCCCAGTATCCAGTCTGATACATTGGACAACAGGCTCTGTCATCTTAGAGATCAGCTGATGGGATCCTTGCAAGTACATCAAGGAGCTTCAAACCAGCCACTTCTGAAAATCCTCATGAGGCCCTGGAAATCCATCATCGCAAGCACAGGTCACTGCATCATAAGTACGGTCTGTTCTTCAGGGACTTGGGCTCACAGTTTCTATCTGAAAAAGGTTGCATGTACAGATCTTGTCTATCTGTGGACCTGCTCATGAGCAGCTTTGTGCAAATAAGACTTGTCTGGTTTCTTCATAGTGCTACTCTCGAAAGAGCTTTGGACTTTACATTTCTCATGTTCTAGCATAGGAGAGAGGAAGAGGAATGAATATATTGGAGTGAAAATTGAATTGCAAACAAAACTGAAAGAGTTTACAGTGTGCATGGTCTTCAGGCTTTATGGGTTGATCAGAGGAATGTTATTTTTTACATCTCATGGTTAATTTTTAATTCTTTAACTTGATGTATCCATGCAATATATTTTAATCAAGAAAAGCTGATAGGCCCAGGAAGGATGTGCTGCAGTCCCTGCTTTTCATGTATGGTCACATATGACACACCACGCTTACTGCATGAATTTGGCTGTCAGTAAGGAAAAACCCAATGGTCTAGTGGTTAAATTTGCTGTTCCTTTTGCTCTGCATCTGTGACACTTTCCATTCCTTTTGAAACAACTTTATCAATGTCCTGGCCAGATAATTATGGCCCATTTAAAACAGAATATAAATATGTAAACATTCTTTACCGTACCAATGAAACTACAAGACAACATAACTACTGTAAAGGAAGGTAGTCATAGCATAGTGGGGGGTTCGTTCTTTCTTTTTTTCTTTAGGCTATTCCTTGTTTTCAATTCAGGATGCAAGAGAGTCAAGTCAGAGGTTCTGTTCTGAGCTTTTCCACTGACATGCCTGGTGATCTTGGGCTCCTGACATTTGGCTCTGAGTGTCAGCTACAAAGCATAATTTGAAGCCGGTGGGAGCAGCTGAGGAATAAACTACTACCCAATTCATGGAAGGGCATCAGAGTCTGACATGCTCTATTTAGCCATTCATTATTTCTCCAATATCTGTCAATGGATATTCTTGGATGATATATAGATACCTAGAAATGTATTGCCAAATCATGCTAAATAATTTCAATTTGTGCTGTCAAATTGCCTGACGATTTCATTCTGGATTCTTTTCAGGATCTGTGTTTCTTTCCTGCTTCTCACTGATGAAGGGATTTTTATCTATATAATGGACAATGGTGCCATCCTTAATATTCTCTCTCACAAATATTCTTCCTCTCTCTTTGGTCCTTTACCAGCTTATTCCACACAGAGGCGTGTTAGAAAAATGGGCTTCCTGAAAAACGTCACTGAAAGAGTTGTCTGCCAGTGACATGTGCCACTGTCTCAGATCCCAGATGGGATAACTGAAGTGAGTCTGTCACTTCAAACCCAGAGTTCTTACCTGGGTTACTTTCAGGAAAACAAGTATTGGAAACCCATTTCCCACTAGCCACCGGCCAAAGCGTATCACCCTCACTGAGATAAACCTCTTCCCTTTTGCTGGAAATAAGACTGCATCTCCTGTGCCCAGCATCATGCATTTTAGGCTTGCTTTAGTACCACATAAGTGGGTAGCAATGCTGCCGAGATCAACAGGCATGGAAATAGGCCCAGTATTCAGAAAGCCACATGCTAAATAGCTGAGAAGAATTAAAGGTTGTATTTCTGTTTCTGCAGGTGATCCACTTTGTTACTTTGGGCAGATCACTTTCCTCTCTCAGTCTCTTTCTCTCTATAAAGAAGATGGTAAGCTCAATTAGATGGTGAACTCAAGAGATGAAGGTAGTAAGAATTCAAGTAGGGCAGTATCAGCCACATCCCTGCCTATACTCATTGCTGGTCTTTTATTTGAATTTTCCCTTTGTACATGAACTAATTTAAAGCTATTTGTTTACCCTTAAAAAATAGTGCTAACTGTTACTACTTGTTTGAGGGTTAAGGCAGGGAAGGCAAAGGAGGGGAAAGGAAAGAAAAAAAGCTTTACTTGTAAAATGAGGTAAAATATGCTACATGAAAATGACAATAGAAATGCACGCTGTTTTAAGATGACAAGTCTGGGAACAATCTTTAATTTAAAGGGTCTTATCCACAGTTTTCATAAAGAAATGTTAATTAAAAGTGTGATGACATGTTTGGGATTTAAAGGAAATCATTCTGCAAAGGATTTATAGCAATCACAGCTCCAGAGCATTAGGATTACAGATCCTTGTGCTGTTCCTTTTCAGCGATCATGTGATTGGCCTGCTGTTAAATATAGCTCCCATTTAGTGAATTGAGACAGGCATGGGAAAGGTAGGGATAGTTTCCCTTTAACCAGCGGGATTTCAGAGGTGTTGGAGATTATACAATTCATTAGTTTTTACATAAGATCAAAGGGAGAGAGGAAGTCTTAATTTGGGCACCAACTGCTACTGTCTGAAAGTCTTGCAGATTAAATGAGAAGAGAACATGTGCGGTGCTAACTGCTTGTATTGGAGCATGAGCCTATTGTTTTATATCTCACTAACTCGTTGTTCTCTTCCCAGAGATAATTCTCACACTTAAGACCTTCGGAGATAGTTATGTCTATTGTGAATAGTTCAGCAACCAACTGTCTCAGAGGTTATTGCCTAAGCATCTTTCCCTTGGTCTAATCCCCTGCAAGGTTTTTTCTGAGCAGTGTTGTTAATCTAAAATGACTGCTAACTGACTCCTGTGTCAAACATTATTCATTATGTGCTTTAAATGCTTCCTGCAGAGGCCAAAATAAATTTTGCTTTTTAAAAGCAGACCACAAGGAGTGCCTATGTAGGATATTTCCTAAAAGATTAGACTCAAAATGGCAGTTAAGATGATGAGGGGAAAAAACTGCTCAAAACAAAGCTTCACAATTTAACCAGGGACATACAAAATGGACAAAGCTCAGTTACCAAATAGAATTTCATATAGAATTACCTATAAGCTGTTCCTGTGACAGAAAACATGCACCCTTGCAGGGCAGAAGAAATACTTTCATAAAGACATGGAATAAGCAACCTTATTAGAAAATGAAGGCCAAATAAACAAAATTTTTAGAAGCCGTAATGCTTCTGTGTCTTGGTTTTTTTCAGGTGTCACTGGTGTTGGCATAAAGCGACAGGGTTTTTTGTGTCAATGGCACTGACAGGCCTTGCATGCGTAATGACAGTATGGGAAGAGAGACAGACAGATAGATTTGAAAGGCAATAAGGTGTGTTTTCTTCCAGTGTGAAAAGAGCATAGGATTCATGTGTACTGAGATGAAGTATAGCCTTGCTGCACAGAGCAAATATTTAATGCTGTTCTAACTATCCCTTGGTTATTGGAGTGTGACAGTTAATAGCCGTCAGCTGCCAAACCCAGTGAACAGTTTGGTTCCCTAAAAAGAAAATGAAAAGTTAAAAAATGAAGCCAAGTCAGACTAGGAACCCGCAAATCATAAATGTGCTATAGCTTAGCAGGCAGATCATCTCCAAAGTTCAGAGCCATGTCGACCTGAGCTGCTTCTCAAATGAGAGAAGCCTCGAGTACGTCTGTCTTCTAGTCCTAGCTTTGCCAGGTACTCACAGGCAAGCTTTGGCTGGGCTTTCTGCCTCCCAAGGCCCTGTTACTCCCTAGCGAAGTTTGTAAAGGAGATTGAGTAAAGGCTGGAATGAAGAAAAGCAAAGCATTATAATTATTCTGGATCAAATAGCTCAAGTCAGTGGTGCAGCATAAATGCATAGAAAAATGGAAGAGCTTCTAAACTGAGTGTGAGAGAAATTGTGTGCTTGGAAGGCCTCTCTGTCTATGGTGCCATGGAGATGTTAACATTGGTGTAAAATACTGCCCTAAAAGAACCATTACTGTGGAATAATAACAGCATATGAGAGAATATTTCAAGAAATAGATTCAGCTTGAAAATCACTTCTCATTCTACATATTATTTTTCTTACTCATGCTAGAAGTAACACTTCACTGTACTTAAAAATTGCTCTATTTTGAACGTACCTACTTTTTGGGTCCTTGGGAATAGTCACATTCCCTCTTCCCCTATATATTTGCTGGCTGTTCTTATGTGATGGTAAGTACCAAAGGGAAGTGATTAGAAGGCCATGCTCTCCAGGCTTCCTGTGCGGCCACCGGAGAGTGTGCCTCCAGAGGACCAGTTAGAGCAGGGAGCTGAGCAACAACTCCCAAAATGCTCTGCAGGCACCTCTGCTGGCCCTAGAGAGAAAGTAGGATGGGACCTACCTACTCCACGGCTGTGAGCCATCTAAAGTGGGAGCAGAGAGGGGGACTGCTCTTCCCTGGCCTTTTCGCTTTGTTGGTATTGCACTTTTCAGAGAAAGGCAAGAGGAGGGAAAATAAATAACAAACAGGCAAATAAAGCAGCAAAATCTATAACCATCAGCAAAATTACGTTTAAATTACCTTGATCTCAGTTTCTTAAAATTATTTGGAATGCAAGTTAATGATGATTCTTCTAATCTCTCCTCTTCATATTAATACTTGTAGATATTGCACAAAACCCCATTGCTCATCTGCTGTTTGGGCAGTGCTTCCTACACAACCTTTTGTTTCCACAGGATTTCTCTCTCTCCTGAAGTATTTCCCCACAAACACATCTCCTGTCCCAGTTAGCTTCATAAAAAGAGTAGGTTTGGGGTTTTTTAAGGGGTGAGGCAGTTACCAATCACAGTAGGCTTTCCCAAAAATTAGATTGTTGTCTTATCTGTGGATCAGTGAATTATAAATGAAATCATTGATGCGACTTCGGGATTCATTTTCAGGGATATCACCTATTGGTGGGACTATTAATGGCACTCAAATAACTCGCAGAATTTCCAGGGTTCTTCTATCAACCTGTCACATGGACAGACCTATTTTAGTCTGGCCTGTCCTAAAGCATAGCCAGCTGCTGTGACTGTCTTGCAGGGTAAGGACAAAGCGCTTTCCTATTCATCTCCCAAGGTCAGTACAATAACAAACACATTTTATGTCTGATAGTGAAAAGCATTTATCAGTGCAACTTTTGCATTCCATAAATGGCCACAGATTTTGCAAGATGAACACCCTGGGTTTAGGGAAGGTTGTGCTCCAGATACATGGTGATTTGTATGTATCATGAATACATACATGATACATTTCATTGCCTAAAATTAGCAGTAAAACAGCCTCTTGGGGCTTGATGTTTATTATGCACCACAGTGTTTCAGGACAAGATTTTAGCACATAACCTGGCAAATTCAGCTTGGGAAAGGAAGAAATTAATTTGGAATGACTTGTCATAGTATGTTTACTATAGAAATTTAGGCCAGCTCAGAAGTTAGCCCTTCTACCCCCCAGCAGCAGCAGCAGCAGCTTAAACTGGGCCATGGGAGTCTCACAGAGTAGGAAGATATTTGAGTTTCCCTGAGGCTCAGAGTTCTGCCCTGAAAAGAGGCCTCACATATTGTTGTCTCAAAGAAAAAAGATAAATTGTAGTGTGCTTGGGTATTAACTCGCACAATATCAGCTACAGCTTTGCAGTTTGGGTTGACAGGCAGAAGTACTGTGTCATCCTTTGCATGACACATATCTGCACACCTCTGCCTGACGCAGTGTTTGCTTGTCCCTCTTGATCCTGCCTATAAAGTCACAAGTAGCATGTTTTATTTATCCTAGACTTGTAACTTTTTCCTAATGACCTCATTTTTCTAAAAGAGATGAAGATGGGGCAGTGATATGGAGGACAGCTGTCCTGTATAATAGTTCGTACCTTCTCAGACAATCGGCTTCCCTGAAGACTCACTCACTCTTTGCTGAACTGATGATGGAAGAACTACTCTGTGCTAAAAAGGCCAGTGAGGTTTCTAATGATCCATTGCTGCTCATGCCTCTTCCCCTGTTTCACGCTGTAGTGAGAAATCAACTCTGTTGAACCAGCAGGCAGCCCTGCCAAAGGACTAGCCTCTTTTCTTTAATTGGCTTTAATTCTCGTTCTTTAATTTTCCTTGGATATATCCTGCCCATGTACTAGCCCATCCTGATGCTGTGATATCGAATGGGATCAGAGCACAGGGCATTTGACTTTGCAGCCCCATATTGCAGCTGGATAAAGTTGAGTAGTACAGAGAGCAGCAAGGATCACGAGGGGCTGGGTTTACTTCCCCTCCAAACACTACTGGCAAAGAGAAAACAGACACAAATGCCTGTTGCACAGGTCTCTTGCCTCTCAATTCTGCTCATTTAGCTCAGCTTAATTATTCTTTTTGGCTGCCTCTTCCTTTCCAAACCATAGCTGTGAATATTCATCTTTAAAAGTAAAGCACCATAGAAGTGGGCCTTCATACAGGACTCTCGCCGGCTGCCACTCCTGCTGACAAAAAAGATTGCAAGAAGCAAGAATTTGAATAAAGGACAAACGTCACATATGCTGTGTGCTATGGAGGACAAATGCTGAATACAAAATATGTTTAATTGCTGAGTTAATTATCTCACTAAAGTCTAAATGTTGTTTTTCGGCACTCCCCCCCCCCCCCCCCCAGTTGTTTACTTTTATCAGTTAGAAAATAAAAAATCAATGTCATGAAAAACATAATTATATTCCTACTAATCTGGAGTGTTTTCTCATTTGAGTACTGCAGTCTGATGCGTTTTATCACTTTCCATCAGATTATAGCAGTGGAAATTGCCAGCTAAAAGCTATGGCTTTAGAGCAAAAAAGGGGAAGAAGAAAACCCACCCCAAAGCCATGTGCCAATCAAATCTTGTTCCTAATGACAAAGCTTCTGCGATTTCCTTTCTGACAATACATGAATAGCTAGTGAATAATTGGTTCAACAGGAGCTTCATTAAAGTCCAAGAGAGAAAGCACGATCTTTCATGTGAATAATTTGGACTGATTGGTAAAGATGAGGCATTATTATAGGATTGCCTTCTGCTCCACAGTCAGAAATATGCAGCCTCTTCCTTGCTGAAGTGTGAAAACATTTTGTAAATAGTTCTAGCTACTCCCAAGTGGTGGATGATCTTGCTACTTAGTGAAATGACTTTTTGGTTGCTACTGTTTCTGGATTAAATGCACCCATTCTCTACACAAATGGAAAGTAATTGAGCTTTGTCTGGGGAGCCCAGCTGCAGACACATCGTCCCACTCCCAGCTTGAACAGGTTTTGGTGTAAGCCTTTGGTGCTTCTCCTCCACCGCTGCAGCGCAAAGGGTAGTGACACTGACCCACAGAAACTCAGACGCCGTGACTGTGTCCGGGCTCACCCCACCACACCGCTTCATTCTGTGCCATCCAGTCTGGGCTGGAGATTACATATGGGATAAGTGCATCAGCCTGTCCTCAACAGCTCTGCCACTACAGTCTTCCTGGTGGGTAGAAACAATACAGAAAGCTCAGCCCGGCACCTGGCCAGCAGAGCGAACGTTACCCATGAGAGTGACCTGTGGTCATTTACTGGAGCAGATGAGTCCATGTCAAACAGCTGCCTCAACATGGACCATTCTCTCCTCCCAGCACCCTTACCACAACCCCCACATAGCAGGTCAGCACAATACAGCAGGGTCCTGCCACTAAACCACACAGATGCTTGTGTCACCCTCCTGGCAGGTTAGGAAAAGGCAAAAAGAGCAGAGATGAGCTCGGGATTTCAGGGAGTACCCAAGCCCAGGGACCGGGAGCTGGCACCCTACAAAGACAGGCCAATTTTTAAATTTCAGATCTGGGCTCCCTCCTCCGCGACGAGAGGCCAGGCCTGCCAGGCCCAGTATTTCTGAATAGAGCCAGTTAACCTCATGGCCTTGCTTGGGATTTCATATGCCCCTAGGTTTGCCATATGGCATCCTAAATTCTACATATACCTCAGATTTTAACAAATAAACACTTTTTTTAAAGCAAGGACCAGTTAGTTTCTTTACCTTGCAATAACAGATGCTTCAACTCACATGAAAAATCATTCAGTGATTCTGGCAGCCCCTCCAGCCATCTTAGATGGATGTGACCTCAACATGGGGAAACTCAGCAGTAGGGCAGCCATTTCCTTGTCTGTACTCCTGAGGATAATGAAGCTTCTCCTTTATGTTGTCTCAAGACATCACCTGTGAAGCTTTAAAACAGTCAGTGAATGCATTAAAATATCACTTTAGAGAGAATCTCATAGGGTCATTCACAGTCTTGAGGCAGTGCTTTGTTAGTGATGCACAGTGCTGGGGTTTAGGGGTTCAGAGTTTCTTACTGTCTGTTGAGCCTTCTCTAGGTCAAGTTGGAGAAGGCCTTGTGCAGTACCAACATGGTTCTAAGTTCCCCCAAGGAAACAAACCCACATCCCAGTTGGACCCTTTTCCAAGAGGTTCAGCAGGTTCTGGTAGGACCACTGTGTAAAGGCAGGTCTCGAGGAGAGCATATTGGATGAACATTTGGTGAGAGTGACCATATATGTGCCAGTGGACACACATGCTCTCCTGCTCTGGCCTCTGCCTGTTTTGACAGGAGCCAAAAATCAGGGAATCAGTTTTTCACCCAGTGTACCCACTATAGCTCAGCACAGTTATGCTAATGTACAGACATACGCTACCTGCCAGAATTTGGTTAATTCTTGCCAAATTAATGACTGTAATAAATAACAACAGCAATGTTGAACATGATCCTACTCCTCTAGGCAGTGAATAAAACAGCCTTCCCAACTCAGAGGCTGTGGCCCGATGTCAAGTGGCTGCAACCCAGCCAACTCAGAGCAGCTGAGGAGGCTACGTATACTGGAGGAGATTCACTGCAGGGTGACTTGCGGAGGGACAAGCAGGTTTCATTTGCTATGAGTGCTCATTTGCACAGACAACAGTTAATCTGAGCTGCCCCTTTACCATGCTGAGGCTCCTCACCCCATGTGTGCTTGAAATGTGGAATGCTACACTATCCCTGCAGGACTGAAAATCTCCAGAGGGTCTAGAGCCTTGGCAGATCATTCTCTGCAGTTTTTGAGTTTACAGACAATGGCCTTGTTCGTTTTCATATCCTTACAGCCTGCTTTTTAAACCATTTACCCCATCTCTTTCTCTTTTCACAGGTCTTCAGGTGGCTGGTCAGCAGAGTGTGCGTTGCTGGCATTAAATAGCCCTGTCTGAGAGATGAGAACTAATAGTATCAGGATTGATATATGAAAAACATCAACAAATTCAGGGCATGCAGCAACAGTGAGCAGGATTTCTGTGAACAGTTTTGCCATTCATTACCAAAAAGAAAATATTTGTCATCGCTCTTCCCCAGAATGTTTTTACAATGGCAGCTGCTACCTGAGCTGGTATTTGGGTTGCTGAGCAAGTGAGCAGCATCCTAAGGAAATAAACACACAGGCAGGTGTGCAACTATGCTCATTTGCTGCTTTTTGAGGGCAGGAGAAGGGTGATGTAATTAGCAGACACATGTTTAAATTTTTAATTAAGAATTTTAATGGATTATTCACTGCCTCCCAGAACACACATGCTCTTACTTTCTCTCTCTTTTAGGCTGGGTTCCTAAGGAAACTAGGCTTAGTCAGTCATGCTGCCTGCCAGCCAGCCTGCCTTCCTAATCAGTGTTGAACTCTTTGGGGTTCACGGCAGGCAAACGCCACTTTTGTGGTAAAATTGTGACTGCATCACAACACAGTAGTAGGAAAATATCTGAGCAGCTGCTGCAGGAGCTTAGCAATAGGCACAAAAAGACTTCTTCCAGGAGCAGGGCCCAAGCCTCCAGCAAAAGCAGCTGGGGCAGGGGAAGGAAGGCATGAGAGGAAAGCAGGGGAAGAAGAAAAGAGCATCCTGACGTGTTGACCACAGTTTCCCTGCACTCCCTCTGAGTTACTGTTCAAAGAGGATTTTTTGAATTTTTTTTTAGTGTCATGACACTTGCTGGTGTGGTGGTACTCTTTGCGGTGCCACAGTGTGATACAGATTGCAGCTGAGGTCAGAAGGGCATGTAATGGAAAGATCCATCGGACTCCAAGAGTTGTAAGTGCCACTGCTCACATGAGTTGTTTACTTCTGCTTGTGAATTAATGGCATTTACTTCCAGGATGTCTCTATACTTTGGGTATAAAAGGCTGGAGGACTAAGAAAAAGAGTTCCCAAAGTTTCTAGCCCTATCTTTTTATCACTGAGAGAGGAGAAACAAGGCAAGACTATTAATTTTGCTCCCTCTATGGTTCAGTAGCATAACTGGTAGGTTTGATTCCTGGCTTATTCCACCATTTCTGTTCTTCTGTGAAGGAAAATGGGTTCACATTTTTGCCGAGATCATCAGTCTTTAAAAGCTGTGGAGATTTTGAGAGGAGCAGCCTGTCAGGGAGCAGCAAGAGCTGGCTCTCTGCAAGGGAAGGTGAGCTGGGAGCTGAGCACAGTAACACAGCTGGCAGGGCAGGAGTCTCACCAGTCCCACAGCCCCCAGGTGAGGCAAGCAAGGCAGGTCCAGTGAGGGTAATGAGGATCAGACACAGCCCAGTGAGCACCAGGCAGGTTCATGATAATAGGGCAGGTCTGAGATCAGGCTGGAAGTCAGCTGCAGGTCAGGGTCTAGGTCCAGAGCAATGGGCCCAAAGCCAGGGACAGGCATGGCTGCAACACAGCAGGAGCTTCAGCTCAGATGGGGGCTGAATGGAAGGGGCTTCGCTTAAAAGCAAGTCCCGCAGGAAGTGGTATCAGCCCTGGCTGAGGCCTCCCTGCAGCGCTGTGTCCAGGGCCAGCAAAGCAGGTGGGGCAGCTCTCAGCTGCACTAGCTCCAAGTTGGCCCTGAGCCCAGGCAGCCAAACAGCCAGGAGGGGGGATGCTCTCAGGGCCCTTAGACAGCCCTCATCTCTCTGTGTTTGCTCTTGCTGAAGCATGGAGGAATAAGTTGGAAAGTTGCTATGTGATGTGGAATGGTCCCTGATGGCTTTAAAACCCATAATCTTCCTTTTTGGATTTAGGCTTGCCAGATATAACTGCTGCTTGTTGCCTGGTGGTCCAGCAAATGGTTTTTCCAACCTTATGGAGTCTGAGGAAATCATGAGGTTACTCAGCACCTGCTGGTGAATGCTCTGGTGGATATGGGATGGACAGGACCCTGGCCCTAAGCACAACGTGAGATGGATGACCACCTGGGAAGTCTAAGGTGTAGAGTCATAAATATTGAACCACAGAAGCTGAACAGCCAGAAATGAAGCACATTGTTATAGCTGAACAAGAATTTAAAAAAAAAAAAAAAAAACAAAAAAAAAAGAAAAAACCAAACCAAAACAAAAAAACCCACACACCAAACTCTTTCTGTATGTGCACAGTTTAAGCAGGAAAGCAATTTCACTGTGTCCATGCAGCAGGGGTACGGAGATGCTCCTGTAATCAGAGCTACATAAACTCACCTAGCAGCTGGACTGGGGTCTTACTTGGGATCTGAGCTCTCAGCCAGTCCCCAGCACAGCACAAAAACTGAGTGTTGCAAAGCAAACTGCCAGGGAACTCCTAGCACCAAACTACAAGAACTGTCCCGTAACTGGGATCTGCGTATTTGTTTTGATTGTCTTGATTGTTTCACCTCAAAATACCTCAGTGAAGCTACAAAGGATATATTTGACATCTATTGCTGACAGGTTTTTCTACACCATTCACCAAAGCAATGTTTTGTGTGCCTTCTGTTCTATTTACTAAATGAATTACCCATGCATTAACACAGTTTACAATCACTTTCATTTTTGTTACTGTTGCGTTCTCACTTTATGGGTAACTTTGTTTATTAATTCCTTCCCACTGACTTGCCTGAAGGTAATGCTTTGTTCTGCACCAGCACTGCCCTGCTACGCTGCATCGTGCTTCTCTGAAGAAGGTCTGTACTGTTAGTGCTGTTTGCAGGGTGGCCTAGAGAGAGAGGTGAGCAGTTGTATTGGGCTATCAGTGTCCATTGGAGGTTCTGCTTAAATTCCAGGGCACAACATATCCCTAAAGGACTTTCCCACATTGGTATCTCTGTCAGAGCTGCTGTTTGAACGGATGCGGTGAGTTTCTTGTTGAGACTCAACACTTGTTGCAAAAGGTGCATTTCCACTTCAGTCAAACAAGACCCAGCCTGAATCTGGTTGGAGAAACAATCTTGGAGCCTTAGGATCTCTCCGCCCTTCCCCAAATCTCTTTTGCAGATAAATTAGTGAACACAAATGTTGTAGGAGCAGAATGAAATTGTTCATGTTATGACTCTCTTCTCAACTTGGGGATTATAATTTTGGTCTTAATCTTCTTACTGCACTTTTTGCTGGTAATCTGCTTTGTTTTGTTAATTTACATTATTTTAATAGCCTATATATAAACCCATTATAAACTACACTAAAAGTATGTGTGTATATGCATGTATGAGCATGTGTCTATAGTTTTATATAGGTACGAAGACATTTGTTTTTTTAATATAAAAGTTGCCTTCTCAGATTTTTAAATGTGCCAGTTTTTCAAGGTCCTGGCCTAAAATAATTGTACTAATTTAGGAATAAGATTGTGTTGGACTTACAAAAGAATTTTAAGACACAACTGCAAAATGCAACATAGAATGGGAAATATAAGATACATTTTGGCTTCTTCTGTCAGTTTTAAAAACTTATGAAATAGAAAAAAATCTGAAATGAAAAAAAAAAAGTCAGAAATCAGCATCTGATAGAAAAGAAGTGTTGTATAGAATGGAAATATGGACATCTCTTCCAGGCTGCCTTTCAACAGGAAAGTGTATGTCAAGGATTGAAGTGAAAGAGAATGGGAATATTTGGCTGGACTTAAGGTTGGTTCTAATAATGATTATTCCAAAAGACTATTTGAATTCTCATAGCCAAAAATATTTGCCACTCTTTTTCCATGTGCAATTTTATAAATCAAAAGGCAATGGATATTGCAAAAACTCCTGAAAGTATATGGATGGGTTTTCCAGTGAGGATCCAAGAAACTGGAAATGTCACAGACCCTTTAATTTAGCCTTGCTAGCACCAACACAGCACTTTCACAGAATATTGCCTTCATTGGAACTGCTCACATGCTCAGATGTTTGCAGCAGCATTTTTGTGCATGGCAAACTCTTGCAATATGGAAGGTTCTCTTTTTCCCTGGCAGTGCAATATGCAAATACACTCCACTGATGCAAAACTGAGCCCACTTAGTGCAGCTTATCGTACTGAAATAGCCTCATCAGTGCAAACACCCAGCATCCTCTTACCCAGGCTGTAATAAGATCTCAATGACATATACCAGGGTTTGTAGGATCAGGTTATTATTTGTGTAACATTAAAGTCCTGCTCTATGTGACAGGCAACTGTATGGCACTCTTCATGACATTTATTTATAAAGAAAACTTGAAAACACAGTGCATCTATATATCAGGGCATATAAGCATTAACAGCCCTGACCAGCCTCACCTGGGGCCTCCCTCCTACCCCACCCCTGCCCAGGAGCCCCATTTCAGCTCAACCCTAGGCTATGTAGTAGGAGTGCTGGTTTCTAGCTCAGCTGCAACCATACTTGTGCCTGGCCATGGGCCCTGTTTATCCAGACCATAGCCCACAAGCTAACTGTCCAGCTTGACCTTGACTTTGGCCCTGCCTCATCACTATGGACCTGCCTGCTCATCACTGTACTCAATACAGATTCTGACTTGCGGACCGACTGCCCGGTTTGACCTTGGACCTGCTTCGTCACCACAAATGTGCCTGGTGAGCTTGGCTTTCGGTTAAACCTGGCCCTGAACTTGGGGTCTGCCCTGCCCTGCTCCCTCGCTGCCAGTCCTGGGATACCCCTCAGCTCCTGGGCTGCAGGGGGCGACTGACCCTTGCTGCTCCCTGATGCTGTACTAACAACTCATTATGTGTGTCCAGGAACAAGAGAACGAAATTAAGACATGAGTTACAAATTCAGGAAAACTTGTTAATAATGGAATCAGTGACTCAGCACCCTTACCACCATTAGGATGTGCCATATGAAGGATTTTTTTTTCTGGTGTGTTTCAGACCCTGCTTCAGCAGTATGAAATATAGATCATGAATTAATTAGAAACAATTCAATTGCATGATCATAAAATTGTTTTTCTTTCCATGAATGGATGTAACTCATCTGTCTCTGTCACAAGTGCTCAAATTTGTCTCTGAATTGGACTCAGGGCCTCCTGAGTCTCAGATTCTCCCTCATTAGGGATTCTAAAATTATACATGTGGTTCTGAGAACCTCAGTCTTTTTGGGGTTTTAAATCTGTCTAGCAATGGGAGATAATAATTCTGCCTTCTTAAATACAGCCGTAAGTCTCCCCGTGTACCAGAGAAGCCTTGTACCTAGAACAGTTGCCAGGCTACTTCTGCCCAGCATTGCAGCGGGGACTAGGTAGAGCAGAAGCAGAACCAGGGGCTGGAGGCACAAGCCCTGGGGAACCTGCCAGCTCCAGCTCTTTCTCAGTCCCCCTGATGCCCCTCAGTTGAGCAGCACATCACACGCAGCCTCCCTTTTCGCTGAACTTGCAGTGAGTGCTGTGCTCCATTGTAATTCATCATGAGGGAAGAAGACAGACTTTTGTCCCTGGCAGACAGTGGTCTGTCTTGAAGTATATGTGCAGTCTGGAGTGTCAATTTTCTGGACTCATCCTGAAGACACCTTTGTCAGGGGAATCTGGTATGTAGTGGTGCTTCTCGGTGTGTATGGGGGATGGTTTTATTTCTTCACTGCACATTTTGTGGCCTGTCACATCTTTTGATCTAAAAAAATCCTGTACTAAGCCTCAACAGTTCATAAAGCTGTGTTGAAAAATGTAAGATGCTGCTGAAATCAACTGTTGTTTAAATCCACATGGATCATGTAATGTCTAAAAGCTTCTTTTCCCACAACATGTAGAAGATGAATTTAAAAAGCAAACACACACACACACACCCCTGCAGCTCCCCCAAGGTCAACATGTAGTCATTCAACTCAAGCAGTCAGTCCTGCCTGCAAAGAACAACACACTTAATATTTCTAGACTCATGATGGAGATCACAGTGGTGTCAGTTCTCAAATCAAAGAGAAATAAAGGTTCATGTTCCTGTCCCAAGAGAAGGCAATTGGTTTTGAAGGGTTGTCAATCTAAAATTTTCAAATACAAACATGTACATATGCCCGCAAAGTCAGTCTTCTGAATGTATGAATAACCTTTCTCCAGACAGGATTTTGTAGCACAAAACCCTCTCAATGGCAGTCTTTGGCACAACTGAATGTGGTGGTGTTTGTTTGAATCTTTCACCTAAAAAGTATTTCAAAACAGAAAGGTAAGTGGCTACAGGTTGCTTAATTGATTACTGGTGAGGAATATGGCAATTGCTTACCCAAGATAACCATTTGCAGTAAACACTAATAAAGGAGAAGAACTGATTTAGGGCTATAATTAGGGTTGCAATGGCTTAAAACACAGTAGAGAAAGATTTAGATGAAACATCAAGAAAAAACACCTGAAAGCAGCAAGGTGTTTAGTCTATGAAATGCTGGGGAGGTATTGAGGGAATCTCTACCCAGGTCACTTCAAGATAACTCATTGAGGAAAGCGTACAACTGAGTTACACATTTATTCTGGACTTTCATTTGCAGGTCATCTTTAAATCTAAGCTCTAAAGAACATATTTTTAGGGAGCGATTCTGCTGAAAGAAGTTAAATTTGCCAGCTTTTCCTCATTTGGATTTATATTCTCTGCTTCCTTTCTATGACCCTATACTTGGAGCATTTAAAGAACTAAATTATCAACCCAAACCAAGTAACTCCTTTCTTCCTACCTTCTCTCAAAAAGAAGAAAAAAACCCAGAGAAATTACAAAGATACTTTTAACTAGATAAAATCAAGAAAATTCCAAATTGAAGTAGGCCCTTTGATTTAAACAGTGGTTAATGCTGTTACTGATTAGAATCACAGTAGTGCCTAGATGTCTTAGCTGAGATTGGGGGGGCGGGGGGGGCATAATGTCGCTTTATTTATACTCTAGATTTAAAAGACAGTCAAAGGAGGTATTACTGTCCCTATATGATAGAAGAGATGAAACTCTGGGAGGTTAAATGACTTAATGATATGTTCTGTAAGAAAGACAGAAAACGAAGCCAGAGTTTCCGAGTTTCAGTTTGATGCTTTATTCCAAACTTTCCCTCTGCCAGGGAGCTTTGTCAGGGTAGGGCTCCGAGAAGGTTTGCTGTTACTTGCTGTTACTTGCTTTACTTACTTTGCTGTTACGAACACCTATGCAAAGTGGGAACTAGACTGCTCAGCTCAGATGGGCTTTGTGGCAGGAACTGGAGCCAGTTAACGTGGCTGACTGTGGGTTATTTCTTTATGAAATGAGATTGTTGTTCATGTGTGTCATGCAACTGCACTCAAGAGACCCAATTTTGATTGCTTGCGTTACCAGCTGGGAAGTCAGAAGTTTGTAATTTTAGAAGCAAAAGGAGAAATGTAATTTCCTGGACTATAGATGATTTTTTTAAAAGCAATTATCCAATGCCTATAGAGTCAACATGTAAACTCAGTGCTAATTCTTTTCTAAGAGGTTAATTGTTATAATAGGAAAAAACCCCATATGCAGCAACTGAAATTGAGTGGGTTCATCACTATATTCCGAACCCCCCTCCCAAGCTGAACATGTTCTCTCTAATAATGTCCAGCACTTATACAGACAGCATTTCTGAGCTCCAAGTCTGCTTCACCAAGAGACAGGTTAATATTTTTCCTATTTAACAAACAAGAAAACTGTAGCAAGCTTTCAGCAAGACTAGAGACGGTACCATATGTTTAAAACTCAAAAGATCCTGCTGCCCACCATTGTATTTAATCTCTTCAGCCGTATTATTTTCCATAAGACTATTTGCCTCTGATAGCTCTGGATAGCTGTGAATTTGAAGCCAAGGAAAGATAAAAAAAAAAAAAAAAAGAAAAAAAAAAAAAAGACAAGTGAAACCCTGAAAGAAACGAAGGGCACGTAGGCTGAGTGGGCAAAGGGATGTGAACAAAAATGCTCTACTGGAAGTTTTTGGGTTTTAGGAATATGTTGTTATTGTGTATAATTTCTTTGTGAGGATGTCACTGCTATTTCACAAATATTAATGATTTATTTTTACAGATTCCCTCTGCAGAAGGTAAATTAAAATAGCTTATTTACTGTCTTTCCTGAAATGGCTACATGTAGGCACAGAAATTCAGGGCCTGATTTTCAGAGAAGATGACAAACAAAAAAACCAAAAGGTCAGGTTTACTTTTCCTGGATCTAATGAAGATGGAATTATTTTTCTTATATTGCTGAATGTTCTTCATTTACAGATAACTATTCAACTGTGTTTATGTTTTAACCTTAACCAAATTAAGGTGTTGGATTAAAAAGTCAACATTTGCTAATAAAAACATTGAGTTTATTTTGAATGCTTGTTCTTTGAGATGCTGCCTGCATTCATAAAGAGTGTTTCTACCTCCACAAGTTTACAATTTAAATGGTATTTCAAATTCTACAACATCCAATTCTTCGTATAAGGAAAACCTGTAGTGTAATAGATAATTTTATAATCTCTAAAAAAAAAATGCCACTAAGCCCCAAAATCAGAAAATGTATATTTCCAATGTAAATAACTTCTCATTTACTTATTCAGTTTTACCCCTAATTGAATGGTCTCCTATGTGTCTTGGCATTTGCAATGACAGCATTTGTGAGAAAGTTATTTTTATGATGTAATGTGGGAATTTATTACATATATTTGTAGATTCCTTTCCTGTTAGATAATTTGGTATTTGCTTTCTTTTTGATTCTTTTATGTATCCCTTGCTTCCCAGAAAGAGCTCTGAGGCCACAGATGAGCTCTTTATTTAACTTTAAATTATTTTAATTTAGTCCAGAGTTTCCAAAGATTAATTATTTTGTGCACTCTACTTCAGATTGCTTCATTTGCAGGAAATTAATGTTCAGCATTACTTGGAAGTGAAGGAAAACTAACAGATCATTTTTAAATGTCTGTCATTAATACCATATACTGTATTTTTCTATTCCTAATGACTGGGATTTTAAATCAGCCATACAAAATTAAGCCCAAACATGCAAACACTTAAGGTATTATAGTGAGCTCATCAGTCAGTGGAAACCTTTCACTGGTTTTAAAGGATTTGGGATTATTCCCTGAAGCAGGTGTATAACTTCATAAATACACGCGTGAGTATCCCCACTAAAAACTTCAAGACTATTCAGTTGCAGTCACACATCTTGTTTTGCCACAGCAAAGCTGGGTGAGGATTGATTGAAGTTCTTGGTACTACCTGCCTTCTCTCCCCAGACTGTCTGTTCAGGCCTAATTACATCTGTAATCACTCCCTAACCCGATACAGTTTAGCTTATACACTTTTAATGGCAGGTCATTTCTAGGATGTCTGAACATTCTCTGCACCTTCTGTGGGGCTGCTTGCGTGCAAGCGAGTGACTATCCAGGGGATGGCTTACTGGATGCAAGTTAGGCACCCTGCTCCTGTCAAAAGACAGTAAGAGTAGATTAACTCCCAGCTGAGCTTTTGAAAATATCCAACTTTGCTCTTAGGCCACCTTGCAGCTGAGAATAATGCATAAAGGATGCTACTGGTTGCAGTGGAGCAGAATATTCATCGTAGTTCTTAGCTCAGGCAGCATGATATCTCACTTAGCAGCAATAAGCTGCGTTAAAAAAAAAAAAAAAAAAAAATCTGGCAGCCCAGAATTAACAGAGTGGGTGAAATACTGTGAGGAGCAAGAGAGACAGCGGTGGATGTTATGGAAAGACACAGGGTCTGATTATCCAGGCATTGAGAGGGATGGGGAAAAAAAAAGAGGGGATGTTCTGCAGCTTAATTAATGGAAAGAGGCTTGTGCATCTGACAGCAGCCCCTCTGCAAGGTGAATTCTTTCATAAAGAGCCTCATTCATGAGTTGCCAAGACATCCACAACCTATTCTTGAATTCACACAAAAATTAAAAGAAAAACAACTGACTGGCTAATTTAGCGACTTGCAGGATGCAGCTGGTGCTACTGTTTTCACAAAAAAAAAAGGCCTTTTCCCTTCCACCTCCTAACCATTCCAGTCTTCCTCCCCACCCCCAGCTATTTTATATCCTGCTGCACCAGTGAGGAGTGTGACAACTCCTGACTTAGCTGGCACTGTGGGATATCGAATAACAAAAGGGAATAATATCAGGATAACAGGGGGGTTCTGGCCAGTGCTAAGAAAACAATTCTGACAATCTCACTGCTTGCCCAGGTCCTGCCATCAGCTGAGAGGTAGAACTTCCCTCTCTCTTTTTTTTTTTTTTTTTTTTTTAAATGAAATAAACAAAGAGCTTCATTATGCTGGATAATGCAACTCCTTCCCTAGCACCTTGATAAATCACCAGCTACCTATCCTATGTACCACTGAGGAGACAGTTTGTGTAGTTCAATGTGTATGAAGAAAATACTTTGTGTTGCCAGCACTGATATATTATTACTTTAGCTCTTCCTAGCTACTACAGTAGTTCACATTCTCATATTACCTGACACAGAAAAACAAGTCTCTCCTGCCCCCCAAATCCCTTTTCACTCAGATTTTCCTTCCCAAAGGATATTTAATACAAAATCCTACTGTGCGTGACAATAATTTAACAACCGGAGTTAGTCAGGTTGGGAGCCCTAATACAAGTGAGCCACTGGCTATTTTTAAAGCAGCATTGAGCAAATCTAAAGGTTTCTGAAAGGTATTTGAAATGATGTGGTATATTGCCACCTGACTCTGACAGGCCTCCTAGTCTAGCTAACAGAGGTAGAGTTGCTCTAGTACCAGCAGCTATGGGAAGTGACTGAAATAAATTGTTTGTGCAGTCAGAGCTTTATTTAGCAAGGGAACCTCACAACTAATGCTGCCAACAAAGAAAGTAAAGAAAACATCATACAGACCTAACTAAAACTCCAGCTGGAGATAGCAGTTTGGTCCTTGAGACCAGCCAAACTCCACTTGGTTTGAGCTGCAAAAAGAAAAGACTAGAGTGGAGGTTGCTCAATTTTCAAACAATACAGAGCAGACCTGAGGTTCTTCTAAGCCTGGGCTCAGCAAATCCAGAGCTGGTTTGTCACATGGGTTATTTCCCAAACTCCCATCCTTTATGAGAAGGTGGGTGTGCCAGGAGATGCTGAGCAGAAGTTGAAAGGGGAAGTGCTCCAAACAGCTCTGCAGTAGGGGAGGGTTTTCACTGTCTGTTGAGTCTGAAATGTGGTGGGTGTGCCTTTCAATCATACTCCTTATAGCTCTGGCTGCTTGTCAAGTGCTGTTGTACACCAAGGGTTGAGCACCATCAGAATAGTCTCCAAATTATGTGGCTGGTAACAGCCTCTCTGGTCATTTCAATTTCTTCAGCTTATTAATAGGATTTTAAAAAATATAGTGGAAACTGGATGAGAATGGGATTAACAAAAATATGGTCAAGCTCTCTCCTCCCCCTTTTTCTCCATGTTTCTTGGCAATGTTTGACCAATAAAAGACTGCCAACAACTTCAAGTCTGGAAATTTTCCCCTGGCTGAAACTGAACTAGAATGTAGTACACCCACATCACAGTTGGAAGTTGTGAGGATTCATTCAGTTACATTAAGGACTGTCAGGATCCTTTAGAGGCTCAAAGTAACCTTATTTAGCAAAACTGCCTCTGCAGTCTCTTTTATTGGCTTCTAAGTACTGAGGATGGCCGCCTTTTCATCTGAAGGGCTCAGCAAGTGTGATGCCAGGCTTTTTGGAGAGGCTTTTTTTTCCTCTCTCTCTTCTTGTCCAGTTGGGTCTGGGGAAAGTTATAAAAGTAATGTTCATTAAAACAGAGAGCGAGAGAGTATTCCAGCAGTTTGGAGAACACAAAAAGCTGTTGGGAAGCTGTGAAAGGGATTTTGTGTGAACTCTAAAAAGAATCCCCCCCCCTCTCATAAAGTGACAACCCAATATCCCCAAAGGGAACAGCGGGAGGGAAACCTAAACCTGTGGACAAAGTCAACCAATAATGATTGGAGAGTTAATTACTTTAAAGCTCACAAAGACAAGCTGAGGTGTTAAAATGGCTCCTGCAAACACCAGCATCCTCCCCTTTCACCTAGACTAACTAATCGCAGCAGGACGGTAGCAAGAAGGACCTGAGCAGCCTCTGATTATGGCAGCTTTCACTAGCTCGGAGCAAACTGATCTTCATTCATTTTCAATTCCATCCTTCATCTCATCAGCTGCCCTCACAAAGTATTACTGTAAATGTGTATAAAAACACAAAGCTGCATCAAGTTCAGTGATGCTGGTTGATACAGAGTCCTGCAATATCCCAGGCCTTCCTCTTGGGATTAGCCTAGAAAACACTACTCTTGCACACAGCCGCAAAATGCTTCCTGTCATATCAGTGCATTTTACATGGCAAAAGGAGAAACTTAAATCCAGTATAGCTATAACTAACAATTTACTGTGGAGCCTAGGTGCTAATCCTTTTTTCTCCAGCAAATTTGTTTTGAGTCACACTTTATATTAAGATTCCATTTGTGAGGTTTAACACTAAATTAGCAGGTGTTTCTATGTAAAGTGTATAGGGTTTAAATACATCGGTAGGGTGTTTCAGACTATGATGAGCTATTGTTATAAAAAACCCTATTGACCCATTGGACTCATAACAATTGATTACCATTTATTAAAACATCTATTAATCACTTACTAATCCTTTATCATGTGTGTATAAATAGAATGTCTGTATGCAGTATTGTGAGATACTGTATATATGAAAGACACCATCTTACAGGACACTATCATGTATAAGAACCACCTGGTTTCTTCTGCTTTGCTTTTAGCCTTTTCCTTTGCATTCCTAAATTCTATTCATCCTGTTGCCTCTTTAACATGTATAATTGTTAATGCAGCAAAAAGACATGCTCCTGCTAAGGTTTCAAATATGCGTTAACAGGCCACTAGTTTCTTCTCCATGACTAGCACAGCTACTCTGTAACTGGATCTCCTGTGGCTAGAGCAGGCCCCTTGGAGCTCCGGTGGCCAGATTTTTCCTTAAGCTGGCATCCTCTTCTAACCACTGTGCTCTATGCTTTGTACCTCTGGCTGGAGAGCAGGAAAAATAATATACATTCACCTAACAGAGCTCTTATAGGAACTAATTAATTAAGGATTGTAAAGTACTTTGATATAGCAGTGTGGTATATTTGCCAGAGTAGAATGGAACATGTGGGATTTATTATAAAAGTCACTGTCTCCACCCCTGTGGGATGACAGCTGATCTACCACAAACACTTATTTCCAAATTACAGTATTATGCCAATTACAACTCCTGAGTTGAGGCTGTTATAGCATTTACCTTATAATCTGTTAGTTTCAGGAATTAAAAAGCCCCCAAATCAGTAAGATGGCAGCAGGAGACGATTTTATACTATTATTCAATTTTACTAAAGGTAATACATGAGACAGCAAATTATCAGAAAATATGCCCACAGGTTACTCACTTTGTGTGTGTCTGTGTGTGTCTAAATATATGCATGTGTATATTCATATAATATATATTAGTATTTATTAATAGTGCTTAAATTGGGCCGTGATGCTCTGTTGTGTGCAGCAATGCATATCCTCATACATAAACCAAGAAACCTTCTCTTTCTATTCAGTGGTAGACGTAGTTACATGGATTAATCTTTCAGATTAAATTACAATCTAAAAGGCTGTAAAAAAATCTTGTAAGTGAAAAAAGAAACGGCTGTTTTAATCCAGAGGGAATATGAGGTTGAAGGTTAGGGTTACAGGGAAGCTGCTGAACCCATGGCAGGTGAGCTAAGCAGAGGAGGTGGTATCGGTAAAGAATATACGTGTTCAGCTAATCGGCAGGGGCACGCTGAGGATGACTGTAGAGGCTGGGAAGAATACTCGCTGCGCTCTTAGGATGACTTTTCTCCCCAGGGTCACTCCTTTCAGCAGCATATGCCAGGGGAGGCAATTTCCAGGTGACTGTAGTCAGATATGTGGTTATGTATGGTAATAATCGAAGGAACATCCTGGCTTGTTGAAGTCATAGGAAATTTTGCCAGACTTTGATGGGGGTCAAGACTTCACCCTCTAGCAGGTCCAAAGATAAATAGGGATCTGTCACCATACCAACATGGACAGATATATAATTGTTTCTAAATATGTAACAGCCCCGCTAGTTCTAATGGAACTGCACCGGCAATTCAAGCCCTCACAGGGAAATTCTTATTCTTATATATGGCAGTAATTTCATGCACAAGAATTTTCTCACTGATTTCAAATGAGTGTTCAAATTCTAATTTAGCGTTCTTTTTTGTATACTGTTGAATTTGGTCTGCATATGGCTGGGCTTCATTTAAGCGGTAGTCTCCAGCTTGTCTTACACCACTGCTATACATACAGCTGTTTTCAGACTTTGATTTTTGAGAACTGAGTTTAACTCAGACCATGTTCAGCCCTTAACTGGTTGCTTTCTCTCACTTGTTATCCAAAAACAGCAACCGTACATGCATTTTTTAGAATAAACCTAAGGACATTTGGCGAGAAGAATATGCTTACTACATACACTACAATATAGATGTGCAATCAAATATATTTTTTCCACAGGGGGAAAAAAAAATATCCTTCAAATAAGGGTATTTAAACTATAATTAAAGCAAGGAAATCAATGGAACAGTGAACTGGGCCATAGTACTTCTTTCCAAAAGCAGATGAGAGAGCTGTTGATTTTAGAGAGCTTTTGATTTTAGATACTTTTTTTAATATCAGGGACATCTTTTTAGCAGATGGAATGGGTGTATTCAATGTGTAGGTGTCTAGGCTCCTGTATACTGCTCAGGGGCGTTAACCATTGTAGTTCATCAGTTTTGTAGTGGCTACGGGACAGTAAATCCCCCAAAGACTGACAGTAGAAGACAAGCTACTGTGTGAATTCTATTGCTTACACTAACTTCCTGGATGGGCTTGTAACTTTTCCATGGATATTTTAACTGTAGTTTTAAATTTTTTTTCATACAATAAGCCAAAAATATTTCTTATCTAGATCCCAAACTAAAATGCATGCAACATATTAGACATTCTCAATTAGATCCAAAATGTTTCAGGTACTTATGGCTTGTCTGTGTAACACGCACTGTCTCAAATTGAACCGCCCTAAATTCACATGATGCAATTCTTTTGAAGTCATTATTTTGGGAAATAGTATAATTGGCAGTGATAGTGGATCTAAGTTTGCTGGAGGATGATTCATGTATAAAGACATTCACGTGCTTAACTTCACGATTTACATAGGGTTAGGTACACCTGTAAATGTCAAGATCCATAGGAGTTTCTCTTCAAACAAAAGGTTCTTGAATATGTTAAAAACTGGAACACAACAACCAATGACATACTGTCTTATAAAATTTAGTTTTAGGAAAAGAATTAATTTACGAAAAAAGAATTAAAGTATTTAAACCAGAGACCTTTATGATTTTTCTCTGTGCTATTACTTATGTCTTTAGCACACTTCTAATTTCAAAATGGCCAAAAAGATTGTCAAGTTTTCTCCAGTGTTTTGTTTCCTGAACTGGGATGTGGCCATGCCAAGTTTCAGTTTCAAGAGATTATTTTTCTGTTTTACCACTAACCAAGTTGTAAGTTTCCCGGAAAGAAAAAAAAAAGGTTTATAATGGAAACATTGACACAACATTCAGCACAGTGTTGCAAATGTGACGCTCTGCTACAAATTGTGCTGTAATGATTTATATTGTTTCCAATAATTTAAAAACTATTTTAAATCACAGCCAAGTCCTGCATAATACATGAACCTTGAAGGATTCTCCAACAAATATTAGGTCACTACACATTCCAATTTTCCACTCTATGTTTAAAAGGCTGCATCTGGCAGTTAAAAGACTAAAACCTCAGTCAACAGGTATGGTGTGATAGATACATGCTGGAATATTATTTTCACCTGGTAGCTTTCTGTAAGTAGGTCATTTAATTTTACAGTGCTCTAAAAGATCACCAAAGAGCTTCCTTATACAGTATCTCCAGCAACTGACTCTGAAAAAGTTGCACTAAACCTTAATGCTTAGTATTTTATTACAGAA
Source organism: Mycteria americana (assembly GCF_035582795.1). Lineage (NCBI taxonomy): Eukaryota > Metazoa > Chordata > Aves > Ciconiiformes > Ciconiidae > Mycteria > Mycteria americana. The sequence continues at coordinate 25,395,010 of NC_134370.1, forward strand.
GCTTTGTACACTTGCTGGTCTACATGCAGTACATGATCTAGGAAAGACCTTCTTAATTTATTGTAGAAGGTCATTTCCCACATATTCTAACAGATTTTTTTCTTTTATCTTTTCTTCTTTAGGACTAGATATTTTTGGAAAACTTTGCAAACAGGCACCTAATGCAACACATCACAAGACATGGAAAAGAGGATGTCTAGGAGACCTCAGAGATGGGTCATGTTTCAAGTTTGGGAAGATGTGGGGTGTCTAGTTGGTGCTTGCTTGAGTAGATGCTCAGGTAGGTAGATTACCTTTTCCTCCCTTGTGTGGTACCCTATGGTATATACCCTACGGTGTTTTATCATGCCATACTTTGGTGAAAAGCGGTGTTTGCTAGCCATAGCTGAGAAAACCATCATGAGTAGTATTAAAACTTCGACATGGTGAGTGGCCTTTGGCAGCACGGCTCAAGACAGCATGGAGAAAATGTTTAAATGAGCTTTAAGTCCATATGTGTCCTTTAAAATATATTCCTCACAACACTTTGTCCTTCAAAATATATTCCTCATAACACCTTGTTACATTTACAACAAACTCAATGGGAGGACAACATCTGTGATTTGTTCACCCTCCTTTCATCCCTCAGACTAATTATGGTTGCCTCAAGCACAGCCCTCTTCCTCCGGACCGAGGAACTGTTCAAGGAAGGATTTGTCAAAGCCTGCCTGTGGTGGTTCTTCCATCGAGACATTTTAAATCGCCCCATATCGGACGAAAACCCCCGCCTAAACCCCCGAGGACGGCGTGAGGGCCCCCCGGGAGGCGGCGGTGACCACTTCCCCTCAGGCCGCCTTCCCGCCCAACGCGCCCCGCAACGGCCACCCGCGCGCCCCGTCCCTCAGCCCCAAACCGCCGCCGCGCTCGCGGCCTGCCGCCGCCGCGGGGACGCGCCTCCCCCCAAACTTTATTGCCTTTTCCCCCCTTTCTCTCCCTCTTTTTTTTTCTTTTTTTTTTTTTTTTTTTTTTGGAAAAAGGTGGGGGGAGCTCAATTTCCCACTTGCCAACAGCAGATAAAAAAGTGGGGAGGGACCTCTTCTGTCACAGCCTATGTAGATTAACCTTTCAATTAGCTGTTATCAGGTCCTGTGTCTTAGCACCAGTCCTCGCAATCTGCGTCCGCTCGGCATCGGGAAGGCTGGAGGTCTGGGGTGGGCTTCTGTTTTAATTTCTAAATTAATGATAATTGTTCGTGTGGTTCCCCTCCCCCGCCGTGAGCTGAACGCTTGTGTCTGATCTGCCCGTCCACCTTTTAGTATTTTGGAGTGAGAAGAGGAGCCCCGCGGAGGAGGAGGAGGGGAGACAAGGTATTCTCTCTGTATTCATCTTCTTTTTTCCCCCTCTTGCGAAGGGGCTTAGAGAAGGTAACTGGTGCAATCAATCCGCTGGCTGGGGATTCCCTCCACCCCCTCCCCGGCTCGTCTGGCTCTCCTGGCTGGGTCTCTTCAGTGTGTATGTGTTTGGGGAAGGGGGTGGGGGGAGGTTGTGTTGTTGTTGTGTTCCTGGCTCTGGTTGCAGCCAGGAGAGAGAGCGAGCGAGCGAGAGAGCGAGCGAGAGACAGAGAAGGAGCGAGCGAGCGAGCGAGAGAGAGAGAGGAGCCGCGATCGCGTTTCAGGGGCAGCACATTCCGCAGGAACCGCTGCTGCAGAAACACACACAGGCAGAGAAAGGAGGTCATTGCAAGCAGAGGGGGGAAACCTGCATCGGAGGTTAGATTCCCAGGAGTTTATGTGGGGGGTAATAGGGAGCATGCGATGGGTTTTGTTTTGCATTGGGTGACAGGCTGCAATTTGCCATAATAACCCCCTTTCCCTCCCCTCTCTCAGTGCAGGGGGCTTGTCACTAGGCTGGGTACTTTTTTTTTCTTTTGCATTGGAGGCTGATGCACGTGTTTGCAGACACTTGTGCTTGGTAAATGCATTGCAATGCTCTGCGTTTTGCAGGGGAGGGGGAGCAGCAGCAGGAGGTGATGGCTGGGCTGGATGGGGTGGGGAGAGGGGGAATGGAGTGGCGGAGGGAGGCAGGGGATGGCTGAGGTTTTTGTGTTGCATGCTCCCACCCTGTCTTTCTGAGGCGGCAATTGTTCCTTCGCAGGCGGGGTGACAGAGAAGTCCCTGTGCTTCGCATGGCGAAACTTGCGGGGACCTGCATGTGGCTGTGGCGCTGGGAGTCATTGTCGCGTCCCCCTTCCCACCCCCTCCTCCCCTCCCTTCGCGGTGCGGGGTGTGTGCGCGCGCGATAAGCGGCTGCCAGCGCCAGCACCTTGGGAGGGTTATGCCGGCAGCGTGCGGTTCCCTCGCGCCCGCCCGGCCGAGCGGCAGATCTGAGGCACGCGCGTGACGCTCAATATTTAAGGCTGCTTATTAGTGTGTGTCGCGCGCCCGCCCGCCCTGCCGGGCTGGCTCAGGCGGCCGCCGCCTGTGTCTCCTGCTAGCGATCACCCTCTCGAACAAACTTCAGGAGCGGGTGGGGCGGCGGCGGGTGGGGGAGGGTAGCGAGGCCGGGGGGACCAGACGGACGGCAGCGGTAGCCAACGGGAGGGCGGGCTTGCGAGAACTCGCCTCCGCTTGCGGCGGGTGGCCAATCGCTGGCGCCCGAGGCCCAGCAATGAGGCGGGCCGGGCTGTGGCGGGCGGGCGGGCCATGCGGATGTGTGGCGGCGGGGGCAGCCAATGGCAGCGTCCAGCGCCGCCCTTTCTCCCAGGGAGGCGGGGTTGCGCGTGGAGGGAAGGGGCGTGCCCTGTGATTGACACGCCCTGCCTTCCAATGGGAGAGACAGGCTGGTTGCTGGGCGGAACAGGGCCGCTGTGGGCGGTTGATGGACACGGGCCCGCGGCCTGTGAGCGTGGAGCGGCGTGCGCAGGACGGCCCAATGGCGGGCGCCGGTGGGCGGGGCGCGGGGGTAGGTAAGGGTTTAATGAGACTCCATTGGGCTGTAATCAGTGTCATGTCGGATTCACGTTAAGTACAACAGGGCGAAACAAAATGGCGGCGTAGGTGAGGCGAGCCGAGCCGAGCCGCGGCGGTAGGGGGAGTCGCGGCGGCCGCCGGCAGGGGGGCAGCGCAGCAGCGGGGGCAGCCGCCTCGGCGCAGTCTGGCCGCGGGAGCAGGGGAAGAGCCGGCAGCAGGGGGAGCCGCTGCGGCGCCTGGAGGAGGCTCCTCCCCCCGCGGCCCCGGTCCCGCGGAGGTGAGTGGTACCGGGGAGGGGGGGCCTTCTCAGCCTGCCTCCCGCGGGCGCGGCGGGGGGGGGGGGCCGGCGCGGCCGCTGCCTCCGGCACCGCCCGCCCACCGCCCCCGTGGGGTGGGTGCAGGTGCACGCCGTCGCCGTCCTCTCCCGGCTGCCCTGTCCTGCGGGGTCGCCGTGCCCTGGGGAGCAGAGCCTGCGGCTTGGGGTTTCTGTCTTTGAAATGAAAAATCCCGGAGTAAGGCTTGGAGGGTTCAAAAGCCAGCCCCGGCTCTGCCCCTGTCAAATACAACAATGCCTTGGCGCTAGGCACTAGGCGTTGCAAATCTCCATGGCTTGGGTATACTGCAAAAATTTTAAGTGAGTTGGGGAGGGGAGTATTTAAGCCTCTAAAGCCATGTTTCAGAACTGAGGTTCGCATCGTATTTTCTTTGCCCAGACCTCACCTTTAGCATTCTGTCACTGAGCATTGAAAATAACCTGCTCTGCGAAAAGCAAACGGATACCCCTTCTGTTGAAAATAGCTATCCCGAGAAGAAATGTTTTCAGTGAAACCTTCTTCCCAGGTTAACTGCTGGCAGTGAATATTGCCTTCCCGTGCTCCCTGATGTTCTCTAGTACCATATTTTAAAGTGCTCAGAACTTCCATGGAAGAGGGTGGGAAGGGTGAATTTGGGTGATTTTGCTGGTGTCATGTTGTGCTGATGCTGTTTCCTATGGTGGTGCTTGCTGCTGTCATGTTGTGAGCTGCTTTTTAGCATATGATCTTAAACTAGCTTGTGGGGTATCACAGAGTGCGAGCACTTCATCGGTTTGATTCACATGTACCACTCGCACTCCCCACACCCTGAAGTCTTTTGGTGTAGTTTTGAAGTTACTATAATGTCTCCTCATCTGTCTGCTTAAAGCATGTGCAAGGGTCGTTGCCCTTCCTTGTTTTAATTGAAGACTGTATGTTGTATAAAGAATAACACAATAGCTGGCTTCATGATCTGAGTAATTTTAAGAGTGTCATGTGTGCTGGGAGTCCTTGGCAGGATCTGCTTTCTCTCTGTCTCTTTGTAGGTGCGTGTATTTTGCAATGAGGAAACAAATATCTTTCCTCTTTTGCATCATTAATTGAGATGGGGGTGGAACACAGAGTTGATTAGCTGCAGAATTCTAAGTAATGGCTTGGAGGAAAGAAAAATGGCAAAAAGCTTACTGAGTGTGATGGCAGTCGTCTTTTCTTCCTCCTCCTCTGCTGCAATCCTTACCTGACCCTGATGCTGCAGCAGAGAGCTGGCCTGCTGCTGCTTCTCCTGAGTGTGTGTAGAGCAGGTAGGAGGGAGCAGAAGAAACTGTGCCTCACAGGTCACCGGCAGGTCGCACAAATTGCCCCCCCGATTTATTTTTTGGTATCTGTGTTAACCCCAGTTTTTAAAAATATAACTGCATGTACATTTAAGGCAGCCAAAGCGAGTTTTTCATGAGTTTCTCCAAAAAAAGACTTTAGATTGTATTTTGTGAAATGCTTTTGGATACTTGTGTAATAACTTTTAGTTTTGTTTTGGGGTGGGGGTGGGGGGCATGGCTAATTTTTTTTTTTTAATTGTGTCTTTCTGACTACACAGCTTGTTTTCACAATCTGGATCACTTGGAAATAATTCCAGATACTAGTTCAGTCTAAAAAAGACCTTATTACAGGATTACAGATTAGTGATGACACCTGAGATTGACATGTTCAGTCAGTACATTCTTTAATTAGAATCAGCTGTACAATAGGTGTGTGCTTTATAAAGGGCATATTTGCATTCATTCTAAACCCCAAGCTGCAATTTTGCAACTTCTTTGTATTTATCTGATAATTTATGACTTAGGTAAAGGGACAAGCCTTGACAAGAGATGGCTTTTCATGTTTTAAAGGTAACGTATTGTACTTAACCCTCACATGCTTGTTCTGCAGCTCTTCAGTAGCAGACTTGTTAACAGACCTGGTCAGTAATATAGTGCAATCAAACTTTCTCAAATCTTCTTATTTTCAAAAGAAGATACCACAGAATGTAGGAGCTGAAACATGACATATGACATAGAGCTTAATGACTGTTGCCATAAAACTTGGAAGTGGTCCTGTGCACTTAACAGTCTGGAAAATCTAATCTGTGATTGGATGGGTACTGTTGAGGGTTTGATTAAAAGTTGTTTAATTACAAGGGGAAGAAAATTAATAAATAGACATGAGTGCCTGCTACTAATTTATAATCACTCATAAAAATTGGTATTTCCTCCAAATCTGTTTGGGTAAGTATCACACTTCTTATATTAAATGATGTATGACCACCTTTTTGTGGTTTTGGTGAAATTAAGTTCTAAACTTAGAAACCGGAATGTCATTTTGAACTTCTGTGTCCCCTCTTCTCTTGAATCTGGAAAGTTTGTTTCTAAAGCAGTTTGTTTTGTCTTTATCTAGTGGCTCAGCATGTATATATCTCTGTATTGCCACTCTTGGATCCATCTGTCTTAACTTGATTCATGAAAGACCTCTTTAAGTTATAGCTCCAGGATCACTGAGCTGAATTATATTGCTGGCAAAGATGTTTGTTATTAAGAGGTTATTCCGAATCTTACGTATGGTAGACCTTGTCATATCAGTTGTGGAGGTCAGGGTGCTACACTTCAAGTACATATGCAATCAAAGTGGCAGAATAACAGAAACTCTAGGTTGTGGTAAAACAATTCCAGAATTGGATCAGATGAGCTTTGCATGGTTTCCTAAAGCAGAATTAACTTAGAATCTCTTGGAAGGTGTGAATTTAAGATGTCTTGATTTTCCTCTTGAAATATCCTGCCCTGTGTGTTAGAAACTCTATGCTCCTGCTGATATGCTCAACTAGTGTTGATTTAGTAGGCGCTAGTATGCAGGAGGCTGTATTACACATCGGGAGTTTTAAGTAAATAAGTAAAAATGTAGTTCTGAATGTATATTGCTGTGAAATTCCTGTACCAAGCAGCAGACTTTATGTGAAGGTACAGGTTTATGCTCACCTTTTGCCACAGTCACTGGCCAATAAAAATTCCTGTAACCCACAAGTTATAGCATTTATACCGAAATGTTCATCGGTGTCCAGGTGCTTGGAACAGACCCTGCACTGTGTGTTCTGGAATTTAATGGAAGTGATGTGGTTGCTTGTATGAAATTTAATACAACAGTACTGCAGTAAGTTTAAAAATGAGGCTGGTACGTCTGACTCAGCAAATGCAGTGTTCAGCATTTAATTAAGTACTATCTCCATGAAGACTCATAGTAGAACAGCCTAACTAACTTTCAAACTTAAAAGCAGCTTTCTAGGAATCTGGGGCTTTACATGTAGCTACAGAGAACTTCCAGATCTGTAGGCAGAGTGTATAAAATAGTCTCAATGTGAATGAGCCTCCACTATATATGGAGTTCTGCTTTGTTGTATTATTGTATTTTCAGTGTCAGAGTTGTGAGAGAATTTGTAGGATTTATAGTACCATGGAAACTGTTTTTCTTCCCTATATTTGTCTGCATTTTGCAGCTACAGTGTTATTTTGGAATTATCTGAAAACAGTGAATATAAACAATGCTGTTAGGGAAAGAATGGCTTTTGCTAGCTGGATTAAATTAAAATGTCTGTTTACAGAACAAGTTATTGTTTTATTACAAATACTTGAAATACACAGAACTGTTATCAAATATAACTTGCATGAATACAGACTGGAAGCAAGAAACAGGATCCAATCTACGTAGATCAATTGGGTTCAGTATGAGAGCCAATTAAACATTCAGGCTCTGCATTTGTATCAGGAATGTGTCTCTTCATTCTGGTAGTCAGTTGAACTTTCATATTTATGAATCTGAAAGTGCTTAAGCTTCAATCAAACCTAAAGAATGACAAATTTGTAAAATGAATTGATTAATATTTCTACTAGTTGGGTATAGAAGAATTTTATATTCACCAATAATCAGCTGCTCTTTTGTTACTAATTCTGTTGTGTAGGTGTAATAATGTGTGAAACATGATCTGGAGTTTATATTTAAAGAGATTTTTGAGGGGGTAGAGGGAGGAGAAGGTATGGGACCAAAAGTGGTTTTTGTACTCATTCTCTTAACAGTTGCAGAGGAATCTTTTTAACAAGTTGAAAATAATTTAGATTACTGCATCGATTCAGTTTTTTTCCTATTTATAATTTACTCAAGTTTTAAACATGATTGAAATGCAAGATGACTTGAATAAATGAATAAAAATGAGGTCCAAGACTTGGATAATCATAGATATTATTGTTAGTTATAGGCTGCTTGCCGTAGCTTTGTAAATGTAGTTTCAGATTAACTCAGTTTTAGATTTTGCTGTGAAACTGGTGAATCTTCTATTTTGCAAGACAACCCATTTCTTGAGAATGAAGATTTTCTTCTTCTGGTTTTTATTTATTTTCCTTTTATTTGAAGTAATTCTAAAATTCTGTTTATGTCTTCAAAAGTTCTCCCTCTCATTTCATGGCAGAAAAAACTAATACCTCAAATACGTTTGTTTATTTATTAGGTGACTACTGTCTTAGTTTGTGTGTCTTTTTTTTTTTTTCATGTATTGTCCTGCAGAATGAGTAAACTCCTATCAAGATGTTCTTTCAGGTTACTTATATAAGTTTTTGTAGCCACTGAATTTTCTATTGGAGTGATATATTCCATAATAAGTAAAGAACATTTGTTTGTTAAACTGTGACAAAATATGTTTTGGTGACTCATGTGACCTCTTTAGATGTCTTCATGCTGACAGGGTATTTGTGTGAAAATGCCTCCTGTTACTTCATTTTCACTTCTGTTTCTAAGAGTTTGTATCAAAAACATGTGCATCTCTACTGCACACCTTAGAATGAGAAGTGCCTTTGTGATTCGTTTCTGTATTGTGGGGTACTTAAGTATTAATGAAGGATGTAATACTAGTAACTCAGTTCTGATATTTTGCTTTTGGTTTTTCCAAGTTGTATAATCAACATGTGGCATGGCACTTACTGACGGCATACTGTAAGAAATGGCAGTGGTTAATAATTTGACTTTCATTGCTTGAGGATCTTTTGTTTGTTTATTTGTTTGGGGTTTCTTTTTGTGCAGGTATAATCCATGCAGATAGTAATTTTTTTATACCAGTGGGTCTAGAAATGATTTGTAGGCAGTTTGTTTCAGAGAATATTTTCAGATCTCTGGCTTAATGGAAATTGTCCAACAAGTCAGTAGTAGGTTAAGTGTTGGGGCGATGGAATTCAGGAAAACTATATCCACTGAATATTATGAGAAGTGGAAGGATTTTATGATGACTTGTTTGGTATGGGGTGGGAATTGGTGAACATTTCATGTAATCTCACAAAGATTTTTGCATACTTCAGCATCTACAGTATGAATGCATGTCTGAATGCGATCTGTTTCTTTTTACTACTTCAGCGTTAACTGTATTCTCTCCCTGCCTCTTCTTTTTTCTTTTTAAAGGTTGCAGCAAACATTCATGTAAGGATGTACCGGTATCATCACGAGTGAATCTCTTCTACCTTTCCGTAACAGTAAAGTAATTGGAAGTTTCAGTCAGCAGATATTTCCCTGCCTTTTCCGACTCCTCAGGATGGATATTTTTGAGATACATCCAAGCAGTGTGTGGAATCCTTTGATTTGTGTTTGAGGTGTGAACAACCTCTGAAAAATCTGCTAAAAGGATAAGGAGGAACCTCTATGGGTAACCCTTGGCTGGAAACAATTATTGGTCAACCATGGTAAAACTTGCCAACCCTCTTTATACGGAGTGGATTCTTGAAGCTATACAAAAAGTTAAAAAGCAAAAGCAAAGGCCTTCTGAAGAGAGAATATGTCATGCTGTTTGTGCTTCCCATGGATTAGATAAGAAGACTGTTTCGGAACAGTTGGAACTTAGCGTTCAAGATGGTTCTATTCTTAAAGTTACCAACAAAGGCCTTGCATCCTACAAGGACCCAGATAATCCTGGACGGTTTTCATCTGTTAAACCTGGCACTATTCCTAAATCTGTTAAGGGATCTAGAGGAGCTTGTAATGAGCTTCGTAATGTGGATTGGAATAAACTCCTGAGAAGAGCAATTGAAGGGCTTCAAGAACCAAATGGCTCCTCCCTGAAAAACATAGAGAAGTATTTGAGAAGTCAAAATGACCTAGCAAATATTTTCAACAATCCTGCCTTTCAGCAGAGGTTGCGTCTGGGGGCCAAACGTGCTGTGAACAATGGGAGATTACTGAAGGATGGTCCTCAGTATAGAGTGAATTATGGCAGTTTGGAAAGCAAAGGAGCTCCAAAATACTCCAGCACTTTCCCAGCTTCTCTTCCACCTGTCAGCCTTCTACCCCATGAAAAAGACCAGGTAAGTCTGAAAAGTGAGAGCAAATGTAGTAATGCAAAAATGATTCTTGTTGTTCTTTGTTTATTTACCTAATGCAAAAATAATGATTCTTCTTGTTCTTTATTTACCCGTTTAAATGTATATAAGTGAGGATGCATGTCAAAGATTCATGCAGAATCAGTTCTGGTACAGGAAGTTTACTTAGCTCCCTATGTCCTGCCATTCTGCATTGGATAGCTTGCTCCTTGGATTTTCAGTGGATAAACAGAGCAGCAGGGAAGAGTATAGCTGTATGCTCTGTTCTAGGTGCAAGATTGTTCTGTTTTGCCTGGTGTTGCTGAAATCTGCAATGTGATTTGATTGTGGCCCTTTACCTTCATTTTACGCCTAGATGTGCTGATTTTCTTGTAGCTTGAACACCACCTGAAATACTACCAGTAGAACTTTCGATATTTAAGACTGTTAGAATTATTATTTTTAAAGATATTTGTATGTAGATACTTAGCTTTAAAACTACAGTTAATAGGAACTGGAGTTAATGTAAATGTTCTAGGAATATAAGTGAAGGTGTCAGAACGACAAATTGAGCTAAACTGCAGAATCCTCCTCCTATTTCAGTTTTGTTGGACTTCCTACACGGGCTTATATTTGCTATTACTTTGGCCTTGTTTTCAGGTTAGTTATTCACAGGGTTTAAGCCTTGAGGGAGAAGGGGTGTCAATTAGTGTTTTGTTTATGAAAGGATAGTGTCAAAGACATGTCTGTAGGCATTCTTTGATCATTCCCCATTTAGTATGGTGAAGTGTGTTTTGAATTTTCAGTGTACTTGGAAAAAAGCTACCTGTTCTACTTGAATTGGGTTACTTAAAGTATTGGTAAGTTGGTGGCTTGTTCCCCTCCACCCACCCTACCCCCATCCCCACCCCCCCCACTTCTCAGTGGTAAAGTTTGGTGGCAGTTCTCTTTGGCATGGAACAACCCAGACAACTTTGCCATTGTAGAGGTGCCATCAGTGTGTCCTAGAAAATGTATCATGGTTTTCACTCGCCTTTTTCCTTCAGCTGCTTGTAAGGCGCTGAAGGGTGCAGAGTAGAAAGTGCTGGTGTTAGAAATATGTAGTGAAGTCTACAAGAACAGTTGTTTGTGGAATTGTCAGAGGTGACACTACAAATGTTGGTAGCTGTAGGTTGATTTTTGTGAGCTTCTCTAAATGTATGTTAAATATGATTGCTTTTATATGTGGATATCTATTTCTGTCAAATTGGACTTCTCGGGTATTTGAAGGATGCATGGAGCTTCATGCTCAATCATCAGAATGGAAATTCAGAAGTGTTGCTTACTGTGCAATTACTGCTGTAGCCATACACTATAAAGATTTAATTACTTGTAGCGATAAAGCTGTCTGTTTAAGTACTTTCAGAGATTCTTCTGTAATTCTGATACTCTAGTGGCATGAAAAACTTCAAGGATGGAGTACTGAGCAACCAAAATACTATGGTATTTTGTACTGAGTACAAAATACTGAGTACTGAGCACCATTAATACTATGATGCTTCACATGAATTCTGTGGAAACAAAAATCTCCCTTGTTAGGCTACCTACTGGGACTGGCATCCATTGCAGGGAATGTTAGTTGGGTCACGGTGCTGAAAAAGCAGTTACTGCCATACTAAAATACTGGTATAAGGATAAATCTGTCTTTTAGAAGTTAGCCAAACAAATCTGTTCTCTAGCAAGTGCTTTGGCAAGAAATAAGCTTTCATTTGGGTGCCTCAAAATTAGCAGTGTGACTTGCGTGTTTAAAAACTGTTCGGCATACACTCTTTTCTGGCAAAAATAGTTTTGATGTGAGGTTGGCAAGTCAGTAGTTGCATATCAGTGTAGTGCACTGTTTAGTTGTACTAGTTGTGGCACAGGTTACTGGGCAAATATATATAGACTTGGTTTAAATATGGGATTTTTGCTGGTCTTCAAGCTGTATGGCTTTAAGTACACTTAAAGGACAGTTCTGAAAGTAACTGTAAATAGGTGTGTTTGTTATTGGGATGTGACTGCATGTTCATTTGAAATTGATGGTAATTCATGAATAAGCAGAATAACACTGCAGGAAGACTTAGGCTATTTTTATTGGAGGTATTTAAGTGGCAGTATGGGGGATGTCGAGATTATTTATTGAATCTTATGCAATAAAATGTAGCCAACTGGTATCTCTCAGGAATGGCTAGTCTCTGAAGAAATTGGTGTATTTTAAAGTTTCTTTGGCTCTTTATATAGCTAGCATAAGCAAGAGCTGCATTTTTGTTTGGGTGGCTCTGTTTGGGTTTTTTTGTTTTTAAATATGAGAGGTGCAGTTCAAGTATCTCTTCTGTTGGCTTTCCTTGAGGAGAAGAAAGAACAGGAGGATGTGCAGAATTCTGTGCAGATGACTGTGGAAGTTTAATTTTGACTTTTTTAATGCATAATTTTAATGCATCTCATCACGATGAGACAGTTAAAAGATTTAGTGCATTAGAAGTGTATCAGAGCTCTCTCTTTGGCAATCTGAACTTTCACACTCATAGTACCAAATGCAGACTCTGAACTATTCTTTCTGAGTGAGTAAGAGGTGATCAGAAGAGATATAGTACTGCCTGTGTGTGGGTTTGGTTTTTTTTTTTTGTGGTTTTTATTTTGGTGTGGGGTTTTTTGTGGTGGTGTGGTGTGTGGGTTTTTTTTTTTTTTCTCCTTCCTTCTCCGCCCTCTGCTCTCCCCTTCTCCCCTCCACTCCTCCAAAGGCATTGGAGTATCTAGTGCACTGAGAAGATAGATACAAGTGCAATGCAGTGCCGCTGAAATTAGTTTTGTAGACCTGGAGCCTTGACTGTGTTATGGGGGTGTTGAGTGTTTTGCATTCGATGAAACACTCACATGGAACAGGGAGCTGGAAGTGCTAAGTTTTCCTCTTGGTGATGATGATATGGAACTGTTTTTCTTGTCTTCGTATTAACTGGGTGATCCAATGCAACTAGATAGAGTCCTCTTGTTTTGTTACATGTAGAAATAGCTGCAGTTAGTTACAACAATATAGTTTGTATTGCCATGTTTCCTCCTGTTATCCATAGGCCTGGAAGGAAGCATTTGTGTAAGAATGATATGTTTCCTTCAAGTATTATCCTGACTTTTCTGGATTTGGGCAAAGGTGTGTCAACTCTGAGTTATAGGAAGAGTAAGTATGCAGTGCAGCTGTTTAAATCTTCTCTTCTTCCACACCCTTCCATTCTTTAGTGTGTGTGGAGGGTTGCTTTTTCACTTTTGCATGAAGAGAAGGAGCCTTGCATGCAAGCACAAGGCTCACAGGAAGGATCGATTCCATTGGAAGGTCAGTAGCTGTCATCAGCTATACGGTGTCCAGGCTGTACATCATATAAAGTGTAATGAGTAGTATAAATTACATTTCAAAAGGACATCGCGGTTATCTTAAATATTCTGGTGGTTACATTAAGGTAGATGCTTACTTGATGTGGACGGGTAACTTGAGTCAAAGCACTTCAGAAGATGCCTGTTTTAAAGTGTTAAATTGGTGTGTCAAAGGACCAGCCTCCAGCCAGAAGTGGAGCTGCCTTAACAATGGAGGGAAACTGCAAACAGTGGTGTCCTTTAGGATGAAGACTTGTAATGTTTTTGTTTCTTTCCTGCAAATAAAAACCAAAAACAACTCACACAAGAAAGCAGAAAAAGAAGGAAATTTGTTGTTCAGTAGTTTGATCTTGTGCACTTCGCTATATTGCAGTGCATAGTTAGTTTTAACAATTTAACTGTTCTTATGCATTCTTCCTTATGTTCAGAGTATCTTGCATAGCTATCTTCTCTCTTGCGCTTCACACCTTCTCTCGCCCAGCATCTTCTGAAAAGGGCTGTATGAGTATGTTAATCAGAAAATGCAGTGTAAAAACTGATAATGTAGTAGGAAAGGGTGTGAACAGAGGGGAAAATCAACCTGAACATGTTGAGTGATACTTAGCTTTTCAATAAGCCTTTGATGCATTAAAGTACACTTCTGGAAATGCAGCAGTAAAGTGGTATTTAAAAGTTACGGTTAGTCTTTAAATGGGTGTTTAATTTCTCTTTAATGGTGTCAGTTGTAGAATGGCAATATTGGTGGTGGTTTCTGTGCATGCGTGCAGGCATGCGTTGTGTTGTTCCTTGTCTTCCTTGTCACTTGGACAAGCTCTAGGAAGGTTCTGAAGCTTGGGAACTGCATGAAAGCAACTAGGTCTTAGGAGTTAGCTACCTCCTGAGCACAAATGCTGTGTGACTATAAATCCGAAGAAGCGGATGTTTGTAGGCTGTAGACAGCTCTTTATTTACTTATTTTTAAACATAATTTAAAAGGATAAATCCAGCTTTAAAAGGTGAAGAGGCAGTGGCCATTGTAACATTTTCAGAGGACTGGGGGAATGTGTAGTATGTCTCAGTGGTTACATCTTTGCTATGTTTGGAATAATTACTGCTTAAAGTATACTTCGAAAGATGCAGTGCAAATGGAGGTGACTTGATCCATGCAGCATTTTCTTGGTCTTCCTGAACACACTCTTGAACAGCTCAGCAACTCTGTTAATAGCTGTTTCCATCTGATTCTTGGCATGAAAATTTTTATTAATCCCCCTTTCACTTTCAGTTTGTCTTTCTAAGCTGACTTTCATGCAAAATCAAACTTGTTTTATTAATTTTTCATACTCTGAACTCCTATCTAATTTTGTATTCACTGGCCTACGTACATTTAGCTTTTCAAAGTGTAACTTGGCATGGGTTAAATTTCAGTTTTCTGGTATGTAGCTTGTGCCAGTGCAGACACTGGGTGTTCCTCCTTCTGTCTTTCAGGCAAAGGGCCAATCTATAGAGAATTGCTTTTTTGGCACTCAGGCTCCTCCCTGCTCAGTTTTTCAGCTTCCTGCCTTCCTGTAGGTAGGCAACAAGAGACTGTTGGCTGAGATTTCTTTTGCTTGCTCTACCTTGTTCCCTCTGGCCTCTAGACGTTCCACTGAGCAGAAACAGAAAAGTTAGGCAGAAGGGAAGTGCTACACAATGTATCTTATCAATTTTACACATAAGGGGATATTCATAATGCCTAACTTTGGAGCTGGCTTTAAGTGGAGTCTGTGCTCTTGAGGCTGAGTCTGAGCACCAAACAGTGATAGGTAAGTTTCTGTAAGAGTGTCTGCAGTGCTACAGTTGAAGAGACTGTAGACAGGGATATGAAAAAAGAAAAATGAAATCTAGGCTTGAACTTTGTCAATCCATAAAATACTATTGTCTTTAGGGACAACCTGTGTTTCTCCCCTCATAACATCTTCATGGTGACAAAAGACTGAGGCATGTTAGCTGCTTGACAAACACTAGCTCTCATGTTTGTGCTTCTCGTTATCTCAATTCACAAGATACCTTTATTTCTTGGAAGGGTGGCCTGCACCTCAGTGCATGTAGCTCTTGTCTTGAAGTTCTGGGATGACTACTAGGTGCTGCTACTCTCTCTCATTTCTCTGCTGTCCCTGTAGCTGCTGAAATGCTAAAAGTATCAACTCCATGCATAAGCCAAGTGAACACTTACAAATGGATCCTATTCATGCTTGAGATACTGGAGCTGACCAGTAATTGAAGAATGACTTACCCCATCTTTTGAGCATTTAAAACTGAAGTGGAAAAGTCTTGTCATCCCGTATTGTGCAGAAGCAGCTCATACCATGGTAGATAGATATATCAGGCTTTTGGGGCTTTTTTTGTATTTTATGATTTAACACATTTGGATCTAACCAAGAAACGGGCTTGTAAAAATTTTCTTGAATTGTATGGTGGGAGGGAAATTAAAAACTGCTATTTCCTAAGTTAGATTGGTCTGCTTCTTCATAAGGCGGGGCAGGGGAGGAGGATGGGTTCCAATTTCTGATGTCAGTGACTTGGTTTCTGCGAACAGGTCATCTGTCTGCAGTTTTCCATAGAACCATGAGGGAAGACCCTATTCATCTGGTTTTCCCCAAGCTGGGTATTTTGGAACATAGTTCTGCATGGTGTGCTCATGATTCTTGCTTACTGCAAGGAGCGATTCCAAATCTTATACTGCAAGCTGTTTAATCCTAAGACTTGCTAAAATTTGATTCTCTTGGTATTTTCTCTTCAAAATTAATTGGTGTGATGTACTGCAGTGAGTCCTGTATTGAAACTGACAGCAATGAGTTAAAGAAATCCTGTGTAGTTCCAGCAGTTCTGTTTGTGTTTGTTCATCTATGCTATTTTCTGTGAACTCTTCTGTCTTAACCGGGAGTGACATGTGATTCCTAAACTACAGTTAGAGGTTTTACTTTTTGCATTTTTCCTCCAAGATTAATTTTTCTTTAACTACTGAGTACATGGATATCTCCTTTGTCAAGATTCCTTCAAGAATATAGCAATACCAGAAGTCTGCCTTAGATATAAGGAGAACTACCTTGCGTATTTTCTCAGTGCTGTATCCTTACTTACCTTAAGTGTCTTTCCTCTTCTGTGTTCAATAATAGTGATAGTCTTGACTCGGGTGTTTTTTCTGTGGCAGTTGAAATGTGATAATTCCATGTTGTTTCTTGTTGTTGCAGGAACTTTGATATAAAACAGGTGATGAAGAACCTTGATAACTTGCAGTTGAGATTGTCTGCTATTTTTGACAGATGATTTTTTTCTCAAGAAAGATCCCCAGGTGTAGATCAACTGCTAATCAACTGTAGTTTTCCAATTTGGTGGTTGGAAATGGCAAAAGACTTTCACTTTTGGAAGAATTTCAAGCTAGCATTGAGAAAATAATTACTCAATTGGTGTAAAAGTCATCTTAACAACTTTGAATTAATTTATAGTCCTATTAGCATCTTCTTTCAAAGGGTAACTCTTCTCTGTTTTCAGGACTATATTTGCCTGGATATAAGGACAGACACATAGTTCCTATGATTGTGAGGGCCTGTTTCAAATCAGGACAGTAGGACTTTTTGGAATCAAATGGAGGGAGTTGCTGTTGTGTACTGGAACAACACTATTAGGGCTCAGATTCTGGCTGTAGAATTTTGAGGATGACACACATCAAATCGGGCACCACTTAACTGACAGATCCAGTGCTGTCCTTTGTGGTTACCTGATGAAAGAGAAACCAACTTCTAAACTAGCATGATTTCCTTCAGTTGCAAAATCACTTGTGTGTGTGTGGGGGGGTGGTGGTGTTTTTCCCTGTCTGCTTATATCATTCCTCATTGAGGGAAGTTATAACTGGTGTCACTTAAATTTTTCCATGGGTGTGTTCCCCCCCAGGTTCTTGCAGAAGAGCTTAAAAGTTTCAAATTTGCAGGCATAGGCAGCCTTCTTACAATATGAATGGTGTGAACTGTTAAAGGGATGTCTATGTAGGCAACTACAGGGCTGCTGCATTTAGTTCTAGGTTTCTGCGGATTCTTGTGACTTCAGGTTGTGCAGTAGAGAAGATGTTGCATAAGGAAGAAATCCTTGGGGGGGAGTGAAAATGCAGACTTGTAAATTGTCAACTCTTGTCTCTGCAGTAATCAATACACATGTACAGGAATTTCTGCTTTCTCAAGTGTTTTGGCTCTAGAGGGGCAGAGAGTCCGATTTATTTCCCCTTGTGGTTGTGGTGGTACAGCCCATCAGTTACCAACTAATGCAGTACTAGGTGGAGTAGGCTTGAGACTTCTGTTTTTAATTACAAGTAGGACTCTGGCACAGGAGGAAAGCTGTGTATGATCTCAGCAAAGTTGTCTGGGAGGTATGGCTGATGTTTCCTCATCTAGGAAGAATCTTTAATAGAGTGGGGGCTAGCATAAGCTGTGATAAGTTTGCCACATTTTCCACAAGCTCTCCAGTTTTTAATTTCATCACCAGTGGTGTTTTGAAGTTGGCTTCAGTTTCACAGCTCTGTTTTTTTCTGAAATAATGAAAATGACTGACTGTAGTTTTAGGAATTAATTTTTATGTAATGCCCATGTATCCGTGGCAACATTAACTAGCAGTGTTTGCATTTGGCTCAATAAGACAAATGTCAGTGGCACCCATGTTTCAGACATTGAGTACACATAGTTCTTAACTAACGAATAAGTAGTTACAAGTAACAGTTGAAAGGAGTGTACTCAAGATAAAGTTATCACAGAAGTGTAGAATTTTGTGTAGAAGTGTAGAAAGTGAAATCTTTGTGTGGGACTGTTGTGTTAAAGCACCTCTTTCAGCACTATCTATTGGATGATTATAGTGAAGATGGAGACTGCTGTTTCTCAGATGGCAAAAAGATGGGAGGTAACTGACAAGTTGCAGCAAGGGAAATTCCAAATTTCTCTAGAAGGAGAAAATCCTTTATAGTGAGGATGGAGAGATATGGAACAGGGGCTCGGTGTGGCTGTGGAATCTCCATCCTCAGAGGCAGTCAGAGCTTGACTAGGCAAGGTCCTGAGCAACCTGAGGGAACATTTGAGTCTGGTCTTGTTTTGAGTGGTATGTTGGGGCACATGCTCCAGAGGTCTCTCCCAGCCTAGAGTATTCTATTTCAACTTTTATTGAAAATCTGTCTGCTGCTTCTAACTGTTGGCTAATAAAACAGGAAAGTACAGTTTCTTTATGCAAGACTATGATGATGAAGACTTGCAGGCAGCTGCATCGAATAGCCAAAGTGTCAGCTAAAGAAGTGTTAAGAGGGATGGATGCTTCACCTGGGAAAACCATTGCTGGAGAATTCACAGTGTGGGGTTTTTGTTTTGTGTTTTTTTGTTGTTAAAGTTTCTTTCACAAGTGCATTTTGTGTGTGTTGCTTTAAGCATAGTGAGCATTCTGGTTTCTGTTTTCTTGGGACTCCCTGAAATCTGGAAAAATAAGAACTTAAAGTCACGGAATTTTTAGCTTTATATACCAGACCCAGGAAGCTGGGTCTGAAGCCTGCTAGGCTTCATTTCAGTTCCACCATTGTTGTGTGGATACCTTATCTGGTGCTGCTTGGAGAACTGTTGTCCTTTATATTGATCTGTAAAAATGTGAGTAATGCCTGACTTGCAAGTACTGTGGAATTGTCTAAAGTGCTTAGGATTAGTGGATAATGAGTAGTAGTTAGCAAAGGGGTTATACAAAAGCACAGTTAAAGGGTGATGAAAAAGGCAGCGTTTGAGCCTAAAAAAATTCTCAAGACCAAAGTAATATCCATTGTAATCACTGACCTTAATAGTAGTTAGTTAACAAGTTCTATGCGTATAAAGGCTGCTGTATCCCTCTCTTCCGTTCCAAATTTAAAAGATACTCAGCTTTAATTTCCTACTTTGTTTTTTCTCTTTTGTCCTCTGAACACTGGTATACCTGCTGTAGGAGTCAGGTTAACAAGAATATGTTAGTGGTAGAGGAAGAGGACAGTGTATTGACTCCTGCAAGTAAGTATTTGGTTATCAGTCAGTTTATAAATATACACATGGAGGTTTATGTAATAAACAATGGGGTTATACATAAACATGGTACTTTCTGTTCTGAATATTCTTGCTCTGCCTTGAACTGTCCAGCTCTCTTCCCTTCCCTCTTTATCCAGTTGTGAAAACTGAATGTCACTGAAAACTTGTTAATGCTGTTTTACAAATATTAGTGCTGCTTTAATATTGGAAAATTGTATAGTAAAAACAATTTCTATTTATTTTGGCATGTTAGGCACACATTCTGCTGATTTAGTAAAGCAAGCTTTCATTCAGATGTTTTCTGAAGGTCTAAAAATTATAGATAAATCAGTCAAGAAATGACTAGAGAAAACCACTCACAGGGTAGATTCTCAAGTTAGATAGCAGCACATGCTATGCGCGTACAGAATGGTCTGTTACTGTGCTTGTATATGCATATGGTTTAACTACATGGAAAAGTATTGGAGCTAACACTGTCTTAGAAACCAGTGACTTGTTCTTCTGTGGCCATTTTAAAGAATTCCTCTTGTTGGGTCACTTGACATGCTTGTCTGCTGTACTCTTGAGGAAGGAAATTATTGGTACTTATGTCTTTTAATGGTTCTAAAT
The DNA here is from genome assembly GCF_035582795.1 of Mycteria americana. Lineage (NCBI taxonomy): Eukaryota > Metazoa > Chordata > Aves > Ciconiiformes > Ciconiidae > Mycteria > Mycteria americana. The sequence goes on from NC_134370.1 coordinate 25,414,629, forward strand.
GTTCTTAAAACAAATTTTAAGCTACTACATTTGTAAAGGCGACAGCTTCCATTGTAGTCAAGCAATTTCTCCTCTTTACATCTATGCATTTAACTTTACTGTCTCATCATTAAAAGTCAAAGATATTTTACCCTGGATAAAACAGGGAATGCTGTAGCTGTTTAAAAAAAATTAAAAAGTCCTGGCTTTAGCTAGTCCTTCTGCTTTACATTCATTGAAAACTATTTAAGAATTAAGAATCTGAAAACATAAGTTCTGTTCTGGGCTTTGCCACTTGGAATTTATGTGGTGATCGGCAGTTGTTTTCACTCTATGCATTTGTGCACTGTGTTTAAAAACCAGTGAGTAGCTGCTCATCTTGCAGGCATGTTTTCCACTTTTCAGTAGAGAGTTTCAGAAGTCTTTTCAGATCTGAACATGAGATGGATGGTAGGAGTCTTTTATTTGGAATAATAAACCACTGGAGGAATGTTCCCCTGTGTTCCCAACTTACTATACCACTCTGAATTCAGGTTTGTACCTCAATTCTGCCTCTGAATTTAAGGAAATAATTGTGGCTGCTATTCAGCTCAGGATTGACAGATTTTATGTCTCCTAGAAGATACAAATGGTGGGAGAGGGATGTACTAGAATTTTGTTTGGTAGCTCTCTTTCTCATTGATATCTCTGCCTTCTTAAATAACATTTTAAACATGTTTATTAGGCACCTTCAGCCTCTTACGGAAAAGGTATTGATAATTTGCAGAGTTAGACTAGAAATAAAAATGATTTATCTGTTTTTATGTTAATAAACCTGCTGGAGTTGACTTTATTTGAGAAAATGACTTCGACAGTTGGCAGCTCTGTTCTGCTTAAGAAAAAAAAAAAGCTGCATGTTCAGGCTTCACTGTGTGAACACGCCATATTTAATTTTCCATGTGTAGTTCTAAACAGAACTACCCATAATCTGCTAACATAAAACTGAATCTTAATGATTTATATTGTTTCTTTACCAATATTGTGTTTGGATGTATTTTGAAGAGACCTCTGAAAGATTTGATTTCTAGAGAAGAGCTACTAATATAGCTGAGGACAACCTTTTTCCCTTTCCTGATCTCTCTCTGGTGGTAAAATTCTAATTTGCTTGATATTTTGCTACTACAAGTGAGTTTCGCTAAAACAAGTGCGTTTCAGATTTTCTTAAAGTTTTATATGGAACTTACTTCTAAAGCTTGATGCCTTAAAATTTTGTATTTTAACTTAGAATTAGTTAAGATATAAATATCTTAGTGTTCTTAATTGGAGAAGAGAACAAAAGTAACTTTCTCACCCCTACGTAGCAGGGGAGGGAATCCTAAAACAGTTTTAGTAGCTAAAGTGGTTTTAACCTTGAATCTCTTATTTTGCTTTTCCTCTCAAAAATATCTATTTTAGTTTTTAGCAGACTTGTGTCTTACATTTCAATTTCTGACAACAGCAAATTTTTTCCTCTCCCCACAACATGTGCATTTTGTTTATTTCACTGTTACTGATACCATTGCAAGGCCAGCAGCTTTACATAAGGTTAACTTACGTCTTTTATGTGCACAGCTATAATGAATCCCATTGTTACTACTTTCTTAAGCCATGACAACTTGCCTTTTTTCTTTTTTTTTAAGTATGTATTTAATAGATTTTACCAATTAGAGTAGACATCTGTTGGAGATCAGTAGCAATCAAAATCACTTATGAAGAAATTGTTGGCTTATGATGCATCTAAAATATTTCTGGAAGTTCAGCTTCTTTTTAGCTGTTGCTAAGAGATAAATTTTCATTGACATGAGGGATGTGAGGACATGTCAGCATGCTACCAGTTGTTTTATAGGCAGCGCTGCCGCCTTGCAGATGGTTGGAAAACTCGTAGTAGTGGGTAAATGTGTGCTTATTATCTCATTGAATTAAGGTAACCTTTTGTTGTTCATTGAATTCTGCAGACCAGGCACTGAGCAGCTGCTCTACTGTTGAATTCTGGATTTAGTGAATACAAAGATTATGCTAAAGGGTATTTAGTCCTGTTCCAGGTACTGAGCATTGGACCACTGTAAGAATTTTTTTGTTTAATACTACCTTCAGTATATTAGTAATCAGGGCAATCCAATAAGACAGTATCTTCAATATTTTGACTAAACTGTATTTTCCAATTTTGTTGTTACCACATTGCTCATTGATATTTTAAAACTTTGGAAGTAGGTCAGAAAGAGAGATTGCAAAGATCTGTTGTTTTTTCCTTCCTCCTACTTCTCTCCCTCTGCCTTTCTTAAAGTGATGCAAAGGGAGGTAACTCTTGTTTCTGCCTGCTTTTTGTATTATTAATTTTGGCTTGTGTTTTGTTTTGGTGCCTCTCCTGCCTCAGCGCATGCTCCCCCCCAGTCTGATTTGATACTAGCTCATGTGGCAAATGTCACTTAAAACTAGTTCATAGTTAATTGATGAGACTTGCCTCAAAAACAGTTTAAGCAATCTGATGATTATAAAGTTCACAAATACATCTGTTTATTTATTTTGGATTACACTTGTGAGCGTGCACCTCATCTACTGGGGGGGTATATTTAAAGGTGATAATTCACTGTCATGTTAAAACTTACTTGTAAACTTGTTTCCCCACCCTTTTGAAAACAAATTAGTAGGCGGAATTAGGTTTTCAATTAGGTTGCTTTTATTAAGGACTCTTTTCAAGATTTAAATAAAATATTTAGTTTCTAGAATGACTTTGGAAAGGGATTGGGGAAGGAATTGGAGCATTCTCCAGGTAAAACTTAAATTATTTGGATTGCAGAAGGCAAAACCACTTCTGAATTGTTAGACAGTGTTTACAGACTTTCAAAAAACAGTTAAGGTCTTCAGATCAGTATAGTTTTGTCCAAGAAAATTCTATTTCATAAGGATCTGAAAGGTGGGTTTTTTGAGAATAATTCTATTGCTTCGGAAATACAATGGATAAAATATAACTAGAATAAGGTATTGTTACAGCAACTATATATAAAGGGGTATACTTTGCTGTATAGAAGGGGGATAATATACTCTCTTCTGTAATATAGTAATGGATTGAGGACTTAAGGGATCTTCTAGAGAGCTGCTTTCTCAAGGCAGTATACTCCTCTTGGGGACATTTAGACTTAGATTAGAAGTAACTGTGTTTGGTAATACAGTACCTCTTTTCCAGGGTAAGAGGTAAAGAGAAGAGGGCTAAGAGTTTTCAGGGTCTGTGTTTAAGGGTCACTGTCTAATGCACCTTATAGGAGAAGGTGTTTCTGAGATCCAGTTTAGGTTTATCTTCCCTGCCATGCTTAAGTGTAATTTTGACTACATTCTTGAAAGTGTAGGGAGTTTATTTTTTTTTTTTATGGAGTATATTACGTTTTATGTTTCCTCTCAACCCAAATCATATGTACTGATTAGACTTCTGCCAGTAAATAGTTGCCCATCTTCTATGCAGTTTCAAGTCTTGTTGGGCTGTTTCTGTTGAAACTACATTGTTTAAAAACTAGAAAGCCTATTTTGATGTCAGGATTATAATGGAAAAGCTGATTAAAAATCAGTATTTGAAGTACAGAATTTAGAAATTAATCTATTTTTAAGTTGAATGAATTTTATTTGTTACATAAAACTATAGTAAGATGGGCATATGATATTCTGAAGAAATCTTTGCAGGAAGCCTGGGAGCTGAAATGTTTTCCCTGCTGTTAAATACCACAGTCAAATGATATGTCTTTAAAATTATGGAAAAAAGGAAGCGGCTTCATATTTTTTTGTTTACCCCCAATATATTTTTGCCCTAATAATCAAATTGGTTTCCATTTCTGAATACAGTGTTAACACTTAGGTGGAATACGTTCCATCATAAATGTTTGAAATAGCTTCTCAGATTGAAGAAATGGCTCTTCTCTTGTACCTAGTGGAATTTCTTTTTCTCCTCTTCTAGTTTACTTAAGTGCTGGCATCTAACTCCAGTACACTTCCAATAATTCCTTTCCACTTCCGTTAAGTATCTAACGGGTTTCTTTTGTGACCTGGTTCATGTTTTGAAAGTTAATCATGTTCATAGGGTATAAAAATCTGACATACTGTCATAGAGAAATAGCTTTAAAAAATGGTCTGCTTAGCATCTGTGTGATTGCCCCAATGTTAAAACTAACTATTGCATAATAGTATATACGAAAATCAAGTCTTTCATCTCTTAGCAGCCTTTCCTAGAATATGTTGGGTGACTAAAGGTAAACTGATTATTAACGCTTTCTTCAGGCAAACCAGGCCAAAATATAATAGCTCATGCAGTGGTATTTTTCAGTTGTGAGGGACTGTGGCCTCATTAGAGACAAGGATGAAGATATGCAGGCTGCATGATAACTTCAAAAGTACCAGCTTCTAGTATCAGAGTTCAAAATGACAGCTCATGGCACAGTCTTGGTTACAGCACTGTTGTTTCTTGGTGGTGCTGTAACGTGGCCAAAAATAGCACAGATGAGCACTGTGCGTACTTGTTACAACTTGGGAAGTTTTACTTGGTTGTGTGATCTAGCAGTCCCATTCCCCTCTCTTTAAGTCCTGTAGTAAAGGGTGCTTGCTTTTGGGTAGCTTTTTAATAAAATATTGCAAAATGCTACAGTTGGAGGAAAAAACCGTGACTTCTTGATATTAAATCTAAACAGACTTCTTGGAAGGAGTTTCACCAGGACGAGGCACTACAGGGAATATTGTATATTACCTTATTATATCACTCTTTATTGAAAACAGGCTGTTAGACTATAAAGCCAGTAAGAGAGAGTAGTTAACTTCTTAACTGGCGGTGATATTAGCAGAGGTATAACGACAAATGTTTTGATACAAGCAAAACAGCAACAGGGAAGCATGACTTAGATGTGCATTTCAAACTAAGACAGCAGCTATTGCTTGTAAAGAGCTATATGAATGCGCATTCCTTCTGTAGTCTGTTGATGTGTTGACTTTTATATAGAAGTAAAAACACGAGTTTTGCTAAGAGGTTTTAAAGTAGTACTACAAGAAAGTAATGTTTATATTTAATTGCAGTTTTAACTCATTTGTATTCACAAAACAGTAAATACTTAGACTACAAAAATATTTTTCTTAGTAGATCTATTAAATTCCATCACAGTTGTATTTGATACAGCTTATACTTGCTGTCAGCACCTATTCCCTCTGTGGTGGTTACCACAGAAGACAGGTTTGGTATTTATGTTGTATTCCTGGCTTTCTGTTTCCTAGGTGTGGGGTTCCAAGTACTTTTCAGGCTTTTCTAAGAGCAGCATAATCTAGAACAGGTAAACCCACTTAGTGAAAACAATGGCAAAACATTAGGGGGGTTAGGGGGGTTTTTTGTTCTGTTTTTGTTTTTAAAAAATGCTTTTTATGCTGACTTAGGAGAAGTGCATTGAAGACATTTTTTGAGATTGGTGTTTGTTGTTTAGCCTCATCAGTGTAAAGCTTAAGGGAAAAACTATAGTAAATACTTGATTAGCAGCTTCCATGGAGGTACTAAGAAGTATCCTGTTATGAAAGTGGTAGGCAGTAATGTATAATCTATATAAAACTCTGTTCACGCTACATACAATTTAGTTAAGTTCTCAGGGTTCTTTTGCCCAAATGACCAGTTTGTATTCAGACTCTATACTGCTGAGGTGCTATCGGCATCAGTGAAAACAGTATGCTGTGGTTTTTTGTTACTTTTGTGGTCACTTTGAATGCTTCTCCAAAGTGCTAATTAGGAAGTCACTAATACAAATAGCGTAACTGATAGATGAGGCCCAAATATTGTGTCAAGGTGGACAGATTTCTTTCATTCTCTTCTAAATTTGTGGCTACTTCAAAAGCTTCAAGCTGAGCAGTGTTAATTTTTTTTGTACAGCAGTTCCTGAACTTTTCCCATGAGGGGACCTTAACTGATAAGATCTTAATACGGGTTTTGTGGTTTCACTGCTCGTAATTAGGGGAAGGAAAAAGCCAACTATGATGTGAGTTAACCATTGTGGTATAGGACACAGTATCGTTCATGCTGTTTCCTGTCATGTCATAATCTTTATTAGGTTCTTTTGTAGAGTTAAATATTTTAATATTTAGCTTAAAATAATTTGGGGAAATGGGAAACATACATGGTAAGTATTGGACTGTTCATCTGCTGAAGGAGGGAAAAAAAAGAAATCTTTCTTTCTCACCTTTCTATTTCACTGGCACTAGCTTCTCCTATCCACCTACCTGCCTTCCACCATTAGTTCACACAACTTAAAAAATAGCTGGCTTGAGGCCCTGACTACAATATATGTGTTTTTTGACTAGAGTAGAATTGACTAGAAAATGCAGGCTTAAGGCAGTGCTTACGTTTCCAAAGCCTTGGGAAGGGACTGACGAGTCCTGTCTATGGTATGTTGTGCTGCAGGGCCTGCAGTGGTGGTAGCACAGGTGAAGCTTTAGAATAGGACTATCTTGAGTGTTAGCTCAAGAGCTCAAGCTTTTATAGTGGGATTAAAATAATCTTTCTTTGATCATGAGTTATAACACTGGATTAAATTGTGACTAAGTTAAATAGATAATCCATTAGAGTAGAATCAAAAGACCATGTGAATGCAGTGAAGATAGTGTTTTGAGCCTAATGCTTAATTATTTTGACTCGGGAGAAGATTCTGTCTTGAGAGGTGTCATGCAGATGTTTTATTTGAGAATGGAAAGGCTTTTACCTAGATTATAGGAGAGCGCTGTTCTGCAAACAAATAAAAAAAGATGGAATTTTGTTAATAGAACATTACTCAGAATTGAGTAGCCTGATTTATCCTGCAGAAGCACTTCTGTAGTACTGTAGTTTTTTTCTGTTTAATGTCTGAAATAATTTACCTGATTTAAGATGATCCTAACTCTTCTCCAGGATATAACAAGTTATAAAGTAATATTTCCTTACAGAGGACCAAGCTGTTATGCTCAACTTTATATGATCTTAACTAATGTACGCTGATAACTAACTTGGAATTTGTTTTATGGTCACTTATTACAGGAATCTGAAGACTAGCCTCTTTAGCTGCCTTATCCATGTCTAAAGAATACATTTCTCTTAAGGTTGTCTTGTTTGAATTTGTGTCTTGAACACAAATATTCAAATCTTTTTAATGGAGTGCTAAAAACTTCCTGGTTTGTCTCTAACATTCTACCACAAAAACTTCTAATCTAGCTGCTTTCCATCATTTACCAGCAGTCCTGGCTAACTGGGGAGGTCCCAGTTGACTGGAGATTAGTGAATGTGACACCCATCTACAAGAAGGGCCTGAAGGAGGATCCAGGGAACTACAGGCCTGTCAGCCTGACCTCAGTACTGGGGAAGCTGATGGAGTAGATCATCCTGAGTGCCATCACATGGCACGTAGAGGATAACCAAGGGATCAAGCCCAGCCAGCATGGGTTTAGGAAAGGCAGGTCCTGCTTGACCAACCTGATCTCCTTCTATGACAAGGTGACCCGCTTAGTGGATGAGGGAAAGGCTGTAGATGTTGTCTACCTAGACTTCAGTAAAGACTTTGACATGGGTTCCCCCAGCATTCTCCTGGATAAACTGGCTGCTCATGGCTTGGACGGGTGTACTCTTTGCTGGTAAAAAACTGGCTGGATGGCCAGGCTTAAAGAGTTGTTGTGAACGAAGTTAAATCCAGTTGGCGGCTGGTCACAAGTGGTATTCCCCAGGGCTCTGTGTTGGGGCCAGTTCTGTTTAATATCTTTATCAATGATCTGGATTAAGGGATCGAGTGCACCCTCAGTAAGTTTGCAGGTGACACCAAGTTGTGTGGGAGTGTTGATCTGCTTGAGGGTAGGAAGGCTCTGCAGAGGGATCTGGACAGGCTGGATCAATGGGCCAAGGTCAATTGTATGGGGTTCAACAAGGCCAAGTGTCAGGTCCTGCACTTGGGCCACAACAACCCCGTGCAATGCTACAGGCTTGGGGCAGAGTGGCTGGAAAGCTGCCTGGCAAAGAAGGCCCTGGGGGTGCTGGTTGACAGCTGGCTGAACTTGAGCTGGCAGTGTGCCCAGGTGGCCGAGAAAGCCAATGGCATCCTGGCTTGTATCAGGAATAGTGTGGCCAGCAGGACTAGGGAAGTGATCGTGCCCCTGTACTCGGCACTGGTGAGGCCACACCTTGAATACTGTGTTCAGTTTTGGACAAGAAAGACATTGAGGTGCTGGAGCGAGTCCAGAGAAGGGCAACGAAGCTGGTGAAGGATCTAGAGCACAAGTCTGATGAGGAGGGGCTGAGGGAACTGGGGTTGTTTAGCCTGGAGAAAAGGAGGCTGAGGGGAGACCTTATGGCTCTCTACAACTACCTGAAAGGAGGTTGTAGAGAGGTGGGGGTCGGTCTCTTCTCCCAGGTAACAAGTGATAGGACGAGAGGAAATGGCCTCAAGTTGTGCCAGGGGTGGTTTAGACTGGATATTAGGAAATTTTAGAAAGGGTTATCAAGCATTGGAACAGGCTGCCCTGTCAATTGAAAGGGTTATCAAGCATTGGAACAGGCTGCCCAGGGAAGTGGTTGAGTCACCATCCCTGGAGGTATTTAAAAGACGTTTGGATGAGGTGCTTAGGGACATGGTATAGTGGTGGTCTTGGTAGTGTTAGGTTTACGGTTGGACTTGATGATCTTAAAGGTCTTTTCCAGCCTATACGATTCTGTGAAGAGTCAGTGTCTTCCTCAAAAGTTAGAGCATACTGAAATTGTAATGCCATATAATTAAAATACTGTTCTTTTGCTGTAAGGCTTTGCTGCTGGTTTGCCTTTGTATTTGTAGCAGATTAACACAAATATGTCATAATTGATACATCGATAAGTGATAAAATCATTTATGTTAAATGGTAAAACATCGGGCTGGAAGAGAAGGATGCTGTGCTACAGAGCTCAGTTACACTGCTATGCTGTTATATCATGTGGCCATCCTGTAGAATTGGGTGAGGTGTTCGCCTTGATTTTGAAGACTTCCTGAATTTTGTCAGTACAGATTTTTATGTGCAAGATCCACAGTGACGGTAAGTATTGCCATTCTTTCTTTATGGGATGAAAACCTGAAGTATCTTTAATGGTGTAAAACAGGAACGCCAAGTCAAAACTTAAGTGCAGTATGCGGGTTTTGAGGCAGAATCTTCCCTCCTCCTCTCTTTTCCCTTTCCCTGTGGATCATATAGCTTCATTTGAATGATGCTTCAGACAATGCAACCATACCAAGCAGATGCTCGAGACACCTTTTTCAGCTGTCATCAGTACTGATGGGCACCTGCCTGTGAAAACTTCTGGAGACATTTGGCTAGTGTGTTATCCTTGATAAACTGCATTCTCTCTGGAGGAAAATGTCCTGAGTGCTAGCAGGTTTCTTTGTGCTGGCTGTCAGGGTTGACAAGTGACACGTTAGAAGTGCAACAACTAAAAGGCAGAGACTTTTGCCTCCTAACAGGAAGCACCTTTGTTGCTCTTTGTTGTATTTTTTTGTTGTTGTTGTTCCTAGTAATACAAAAGAAAGTACTTAAATTGTCTGAAATTCCAAGCCATTGTGAATATACCTGGTGTGAAAATAGTATTAAGAAAACCCTGAAAGTCCATAACAGAAAGCTGCATTATGCAGTTAGCAGGTGTTGTCCTTTAAATTCCAAGCAAGGTGCAAAGAAACCATAAAAGGAGTGTTATTTACTTCCGTGTCATAAAGGGTAGATAGAAGTGTGTGTGTGGGGAATACTACCTTCCTATGAAAGTTGTCATCTGTGCATATGCACCACAGTATACAAACTGTTAGGTTTTGAAAAGCATGCTTTCCTCATTGCTTTTTGCTTTGTAGGGATAAAGGGTACTCTACAGTACAGTTGCAGGTAGTTGAATCCTGTCTTTCTAGTACTGCTTTTTCCTTTGATTCATTGAAGACCATTCATGACATCTGTTGAGGGCCAATAAGAAGGGGCTTCTAGGCTTTCAGACTTTCAGACCTGTTAAACTAAACAAGATACAGATATTTTCTCAGATCTTCTTGTTCTTGGAGATAAAGATTCTGCAGAAGCAGATGAAAACATTTTAGGATTTCCCATGGCTATTTGAAATTAAATACTTACTGAATTGTCCATTGTCTTCCATGTCTATGCTACAGGGGGTTGCCATTTCAAGCTGTTTGGGTAGAAGAAATTCTAAGAACATGAATTCTAGGTTTTCCCAGAAGGATTTAGGAGGATTTAGCATGTTGGTCACTAATTGAGATTTGAGTCAGGTAGGACACTTCCTGCTCCCTATTAGTCCAGGAGGGTGTCTGGCATGGCTGGACCTGCAAAACTTTTATCTGCATGTCTCATTCACTGCGGTAATCAGAAGTAAATGTATTAATTTCTAGTACTGGAGATAAATGAATCTTGAGCTGCTTTTCAGTCTCTAAGTAATGAGTCTAATGTATTGCAGTAAAAGCTCTACCAGTCAATGAGTGTGGTACTTTGAGTAATTCTGTGGTTTAAATCTAATTACTGTGCAGAGCTTTTTAAATCAAACTTTTGCTGGCTGCAAGGCAAAGCATCTTAAGCCTTGTCAAACTTAAACTGTACATTATATGGAATTATTTTAAGACTGATAACTATGATCCTGTCTTGTGCAATGTGTTCTGTATTTAGAAGAGAAGAATTGCAGCTGTTGAAGTTGGTCAGTTATATAGGAAATAATGGGATCGACTGTACTGAGATGCCAGAAAATAATTGAGTGTGTAAATGAGAGCCAGACTCATTAGTCTGTGACATCATACAGTGAATGCAAGGTTTTAATGATAAACTAGGTACTAATTATGAAGTTTCTTCTATGCTACAAATGAGCTAATTTATAAACTGCCAGCACCTGAAGAAGGAAGTCTCTTGGGGCCAGAGGCTTGTGTATTATAACATATTTATTGGTTTGATAAAAGCTGTATTGCATTATCTGTCCAATTTAACCAGGAAGTATTTTTCTTACAATTTAGCTGTAAATCTCAAGAGGAGAAAACTGAAGGAGTGTGATTTTACATTCTAATGCTGCTTAGCAGTAGTGATTCAGGAATTGATGCAAATAACTGTTTTAAACAGCTTCCAGGGAAGAGATTTTTTTTTTTCTTCTGTGAAGTGACTTGTGTGCCTTGGGGTACTCTATTTTTACACATATCTTATATTCATATACAAATGTGTGTGTGTGTCTGTGTGTATATATATAAATGTTTTATTTGCATCACCCTCATTTATACAGTGATTTACCAACCTTCTTGTCTTGTGAAGACTGACAGATTTTGACTTTAAAAACAGAAAAATAGGGTGCAAGATTCAGTGAGGATGGAAAGGAAAAACAGAAGACTACAGGGAATGAAAGAAAGGCGAGAGAAGAAAATACTGTGTACTGTTAACTTTGTAATGGTGATGTTTATCATTGAGAGCAGCTTCCTTTCTGCAGGTACTGGCAGCCATTCAGCAGTGTGGATGTTTTTCACTTGTCTTTTCAAGTTATTTGAGTAACTTGGTGATAGCTGCAGCCAGCTGCAGGTGCTTGGGCCAAAAGATGCAGGGTTGCTGTAACATGGCATGGCACCATGTCCCACTGCGATAAGTCAGGCTTTTATTACTGACGCGTTGTTTCATGGCCTTCTGAAATCACTAGCAAAATTGTCCTGGAACCTGTAGTGTCAGTGTGTTCCTCACCTGTGAGACATTTTTGAGAAAGTCATGTGAGGGGTGGGAGAAACTCAGTAGGACAGCCATTCAGGAGATTATGGATTCTTGTTTTTGTCATAAGAACTTGGGAATGGTCTTTGTACTTCCGTAGTGCTCGTTTATGAAATAAATGGTAGTCACCTGAACATGAATAACTCTGTTATGATGTCTGCTTTTGGGGGTGGGCAAGGATTTCTAGGTACTTGAATCCTAGTTCAGAACTCAGAGCCACAAAAATATATCAGACTAAGCCTTATGGAGGGTTCAAGTTTATGAGGAAGACAAACTAGTTATGTCCTTCCCTCTTTCTTTTGGTCTAGCATTCATAATTTGTGAAGTTACATGTTTACCTGGAACACCTTAAGTATTCTGCTGGTTAAAGTGATAAAGAATTAGCTGATGCATTGTGCACGCTCTCTGAGAACTTTTAGAATTGTCATTGTCTCAGTGCCTACCTGTGACGCTTCACTGAAATCTTTGGATAACATGTAAAGAGCATAAGTAACCAGCTCTGATCATCAGCTTACCAACTGTTGCTTTTCCTTCACCTTCAAATTTATTTTTTGCAATAAAGCTTTGCATTTGCTGAATTTTCCCTATTGGAAAATTAAGCCTTGAGAGATTTTTATATTCCTTGCAGAGCTGGTCCTTGGTTTTCTGGTTCATTTTAAGGACCTTAAATTCCAAACTTAATCTGCTGCTGGAAGACTTTCCCCTGCCATCCTGCCTTGTTGACAGCCAGCCTTCATCGTGTGTCTTCTGTGTGCCACATTCATAAGAATCAGAACTCTACTTTCCCCGTAGGTAATGCTGTTGCCGCTGACATGCAAAGGGCATGGAGGAGCCAATGACCTTTCTGTTCTAGTTACTACTGCAAGAGGAGGGGAGTAAGGCTGGAAGATGGTGTCTCTGCCTTCAGGCTGTAAAGAGGCAGTTTGCTGTTGTGTAGACTGCTTTTCAGACTATTGCTGATGAAAACCATACTGTAAAGCTGCAAGGATCAGGATGTACTTCTGAGGGGATTCTGCCCACTGGCATGTTTTCTAGCACCTCTCTCTGTTACTTGTGGTGTCCTATATCTTGTCCTGTATTTTCTCATGCAGAGTAGTTTCATTGCCTGCATGCAGCAGTAGTTGGGATTGGTTTGAAAGTAGCATGACTAAATAGCTTTGGATGGTAGTAGTTGTGAAGAATGGGAAAACCTTTTCATAAGGGCTTAGGGTGAGTGGGGATTTTGGCTTTTTTTAATTGCTAAGAATACTGTTTTATTTCATGCTAGGTTATCCCCTTCTTCCTTCTCACCCCAGTCCAACATGTGACTGCTATTTACAACTCAGTTGTGGTGTAGGCATTGTGCTGTATCTCATAGTAAGGCCTGAAATTACAGGCATTTTTTCTGTTTCCAAAAGAGAGAACATGGAGGCATAAACTATGCATAGTGAAAGCAGGAGGGATGTGACAGGACACAGCATTGTCATGGGAAGATAAAAACTGAACTTGTGAACTTCTCCACCTCTTGAAATCACATCAAAGATTTGTTCTATCTGAAGTAGCTGATGTGTGTGCACATTGAGAAAATATACATCTTCACTGGATATATCAGTTTACTCATATCATCTAGGATTTTGCTTGAGTGCCTACCTGAGAGCAAGCAAGCAGTCCCTTTGCACAAAGTGTACTGCCTGTCTTTGTCTCTTAAACCAGAACAGAGTAGGAAGGTAACTGTGTGTGGAAGTCATTGACATTATGCTCTTGAGTTACTGCACACGTCTTTAAGCACATTTTTAGTGTAACTATCTCTGTTTTGCCAGAGGTTTCCATACTGCATTATGCAGGCATTGGGGCTCGTGATAATATACAGTGACCATTATGCCCTGTCCTGGAAGAGATTGGGGTAAAGACTTCAAGCTGGCGACATGCCCAGACTGCTGAACTGTTCAGTGTGTCCTGGCAGCTACATATGGAGCTATGATTGCTGCCACCTTTTGCAGAGTTGCTGCTGCTTTTGAATTCATGTAGAGAGGAGTGTTGGTATAGTTCTCTTAGCTGGATCTGTCACTTCTGTGCAGTCAGGTGACTCTGCACAAGTTCCCCCAGCCCATGGATGTGATGTCTCCCAAACGGGCTTTGCGCAAGCCATCCGTTGCTGCTGTTGACTTCCAAGCCAACTAAGTCTGGGAGCCACAATGCTAAACCACATCTGTGTAAGAAGAATTAAACACAACTCTTAAACAGGAAGCTGGGAGGTTGTCGTAATAGCCTGGGCTTCTAGACACTTTATTTTGTTGGTGTTCCTGCCATTTGTCAGTGTGAATTTCTGTGGTCAGTAAGAAAAGAGTATCTCTGTGCCTCAAGAAAATGTGTTGAAAGCAAATAGATCATTAATGTTGGCTTTTGCTCAGATCAAATGTAAATGCCTTTATTGTATTATGTGTTAATGGTCTTAGTTTGTTTGGGTTACTTTATAATGCACAATTGTTTTAAAGGAAATGAATCTTTTTTGACTTTGTTGAAATATACCAAGCTTAATGAAAGGCAGTTCGAACTGGATCAGTTTAATGAGGCCCGCTTCTATCAAATTTACTGCTTTAAACCGAACTACAAATAAAGTGAATTAAAGACCAAATTATTTCAATATAGATGTGCATTGAGCCAGAGTGTTATAATGATTAATTTCCTCAAGTGTTTAATTCCCAGTAGGTTTTTGTGTCAACAGCCAAAAAGGAATTTATTGACTTTACATTAAGTATAGTTTGGTCTAGTTGATTATATTATTCAAGTGTAAATTAGTGGGTGGTAGAAGACTCTGTTGTATTGGAATTTTGTCTTAAGCAAATTGTCTCATGCCTTATTAACTACCAGTGCTTAAAATGTGTAGTTCTGACTCTTGGAATAGATGCTAGGGCATTCAGAAGTGTTGTTAGTGGGTTTCTCCTATTCATTATGTAAGAACATCTGTATTCAAGCCATGTTTTCCCCCTCCCCTGCCCTAAAAGAGTGCTGTTAAGGCTGCATAGTAAGTTTGAATGTTTTGTGGCAAATTCACTAGTTGGGGGTTTTTTATTTATTTTATTTTACAAGTGATAAGATGTTTAGGTTCAATTTCAGTGTATACAAATTTACAGACCACTTTCTCGTGTGGGATAAGCATAGTTTAGACACAAAACACTTCCCACTGCTTCCCTTCCAAGTCCCGTCTTATACATCTGTTGCTCTAAATAGATGACTTTCATTTGTCTCTGTGCCTTTTATGGATTGCAGTCAGGAAACATGATTTGACTAATGTCTCCTGTCTTATGCAAAGATAATGCTAGAGGAGTATCTATTTTTTTGGTCGTGTTTTAAAGGGCAGCAGATGCCATGTGGAGTAGTTAAT
Source organism: Mycteria americana (assembly GCF_035582795.1). Lineage (NCBI taxonomy): Eukaryota > Metazoa > Chordata > Aves > Ciconiiformes > Ciconiidae > Mycteria > Mycteria americana. Next base: position 25,429,702 of record NC_134370.1, read on the forward strand.
ACAGTGTATTTATCATTGTCAAAGAAGTTGTATCCTCAGATGCATTCTCTTCTCCCTTACCCTAACATTGCATCAAAGTATCATTAGAAATGATAAGTGTTGAAACAGATGATCCCGATAGACCTTTTTATGTTTCAATTAAAAATTGTGCTGTGCAAATTTTTAAAAAAAGCAGATTTCTAGTTGGACATGACAGTCCTGCAGTTTGAAAAATAGTTACTGTTGGATCAAACTTTCTGTTCCATGCCTGTTATCAAGTTATCTATCAAAGAAAATGAGATGAGTGATTAAAAGGTTCAGATAAAAGGCAACTGATTTAGCTTCACTGGAGGCTCCCATCTTTTAAAGTGTACCTATGTCTAACTGATTACCTCTCACATTTATAAAGAAATATTGACATCCTGCTAAAGTATGCAGTGACCTCACTTCTAGCTGAGTTGTGTAGGTTTCACTGCAGGCACTCTGAAAGCATTGATATGCCTGTAACCTTTTGAGGCAAGATATGTGTTTAGTGTATTAATGAGCTGGTTGAAGTGATGTACAGTAATTTCATCATTGGGTAAAAACAGATGTGAAAGATTCCATTTTAATATTTAATCAAGCTCAAAGCCTCTGTTGGCTTGTTTAAGTTGACCTGACAGCATTATACCTGGAAACACTTTGAATTAAACCCTGAGTGCTTGACCTTGTTCAAACAGTTGTAATTTAATAAGGCCTGCTGTCTTTGTGGAGATAGGATTTGCCCATTAGCCGCACTTTCTTGGCCAGGATTGCTTTTTATTGCAGTGGAAAAACTTCCTATCTGCTCTTAAAAAGATTTTAATCAGATGAAGTAATAAAAATGAAATAAATAGCAAAAGAAGTTTTGTATGATAGTTGCTAGTCCTAGATTATGGTTAAAGAAGGGATTCCAGAAAATACCTACTTTATTCAAATGGCTTCCAGCATTTTCTCATGACAGGTCCCTGGCAATCATGATGCTGTAGCTCATCTCTTGCCAGAACTTTTCTTAAGGTTAGGAAGCTATTTCTCAAGTGGTATATGTTGGTTTGGCCTCAGTAAAGTCAGTAGAGTTTGCATCAATTTAGGGCAAATTGAATGCTTTATTTTTTTTCTGCTTATGCCTGCAAAAAATGTTTCTAAACTTTGGCATGTTTTTCAAAACAATGGGACCCAGGAAACAAGTGCTCGAATGTTCGTGGACAAGTATCACTGTATTAGCTAAGCTTTTGTGAAAAGAGGTGGAAATGGAGTAGAAGGAAGATAACCAGTGAGTATCAAAGTAGGTTTCAGCATGGTGTCAGGGGTCTAAATGAAGCAGGCTATGTAATACTGAGAGAGAGGTCCTGAGACAGAGGAGTTGTTCTCACTCATTAAATTTAATCACCAAGCTAGGAATGAAATGAGAGATATAAAGTCGTCCATCTTGTTCTGCTGAATAAGATTTGCATATACTAAAAACTTGGTTGTTTTTTCTGGTCTCTTTTCCAGAGGAATTGGACCTATATGCCAGTACAAATTCTGCAGCAACATTTAGGTCAGACATGGAGAAATACGCTGTAGTGTGCATGTACGTGGGTCTTCCCCCACCCATGTTTTCTGTTTGCTTACACTTCCACAGAATTTTGCTTGTTTATTTTCAAGGTATACCTAATAATGTTCTCAAATAACGTAAAAAAAAAAAAAAAAAAAAAAGTCTGTCTATGGGCAGTCTGAGTAAAACTGGAGAGGGATTATAGGTATAGGTCAAGGATTGCCTAGAGAAGACACAAGGTTTGGATAGAAAAGAAAGAATAGGAGACAAATGACAAGGAACTGCCAGTTAACAAGAAAAATGGAAGACGTTGAAGTACAGAAATTCGGATGGTTACATCATCAGGACCCATATCTCTAATTCTGTGTGTATATTCAAAGGCTTAATAAAATTGTCAGACTTCTTAAAGATTGACTGGGCAGAACTATGCTGCTGTTAAAATTTGCCATCATATTTGCTATTTGACAGTTTGATTGTCTTGCTTCCCTAGGTTAAGCATGTGTTTTAGTAATTCCAGAGGCTACATATTTTAAATAACAATAGTAAAATCAGAATTAATTTTAAATAACTTTAATTCTTAAATATAGCAACACTTAATTATGCTACAGTGTTATTATAAAACATCATATAGTTGCTGCTAACAAGTTTTAATATAGTTTGAAAGTACATACTGGCAAGGACTGTGTATACTTACAGAAAGCTACCACATGTTGTAACAAACATGCCTCACAATGCCAAACAAAATAATGATTCATTAAAAACCTTCTTTCTCACTCTAGCAAAACTTTACTTTTATTCTCAAGTTCAGTAAGATAATTCCAGTTTTAATGTAATGGAATTTACATTAATGTAGGATATTACATTACAGCTTTCTTCATATTCCTAGGATGCAGTTGATAAACATGATACATATGGATGCATGCATTCAACACTTCTGTTCTAGAATGAAGGAATGGATCAGGGTAAGCTTGACCATGCATCATAAAGAATTATGCTGATACTGACTGATGCCCCAGAGTGGATCCAGCACATTTTGATTTCTTCAATCATCAGTTTTTTCAAAGGCATTGAAAGGAAATAGCTGTTCAGAGTTCTGCTAAACCTCACTGAAGCATAGCTAGTTGTGGGTGGTCTTTGACTTGTAGGTGAAGAAAGGAAAACAAATTCTAAAATAAGTGTTCTTTCATCTAATAGTTACTTATTTTATTGACACCTTGTGTTTAGGGATTTTAACTGCTTCTGTGGTTTGAGAGCTTGATAATGATTTGTCAGTCTTGAGTTTGCTTCTCTGATCTGTCGTCACTGTTTTGTGCAGTAGCCTGCTTCTTCTAAAGCTTGCATTTCTACTAGAACTCTAGCATGAGTGTAAGGACACCAGTGATAGGAAGTGGCTGTCAACTCTGTGTTAGTATTGGGAACCTCTGGCAAGACTTCGGCTTCAGTTTCAGTCTTGGTTTTTGTGGATCTTCTTCAGATTCTGCTTTGGCTGTTGAAATGTTAGCTGACAGCATTTTGGCAGTTTATTGTTGTTTGGTTTTACCCTAGAAGGCTGATGACATGATGCTTTTCACCTCCAGGTGACTATTTGAAATATGGTTCAGGCCCCCAAGTTATCTTGGCTACTTGCAGGCTTATGTAAATGATAGGGAGTCTCAGTCCAGTTCTTCATGAACAGGTGTCCATTTTAGTTAATCAGGGTAATTTCACGGTCTTGCAAGTTTCAACAGAGACTGGGCTATTGATTTCCTGTAGCATAGGAAATACGTGAAGGTATTGCCCTTTAACACAGTCATCCCTGCTTTGATTTCTTAGAATATGTCTGAAGCCATCTGATAAACACATTTGAGGAAACTTCATGTACTGTACTTGTTTTACATGCTAAAAATATATAGTCCTTTTCAGTGTGATATCATAGCAAGCTGGCAGGTTTCTTCTGTTGTCTCATTTTCTTGGTAGGACCTGGGGCCTTACAGGTGGCTGTCTGTGAATTGCCGCTTGACTCATGGGGACAGGTGTGGCTGCTTCTTAGATGTGTAGGTAGGATGCGCTTTTGGCAGATGTATTCTGTAGCAATTAATTTTGCTAATAGAAGGAGAGAGGCTTGAACTTAAGCTTACTTGATTTGGATGTGATTGAACCACCTCCCTGCTTTGCCCAATCCCAAACTAACAGAACAGACTAGTCTCAAGATCTAATTTATCTTTTTTAAATTAATGTCCTAGGAGTTTTCAGACTACTTGTTACTAGTTAATTTTTTAATATGACAAAAGGGGGAAACACAGGCTTCATTCTCTTAAAACAGGCTCATAGTTCATGAAGATGTGACACTGTTTAAGGTATTAAATGTTTCCTTGGTTAAGTGTATGGGCAGATTGGGTTCCTATTGAACTCCAAGAAGCTTCCAGGCCACATCTTTACATGCCTTTGTAGTATATGAATACTGCTATTAGCAAGAACGTTCACTATGTACTTCCTTTATCCTGTGGTTATTAAAAGCTAGCTTAACTCCATTTAAAATTTGACAGCTTGCTAATTCTGGGTGTAGCTGGGCCTGAGGAGAAGGTGTCCAAGTTTTGACTTGTGTAAGATGGTTTTAAAATGCAGCCCAGTAAAACTGGGCGGGGGGGGGGGGAAGCATTTCCAGTGTTGTAGCAGACTGACAGGTTTTGCTTGGATGGGAAGTCTCTAGTTTCAATGCATCTTTCAGCAGTATTTCTTATTGCAACATATTTCTTCTGAAATATATCCATCTTGGATATATACTGCTGGAATCAGTAGAGATGCTTAAGGTGAGACTGGTCCAATATACAGGAGAAGAAGTAGTATTGGAGCTAAAATTTGTGAGAGGAAAAATGGTTGGCAAGGTTACCTGCTTGCTGGTTTACTTTCTGCTTTCCTAAATTTAAAAAAGAAAAGTTGCAGTTACGTTGCAATTGCAGTCAATGTCAGTCAGATGTACTTTGCCCATCTTCTCTCAGTCAAGCTTAACTTAATGGCCAGTTTCAAACAGTTAGCTGGTATTCAACCAAAAATGGAAGTAGGTTTTATGGAAGTTGAGAGTGGCAAGGAGATGCCTTTGGAAGCATTATTGCTGAAGGAAAAGGAGGGACAGCTCTACCGACATCTTTGTTGTCGGTATTTCAGATAATGATAGAGGTGGTAGTCAGCTAAACAATTAATATGTGATACTGGATTAGATGTGGCATATGCTCCTTCTTGGTAAGCTGGAGACCCAGGGAAAATAGAGAGGAGGAGAAGGAATATTGAGGATGTGAGTGTGAGCATGAGGGATCTAGTTTGAGAATTTGGAGATGAGGAGGTAGTGAAGGAAATACAAGATGTGAAATCTGGCTTCTGACTGGATTACCTTAGATGTGTTGTTCTGGGAAATGAACTGTTCGTAAAGGTCCAAGACTCTAGGTTAAGCTAACTTTGTTGTTATGAAATGAAATACTTTCAAAATCTCATGAATTTAAGGGATATTTCACAGCCTAAAATAAAATGGGAATTCTGTGAGTGTTGTTTTTCTTTTATAGCAACAGATGCAGATTTCATCATCTTGTTTAAACAAAGGATCTGCATATTCTGTCCCTTAGCATAGGCTGTGGAATTAGCCTGCTAGGAAAGCCAGACATAGTAAAGAAAAATACTCTCATTTCTTTGGTGTGATGTCTCTGCCCTTTCTGTCCTTCTCTCCCATCTTGTTCCCATTACACAAAACTGGTTTCAAGAAACACATTTTTCCAATTGTGTACCTTAATGGAAGATGCAACAAAGCTAGGAATTGCTTAATTTTATTTAATAAGATGATCCAGGAGTCAAATGTAAGCTTTTTTTTTTTTTTTTTTGGCTACAGGCAGAGTGAATACAAAATAGACAGCCCAGTGAGTGGATTTTGCTTTGGTTACACTGTTTGGCGTGTATTCTTAAGAGATTACCTCTGGAATCTCTTGTATATGCAACTCCCCCCATCCTCTAAGAACTTGTGTAATATAAGTACAAAACATGATTCATGTCTGAAAAGTATACAGTGATATTTTTGATTTGCAGAGCTCTCCAGAAGTTGAAGAGTTGTAAAATGGGCGGTATACTTTCTAGTGGTTGGGATTAAAAATTTGAAAACTTAGTAGTACTGATTAGAGAAATGCACTTGCATTGTTTTGTTGTAAGCTTCTCTGTTTGCTTTGCCTTCCTGAAAAATAAATACATTCGTATGTAATTAGACCAGTACTCAGACTAGGTTAGTTTCCTCAATAGGAGGTGCAAATAATTTTACAACTTGTCATGACTACAGCTTTATTTTTTGAAGGTGCAAGCAATTAGCCGTGTTGATTTAGCTGTATACTTGGTATCAATACCCTGCACTGTGCCTACAGAGTGATCAGTGTCACATTGAGTGCTGCATGGTAGGATCTATCTAACATGGTTCTGTAACACCAAGCCCAGGGGGGACTAGCAGCATGAGCAGCGGTTTGCTTTTGACAGCAGAATGTCCTTGTTGCTATTGATTGGGTTGTTCAGTGAAGTGAAAAAACATTGATCCAGCTTTAAACTGGTAGTTATATGATAATCCTGGAGATGAATGAGTATCAAGTGAAGTATTGCTGGGGGGATGTGGCATGAGGGGAATCCAATACTCTTTTTTTTTTTTGGTGTAGCTAATAATAGGCTAATGATACTTTAAAAATAGATGTTTTATTATATAGATCTGCACTAAATTAAATGCAACTAATAAATATAAAACAGATCTTTCTGTACAACAGATGTAAATAATGATGAAAGGACATATGTCTCCTCTCTCTAATTCCCCAAATAGTTGTTCTCTGTGTGTGTCTCTAGTCTGCGGCACTGTAAGTAATGCTGATATCCTCACTGGTGATGGAGGTTGGGTGGTTACTCTTGCAGTATTTTGGTGTGTGATTGGTGGTTATGTTTGGCACTGAGCTGCTCTGAAACAACATATATATGTTTTGCAGCCACTGTCAGTTAACTCATGTTTTAAGTCCCATCTTCCTGTCCCCATCTCATCCCCCTGTTAAATCTAAAGCTATTTGAATCATGTTACTTTTTCTTTGTAAAGCTAACCTTTTTTTTTTTTCTGAAGTGAAGAATCTTGGGATATTGGGGGGTGGAATATTAACTCTTTCAACACTTGATCTCCTGATTGGCAGATATTATCAGGCTAAAATGAATGAATGAGATGGCATTGCTGTGTTAATGTTTTCTGGGATTAGAGTCTGCTTTGACTTTTGCACTCTAATTTTTTTTCTTTGGGGTGGATGCTTCTTAGCCAGCTTGCTTAAAGAATGGGGCAGGCATCTTGAATATGGGCTGGGAGGACCCTCTTCTCCAGTCAGTATTTGATAAATGTCAGTTAAGGGGAGGACTAAATGCCACTGTTTTATTGCTTAGCATATGTTCTGGCAGGAGTAGTGGTGAATGGCTGCACCTTTACGTTCTGGACTACCTGAGTGTTGCTGGTGCTTGTTCAACCTGGAATCCAACATAATTTAGCTTTATGAGGGGCAACAGTATCTCAAAAGGTTGTGCTTGCAACACTGTGCTCTTGACTCCTTGATGCTACTACAGCTCACCAGTTTGTAGGGTTGTGGTGCTAGAGGGTAGGATTGGGGGTCTTTTTCTTGCACTGTGTACTTGTTTTCTATCTCTATAAAGCTACAGTTGCACACACTTCTGTAAAGACAGCATGGAAAAATCCTATGTGAGGATCTTACTTTCTTTATTCAGTGTGGTCCACAGAGCCTTCTCAAAATAAATGCACCAACTGTAATTTACAATAAGAAATCATATTGGCAGAACAGACTGCAGGTCAGACTTGGAAATGCTGAAATCCATCCTCCTTCCCTGTCTACTTTTGCCTTTCCCATCCTCCTAAAAGATTAGTCTCTGAAGTGTTTGAATTGTCTATGTGCATGAGCTTTAGAGATAGCAAAGTAATTTTGAAGAAAACTGATTTATAACTGCTGTTTTAAAAAAAGAAAAACCAGACAAAAAATCCCCCACCTCACACAATATATTCTTCCAACAAATTAGTCAGCTAGTGGTGGGATTTTTTTGTTGTTGTTGCTGATTTGGGGGTAGGGGTTGCTTCAGTATATAACAAGTCCAAACTCTCTCCTACAAGAATGTTGCTGTCTTGGATTTTCAGCATTGTCACTTACTTTGGGCAGGTCATGTTAGTTAAAGATAAATCTACACAACTGATGAAGAATCCTTTGTCCCAACTTGTGTCTGGTTTCTTCAAAAATTCGAATGGTCCTTAGCACAGGAGATCTGATGGCTATTACAGTGCAACTGAAGAGAAGCTATCACAATGCTCAATGTACAAGCTAAAAGTTGGAGAAGAGACTTCTGATCTGAAGTTCAAAGTGGTTTGATTATGGACTACATTTTATTTTAATGGCTTATTTGGAAAGCAGATGACTTCGTAATATGTGTTCCTGCATATATTGTCAGAAAGCAGTTACTCTTCCCTGATAAATCCAGCAAAACTGGGGAAAAACTGGAGTGACTCCAGATGTTAGTATAATAAAACCAGAGCAGAAACCAAAACCTACCAGGCTCCTTTTATGGATAAAAATGAGGGGGAGGAAGAGGGGAGACCACAAACTGCAGCATGCAAAATTGTAGTCCAGTAGGCTAGTGAAACAGATGCTGGTCATATCTGTTTCTATTGGCAGCTGGAGAAGGGGATTTGAATTTCATCAGCTAGACCACACCAGGAATTTACTGCATCAACTTCATCACTTGCCAGAATTTAGCAGTTACAGACATGAGCACTCACCAGGTTTAGTTGCATAAGATGATTGTGTTCTGTATCTGCATATCATTGCTCCTTTTACCCTACTTGAATGTAGCTAACAGTAGGGATGACCAGACCAAAGAAATTGCTCAACTATCTATTGTATTTCCTAATAGGATTATAATTTCAATGCTTTAAATTAAACTTCTAAACTTTTAAAAATTTTTCATTTACAAAAAAGAGGAACTTGGTTTTGATGGTGAAGTAAAATTGGGGGGAGAAATAGGTCTAGAAAAGAGCTGACTGAAAGTAATATTGTTTAATATACTGTGCATTTATTGGGATTCTTGGAGCATTTTTTCATAAAAAGCTGCTTTACAGTTACTCTTGCATTCAGTTTTTAGACACTTGATTATAAGTATGAAAGGTCAGAGGTTTTACTGCAGGGTACAGTATTAACTTGGTCCCATATTTTCACATTTGACATTATCTGTTTCTTTGTGTCATACAAAGATTATTTATCTGTTTACAAAAACTTCACCTCCCAATAATCATACAATTTTATATTAAAAACATACTTTTACTATTAGTCTTGCATTGCTTCCTGACCAATATGCCTTTTAGGTATGGTAAGTAATAAAGAAACAAAAGGCAATGATAGCTAATTAGTGGTAACACCCATTTTACTTCTTTGAATACGTTTACCTCTTCTAGGAAGGCATTGTTATAACTATAGGCAAGACCTTTCCCTAATAGGGGTGTTCTTCATAAGCCTGAGGATTGAACATGGCTCATACTATCACTTCTGCCACCCTTTTTTTTTTTTTTTTTTTTTGGTGCTTGTGAACGAGTGGATCACATGTTATTTTAAGAGTTTCTTCACTTTGAACTGTTACTTAAAGATGCATCCAAAAGACACATCTTGTCATTTTATTAGTGGCTTGTTTTGGGAGAGTTGCATTTGTGTTAAGCTGAATGCTCCTTACTTTTGCAATACAGTTTAGTAGCTTAATACAGAAATTAATGGTACTAAGCTTTAAAGAGGCGAAAGTTATTTCGGTAGTATTCCTGTTCTACAATACATTATCTTACTGTTTCCTCTTGGTGTGTTTCTCTACTGCTTTTCTGTCTTAACTGTAAGATCTAACAGTCTTCCAGGAAGATTAATGTTGACAGGGAATGCAGTCGTCTCGTCCCGTCCCGTCCCGTACCCCCCCCCCCCCCCCCGCGCCGTGTCCATCCGTGTCGTCGTCCATCGTGTCCCCCCCCCATTATCCTCAAATTTACTACTAAAGTATGATCACTTGCTGATCTTGTCTTATATTTACCCTTCAGTCTTGCTTTATACACTTCTTGCGATCAGATGATTATGTACTTAACTGAGAAGCTAGAAGTGGCAGATCAATTCAAGTGCTTGGCTGTAGTTGTCCTCAGTATCAAAATTGTGATGATATTGCAAGAGAACCTGGTTGCATCAGTTGCCTCCTTATTTGTCTTACATGCAGAATTTAAGTGTGTGCATCTGTGTACACATTTCCCCTCTCCCCCCTGCCTCCGTGCTCATTTGGATATAAACCAGTTCTGTTGCTCATGGTGTATATTCCTTGCTCCAACACAATTTGTTGTATGTGGTTGGGGAATTGAGTAATATTGCATTAGATCAATTTGGTATAAGTTAAGCCTGCACATTCACAGAATTTATTCAGCTGTTTTATTTGTAGCATTGTTAAGTATTTTAACTTTTGATTTGTGATTAGATTACTGGTGCTTAGACAGCAATGGTAAGAGTTTGCAGCTCTGGCATGCTGTTCCTTTTGCAGAGCTACAAGTGAGGAACTATTGGGAAAGATGTAGGCTTAAAAACTGTTCAGGAGGCAAAACAATATACACAAGACTTCAGTTCTTTCCTTTAAACTCCTCTTTATGGTTTTCCTTCTTAGACAGGAGATGGGTAGAGTATTTGGAAGGAAATACTGATGCACTTAAACTCTCAACATATATTATGCATCCTTCATAATGTAAATGTATAGACAAAACCTTTTTTATAATCTGAATTTTGGAGACGGTCCTTTCACACAATGGGGAGGTCTGTATTAGAGCTGCATGCTGTTTAAAAAAGCAGTTTAAATGGCAAGTGTATTTTCAAAAACATGTCTAATGGGCTTAAGACTATTGTATACATTTGTTGTTGTGCAGAAATGCTCTTTCTAGTATTAGTTACTTCACTTGCTGAAGCAGCATAAGCTAAACTTGAGTACTCCTGTCCATATAAACTAAATATACTGAGATGATGTGTCACTGTAGGTGACAAATGCTGGATGATTTTTGGGCACAGGAACCTATTTTGGGGACACTGAGAAATTCCCTTTCCCCCTGCCATGGTCAAAACGGAAATTTGGGATTTCTGGTGTCCCCCCACCCCCCAGTCACATGACCAAATATTTTTATTGATATTTCTTTATGGACTATGCAGTTCATACAGTTTTTATGCTTACCTAATAGGCACCTATTCTTACAAATAAGTGAAAGTGTTTGGTTGTCAGATGATCACTTCTCAAACTGAAATAAAATGAAATTTGAAAAGTAATCCTCCGTCTCCCTTAATTCTTCCTGATATATCTGAATGAGTGGAAGGGTCAGTTTAAGACAAGTGTTACATGTTTTTTGCTGTAAAACAAGGTGGGATAGTCTAAAACTATCAATAGCTTATTAGTTTGTGGGTATGTTGTCTTAAGAATAGAATTGCTTTAGAATTGCTTTAAAATACTAAACCGATGTCTAGGCCAAATAGCATAATTTCTCTGAAGAAATTTCACTTGCTTTGATCTCTGAGCAGATCGAGTACAGATGAATGCATGTTCACTAACTCTGCTAAATTGGAGCATTGAATGAAGACTGACAATCACCTCTAAACTGTTTTATATTGCAGGTGTCCCAGAAACTCTTCACTTTGACAGTTATTGCACAGTCTCCTCACTTTTGTCTCCTGTGTACTTGGGGGTTTGGGGTGAGGAGGAGGTTCCCTCTGTTTCTGTAAACTTTACAATCTTGAAGCTGAAAAGTTCTTGGTATAACCACTGCTGAGAATGAATTAATATTAATTTCTTATGTTACTTTCTCAGAGCTGACACCTTTTGACTAAAACTGTGGTGTAGGCTTCCCCCCCCCCGTATCGTTTAGGGGATGTGTGTGTCTGCTGACCGTGACATGTTGACCCTCTGTGCATGCAGAACTATAGTCCAACTGCTTATTTAGCCCCAGTTCAAGGGATAGGGTCAGAGCTCCTAGGTGCTGACAGTGTGAAGGGAGTCAAATCATAGGTCCAAAACAGAAGCTGAATCTCTTCATTGAATTAGTGTTCTGGCAGCTGTTTCTAGCTTAATTCAGATGCATTCAATTCAATGGGAGTTTGAGAAAGCTGTAAAAATGCCCTGGTACGTATTTTGGTATTGTAGCGGAAATAGAGTTAAGTGGGGGAATGGGTGATTAACTAGTGCAGTAATACATTTATGCCCCTGTATAAACAGAAGTTGCAACTATGGCTCTGACATCTTATGCAACTCTGTCAAGTGGTACCATTGTGATCCGTTTGCTGGTAGGTTGTATATGATTATTACTTCTGTTTGAATTCAGAGATTTCAAGCTTTTTGAGAATGTGCTTGTGATAGTAGAAGGATTTACTCCTGAAAACGTCAGGAGGCTGCCCAGAGAGATTGTTGAACCTCCATCCTTGGCAGTGTTCAGGACTGTATGATACTGGTTTGCCATGTTTCCCTGTTGCCTGACTTGGCATCAATTTATTTTTTACTGTGAATTTGCCTCCTTCTCTGGACATGCCATAGAAGTTCTTTGTACTTTTTTACAGAGATGATTCAACAGAGGTATTCTGGGGAAAAGACAGTGAACTTAGAAGATAATGTTTCGGGGAGACTGTATAGATTTGTATGGGGAATACCTTTTGCCTAAGCTGATGGCTTCAGTATTCCGTTCTACTTCCACTCCACCTTTCCCCTCCAAGCAGTGCAGATGCTCTAGAGGATGCTGTGTCAGCAGCTTCTGCAAATTCTGATGAGGAGGGCAGATGTCTTAGTGAAGGTCTTGATTTTTTCCTAGAAAGCACTGCTGGAGTAGTAACTATACTGCATGATTAGCTGTGATTATGGCCAGGAGAACAGCATTTTCTCCCAGGAAATAGAAGTCTTAGAATGTAGAAAAAGACTCTTGCAATATCTTTTTTCCCTGCAGTTGTAATGGAGAAGATGACAAGATGCAAAAAAAAGTAACAAACGTTAATTTGCCAGATGTCTGAACTTTTTCTACTTCCTTCTGTACCTGTGTGTATTATCTGTAGTTGTTGTGAAGGAGTAGATGGTGTTTTCTTTATCTGTGGTGTGTGGTTTTTGGTTTGGTGTGTTGTTTGTTGTTGTTGGGGTGTTGTGGTTTTTTTTTTTTTTGGTTTTTTTGTTTTTTTTTTTTGTTTGGGTTTTTTTTTTTAATTTTGAAGCGATGCAGATCTTAAAGCAGAAACTTATGCATTTTTAGTTTAAATGTAAATTTTCCAGACCTTAAATGTGTTTGTGTTTGAGTATTTTGGAAAACATACCTAGTTGTATCCATTCTTCCTTTTCCTTATCATCCATAAGACAACATTTCATATTGTGAATGCATGAAATCTCATAATTAATATTGATGTTTTGGGCATGTTACAGTGAAACTTCTTTCCCCTGAGCTTCTGGGAGACAAAGTGTTAGGAAACACTTACAGAATCATGATATTAACAGCAAATTTGGCTTACAGCTGCTGTTTTCTCTACTAGTGGCTTCTGGTATGGAGACGTTCTTTGCCTTATTTTTAACGTGGCAAGGGGTATGGGGTATAATATGTAACAAAGTTACTAGTTCTCATCAGTCTTTTCCAGCACACTTTGAACAATTAACTTTACTTCAGTGGATAACTGTCAAACTTACAATTGTGCTCATATGAATACAGAATCATTAAATTGCAATGATATAATTAAAAGGCATATAAATCTGCAGGTTGTGTGGGCTGTCACTGATGTGGGATTTGAAGAGAGACCTTTTGAGAGCCTTTTTTTCTAACAGTAGAAATTCCTGACTCTTTCAGGTTGAGGTGAGTTTTGTTCGTGTGTGGCAATGACTTTTCTTACTCTGCTGTGACCGGGAGAGGAGGGACTGTTGCCCCCACTACGAAAGTGGAAGCTAGAGAGACGGTAGTCATGGTGTTCTTCCTGAGTGCATTTTAACTGTATTTTTATTGATTCATTGATGGACAGGAGGAGGAGGAGGGAAGAGAGGAGAGTTGTGTTTAGTAGTCAGTAGCAGCAGAACTACAGCCCATGAATTTCCCCAGCGGAAGGAAAGGGGTTGCTGTCCCGAAGAATTTAGTATGTAGCAGAGAAATTGCTAAGAAACCTCTGTTACCACAAGCTCTTTAATTTTGCCAAACAGCAGCAGTGACAGCTATTATCTTACAGATATCTTACAAGTGCAAATTTGTTTTTTCAGGTACAATGACTTTAAAAGCATTTAAGAGGAACAGACTGTGTAAGCCAATGTCATAAACCACTCACAACTTGACTTGTTTTTCAAGGAAAATACTTTCTAGAATCCATAGTTTGTTCCTTAGTATGGACTTCATGGTCTTGCTAAACAGTCTAACTGAAATCTGTACTGAGTGGCCAGTAACATTTTAAGTGTTCTGTTTGTAAAGAAAATAGTATTTGTTGTGATGCAAAGGTACTTGTCCTTTCTGCCTGCTCTCAACTCACTTGGTGAACCAATTGTGGAATTCCTGCTACAGTGCATCGAAACCTGGCAGATATTGTGTGCAGCCTTCAAGTCTCCCAGCCAGCACCGAAGAATGGCGCTGTTCTCTCTGCATCATCGAAGATACTGAATATAAGAGTAGTAGAAATATAACACCTTTACAGATTTCCTAAATGACTGGAAACATGCCTTCTTCCACCACGCCCCTCTCCCCTTTTTAATGGAAGAAAGCAGACTGATCACTGTATAAATGTATGTATTAATACATAGCTGTTTCATAGATTTACATTGTGGGCTTTTTGTGTGTCATAGAGCAGAGTCCTATGTTTGTATCTCTGTCACTTAGGTAGCTGCTGTAAACCGTTGGAGGAGTTGAAATTAATGCTTTTGGAATGTCAGTATGATGACACACACCCCCCCCCCCTTTTTTTTTTTTCCTAAATCAACTCTTTTATCTGTCTTCATGATCATTATTTTATCAGTTAGAGTGCCTTGGCCATTTGGGGTTTGAATGCATTATTAGAGGGGCCTACAAGGGGAATTAAAAATATGTTACCAGGAAAAATTGATTTTTAGCTTTCTTTATATCTGGCTTTCTTTTCATGTTTTTAACATACAGTTTGAATTAATCACATATTAATTTATTGGCAGGTTGGAAATGTAAATCTGAGACTGTTTTGTTGAAATATGAGTGATCTGTGCTTGATCTGCGTAATACTAGATCTATCCCAAATGAGAAATAACCCATTGTTGTTAGAAGGAGATTCCTGATCTCAGATAAGTGTCACAGAATAAGTTGCGTGATTTAGGTTAGTGTTTCTGAAGTTCTATCAAACATCATTTCAAGAAATAGTCTGTCTTTTAAAAAGAAAAAAAAAATTAGAGTGAAAGGTTATTTTCAGTTGCTGGGTTCACTTGATTCGCGTATTTTGGCTTTTAAGCTTTGCTGTTTAGAGTATTAAAATTATACAGGGGTTTTTGTGTGATATTAATACTTTCCCCTTCCTTTCCCCTCTCTTTTTCTTCCTCTCGTCATGTTTTGTCACTGTCATCTCTCTTCAAGTGTAGATTTATTTCTCATACAAATTGTTGTTTTCTTTGGCAGGAGCTACAACCAAGTCTGTGTGAAATTATGTAATGTCTGAAAAGTTAATGTTCATGATTAATTAGCCTATCATGAAACTATTTTGGTGTGTGTGGAATAACTAGATCATACTTTTTATTTATTTGGCAGTGGTAGAAGGCACTCTGGTCAGATCAAGTAACTTTAGAGTGCATTGTATTAACTATTATATACATTACCTGATTACATTTGGAACATGAAATACATGTCTTTTTTTATTGGTCAGTTAATGTGAACCTTACATTTGGGTTCAAATAAACTTTAAAGGAAACTAGCTTGGGGTGCAAGTATGTTGTATTTCCCAAATCGTAAAATTTATAGTTGTTTGCTTAAAGCTGAGCACCCTTTACATGGCATATTCAAATAAAATTTTGCAAGAAGTTAAAAAATGGGGGAATGATATGTTATATCCAAACTGCATTGACATCAGTGGCACGGCTCTCAGATGGTAGTGGAGTCAAGATCTCAACCAGAATTTTAAGTCTGGAGAGGACTTTCTGTACAATTTATACTACAGAGTTTTTTTGTTTTGTTTTTTGGGTGTGGTTTTTTTGTTTTGGTTTGGTTTTTTTTTTCCATAAATCTACCCAGTAAGTTATGTTCCAAAAATTCCAAGGTGTAGATGTTGAATCTTTCACATGTTGACTTGGTTATCAAGACTTCTTGTTAGTAATGAAAGCTTTTAGGCTATATTTTAAGCATCAAAGTAGAGAGAGAGAGAGAGAGAGAGAAAGGGCCTCTTCTGTGGGCTGGGTTATATATAATTCTTTACAGGCTGTTATTGAAGTGATCTGTGTTTTAGATAAGTGCTTTTCAAAGCCTTTTCTACACTTTTTAAAAATTTTGATTTGCATCACTTAATTGATATTTCACAAATACTTGCTTTTTGCAAAACTTAGGGAGATATTGTGCTCATCCTAAATGTAATTACTAATTTAAATTAGTTTTGCTGTTAAAAAACACCACATTAACTTTTTGTTTTCACTGAATTGATGGCATTTGTTCTTCTGCTGTAAGCATAGATGCTTAGTTGTAAGCATTTTAAATAAATACTGGAGAGTTAAGCCACCAAAAGAGAAGAGCTGTACATAATACTTTGATTTAGACTGTTAAGAAGTAGCGGTATAGCTGATCTCCTTGTTTGTGCCTCGGGATCCACTGTCTACTTGCTACTTCTGACTGGTTAAGGGAGATACTCGTTTCAAACTAGCCTATAAGGGACCCTAAAATATGTAGAGTCTGTAGGGAACAGAATTGCAGGCTTCCTTGCAAGAGTTCAAGGCCAGAATTTTGTGCTCACTATCTGCTAGTGCTCAAACAGCTGAACAGTGAGTGCACGAAGTGAAAAATTGACCTACTTGTTTACTTGTCCCTTGGCCTTACAGGTTAATCCAGTCCTAAAGACTGTTCAGTGAGTTTTATATGGTAGGTCTTGCCATGCTGCTTCTCTGTTTCCATTGGGATATCACATTTTCTCTTGTATGTGAAGGAAGAGGCAAGGGAAAAGTCTCTGCATGGAAAATTTTCTTATGAAGGGGATTCCTGCAGTATATCTTACATGAGTTTATCAGTGTGTCTTGTCCCAACCATGCTCTGCACTCATTTGGAATTAGATCAAAGAAAGTGTTTTTGTTGTTGCGCTGCACAACAAAAACTTGCAGTGGAAGTAGTTTGATTATTACAGATAAGACTTTTGTTATAATGGGCAGTGGTCCTTAACTGTGGATGATGATGTATAGGTACAGGTTATTTCACTACTTAGTTCTGTTACTGAATGGAAGTGAACAGGAACAGCTTCCTATTACATTAAATAAACCTGTCAGTGTTGGAGGGACATTGATGCTAAAAGACTTCAATTTCAAACTTCGGCATGGTCCAATAATATTGTTAGACTGATTTGCTAAGGGATGATGTTTAATACATTCTTTCCTTCAGTTATGCCTTTTTGTTGGAGTAGATGTTTCTTACCATCTTCTATAGGCTATCAGCAATACAGTTGCCTTTTTTGAGGCAGAGCATAACCACCTTGAAGCTCTGTTTAAAAATCCCTCACAAAATTACAGTAAGCAAGCTGCTGGCTGAAAAACTTTGCTATGACCTTTCTCCTATCCTTTTTTTCTGTTGTATGAATTCTAGTGCTAGGACTCGTACACTTTCCCTGAGTAGTATGGCAATTTAATATCATTGGTAGGACAGAGAATGGCCTCTTGGGCTTCACGGTTTTTGTTGATACTACAGACTTTGAAATAACGCAGAAGATAGATTAAAACCAGGGTTTGAGAGCCTGACTAGATTTGTTTCCAGAAGCCATGCAATACAAATTGCTGCTATAATCTCTGCTGCCCCACCCCCCCACCCCCGGTTTAAGTGTAATAGTTGAAGGCAAATATCAAGCCCATTTCCTTCAAGAGACTTTCATTTGATTTTATTTAACAGGCCTACTTGGAAACTTTCTAAGAAAAGCTAGTCTTCTGTGAAATACTGACTGGTTTTGTTCTGAGCTGTTTGAGCTCTGGTTTACATAGCATGGCTAGTTAACAGTGCTTTATTATATTCTAATGGACATAACTTTACTGTATTTGTAAACTGAACTACAGTGATCTGGGTTTTTAATTATAAAATTACATTTTAATTTGGGGGAGTAATTTCTTCACAGTATGTCAGTATTGAACATTACCTATACATATAAAGAAGCAAGGACTAATAGAGCAATCTGTTTCATTTGTTTGAAATGCCAGCCTATTAGGTAACTCCTTGGGGTATAGGGCTGCTTTGCCTATACACTTTTATTATCCCTCTGCCATGGATTTCGGCACTTGATCAAGTGAAAAACTGCTATTCTCTTAGGTCTTATATAAAATACACTGTATGTACTTTATGGATCTGGCAGATTTTCAATGGCATTGTGTCTTGAGTGATGGCTTGTAAAGGTAAACACCTGCAGGTGACTTCAGTGTCTTGGCTGTTGAATAAACTGCTTTTCTTCTCTCAAGAATAAAGTTCAGTTCCTGTTGGGGGGGGATGAAGCTGTTAGCATTTAATCAGCTATTTGTCCAGCTTTCTCCCCCTTTAGAAAGGAGACCAGGAATGACCTTATTTTAAAATAAATAAATTAACTATATACTTTTATTACTTGCGTTGCTCTGTAGCTCACCTGGTAGAGTAGTCTTAGTGCCAGTGTTTCTACCAAATAAAAACCAGTGACTCAGCAACAGAAAGGTCAATGGCCTAGCTGCTGTCACTTGTTGCCCATAGGAATATAGGTGTTTAGCTATGTTAGTTCTCTACTACTTGGGCCTCAGTAAGAGAAGTGACTGTGTTGTTTACAGTGACATTATTTGTATTACATCTGCTCTTAAAATAATTTTAGAGCAGAAAGGATGTCAAGTTATATGCATGTGTTAAAACTAAATCCTTTTTAAAAAAAAACAAAACCAAAAATTAACAACAAAACAACAGCAGGCTCTATTTAAAGCTTCCATTTTGTAATCACATCAGTGGAAGAAATCTAAAGAAAGAGTTCTCTTGTAATCCCATATCAGGTTCTGGAATTTTCAGTCTTAATCATTTTGCTTTAGTCCTAATATTTTTCCCTTCAGGTATGCGAGGCAACTAGGCAGGATATTTCTTGACTTTGTGCGGAAATTCAGCTCCTTCATCTTGAAGGAGAGCAGGGCTCTACTTGTTTTAAATAAAATTGCATTTCAAACACTAGCCCAGTCTCATAAAGCCCTACTTCTGTATTTAGTACAGCGCTACTCAAATCTAGATAGTGCTGACAGTAAACTTGCCCCAAAGAGTAAACTAAATAAAATATGCATATGATCAATTTGATATGCAATTAAACATTTTCCCTGAGCAATTAGCATCAAGACAACTAATAATTATCCTGTGCCACACTGTAAACATATTATACACATTTATGTAGGATGACTTTGGTAATAAGTTATGAAAAAAATATGCATATATACAAACATCTGAGTAAATGTAATATGGCAATCAAGTGTGTGCTTTTCATATTGGAGTTTGTTTAATCTGCTTAAAAGCAAAACTTTTTCCCAAAGAATGTAAAAATTGACATACCTATGGGGTCATGGTCTGTGAATTGCACCACTGCTTACCTGCTTGTGATTACATGTGTCACCTGCTTCATCCTAGTTGCATTGCAGTGACAGGTAGAATTTGGAGTTAGGAAATGCAGTCCCATTCAAACAACTGTATGTGTATGTGACAAAAAAATCAATGGATTCCATGCCAAAAAGTTTGGAAATCTCCTAAGCATATGAAGACACTGACATATATTAAGAAAATGTGGAAAAAAAGCAAGTGATGAGCAGGATTGTAGAAAGCTCGATACTTAGTTAATTAAGTTTACCTCTGAATGAATACCTAGAAGCGTAAAGGTGAGATTCTTGGAAGGGTTACATACTAATCATGTGGATGATGTGTGGGTTTTTTTAACTATGTGTTGTCAAACACAATAGATGGCATTGTGGTTGATGCTATAGAATATGAGGTCATGATGAGGATGATAATGATTGGTAATTGTTTTAAGGCTTAAGTGCATCATTTTTGTGACAGACTGCATGGCGAGTAACATAAATGTATGATGCTCTTAAGACATCTGGATGGATTTAAAGGATTGAGTTTTGAAGGAGGTGTGAAGAGTGAAAACTCTTATTACTTTGGAAAAAAGAATTTGAGCTACATAAAAAGCAAAGGTATCACTTGGAAGATGACCTCATACTTTGACTAATGATTGCTATGTAAGGAGTGATGCAACTTGAGGTATGATCTGCTTGATTGGATCTTCAGTTGTGATTTCACTTTGGTCTGTGGGAGTCAAAGGACTACTTTGGAGAGGGAATGAAGAAAAGCAAGCCTATTGTTGGTACGCTTGAGGTTGTTCTGTGTGCCAGATTGAAGAGTTTAATTTAAAAAAAAAAAAAAGTCTTTTTTAGCCAGAAACTGGAGTTCAAGATATGTACATTTTGAACCAGTTGCTGGTCTCGTAGCAGGCAAGTAAGGGAACAGAAAGGATGAAGTTTGGAGTTGAAAAAGAAAAAAGTTTTGGAGTCCTTCTAATTTTAACTGTTACCAAAATACCCCTTCGGAGGAGTCTGAAGACATCAGTTTTCTACATCTTAGGTGTAAAGAAAATGGATCTGAGTTATCTTTATATAAAATCTAACTTACAAATACATTTTGAATTGATTTCCCAAGGGTACCTTGCAGAAGGTGAAAGAAGTGAACAAAGCCAGTAGCAGTAGAATGTGGAATTGGGGAACATTGGCTACATGCAGTATACTGATGGTGCGTAGTTTTTCGGTCTCATCTATTTGATAGAGACAACTTATAATTGTGTATTCCTGAAGAGAATATATTGCCACAGGTATCAGTAACATAGCTGAAAAGTACTAAACTAACTTTTTTTTTCCCCCTTGGTCTTTTCACTTCAAAACCACTGAAGAGACAGTTTCAAGAAGTCTGAAGACTGCTTGGCCCAAGGTTAGATTTGCACAATGCCAGTGATGGTCATCAAAATTACAGGAAGATGCAACTAGAAAACTGCAGTGTATATAGGATGTATTTACAGCTTGAGCTATTTATAACCTGGCTGGTAAGCATAAGTACCCCTTACTGGCAGGATCTGTAGTTGGGCTCTAATCTCACAGCAGAGAATGCAGGAGAGGGGATTTGTGTATATTCGTCTTCATAGCCCAATGATGTTAGCAGCCTTGGTTACAGGACTTTTTAAATTATGTTAAAAACACTACTACTAGTACAATAATGGAAAGGTGAATATATTTTTTAATTGTTCAGTCCCAGGTGCAGGACCAAAGCAGGAAACCCACACATGAAATAACAAGTTCCTTCCCATTCAGGACGGAAGAGTCGTCTTTCTCCTGTAGTGCTACCATAGAAATTGACAAAAAATCATAGCGGGGATATAATTTACATAAGTAAAGTATCTGAGTTCAGTGACTTTTGAAATTATAGCAGGGCCTAGACGTATCCAAAGTGTTGGTTTTAGGCTGTCTGCAATAGTCTTGTGTGTCTGTTAAACTTGGATTATGGTTTGAAAGCCTCCCCTCTGTAACTGTAGAGGCTTTAAATTGATTCTGTTAAAAATGAAAGCTGAGCCTGCAGAGGACTGGGAGATTTATCTGTTTTTTTGAGCTGCTGCTTTGCACCCTTCTCCAGGAGATGTATCCTGTGCTTTGGGTGGTGGTTTTTCAACAAAGTGAATTTTTAAAATTTTCAGTATATTTAAACTGCAAACAAAACATGAATGCAGGTTGGCTTATGTGAAGCTAATTAAGAGGACTGGGGCAAATGAATAAAACTCTTTCTAGAAAAGGTACGTGTGTGTGCGTGTGTGTTTCTGTGGCATTTTTGTGGCTTTTTTGATCAGGGTTTCTTCTTCCCTGCATGTTGAGCAATATTCACTATGCGCAGCAGTAATCTTAGCTGTTTTCTTGAATACAGCTGAAGCAACTTTGAAATTAGTTTTGTTTTTGTTTCTAATATCTTGTACTATTATATGAAACAACAAAAGTCTAATTTGAAATAAATTTGACTTTTTTTGTCTTTTCCATGTTGCAAGGAAAGAGACTTTTGAAGCCTTAAGGTGCATTCTGTTTTCTAAGCAGTAATTGTTGTGAGCTCCCCTGTTCCAGGTTGCATTGTTTCCCAGTTTGGAAGAGGGAGCAGGAATGCTCCTTTCAGTAACTTAAAAAAAGAAAACTGTCTAGTAGTGTATGCTATTTTATGCATGTCTTCCTCATTACAGTGCTTGTTTATGAAGATGCAGGTTAGCTTTTTGTCTGCTCAGTTCCATCAGCTGTAGTGATGCTTGTTGACTGATGAGGTTAATACTAAGGCACACAAAGTGATTTGGGGAACTGTGTTCCAAGTGGAATGCATTGTGTCCAGGGTGGTAGATGATATGTTTTCCTGTAAGAGCTAGTTAAAATACTCTGGGAGAGAAACTTCTAAACATACAAGTCTGCATTGTAGGCTTGGCCATATTTTTCAGGGTGGGAAGAAAGAGGCAAGTTTTTTTGGTTTACGCTTCTTGGCTTTAAAAAAAAAAAAGTTTTAAGGATATTGCATGGAATTAATAGCTGAAGAACAATAAAGAAGCTAGAAATAACTTACTGTATGCTCTGCACATGTCATTTCAGCTCAGGTTTGCAAGGAAGTTGATGTGGTCAGGTGAATAGAGTTCTTAAGCCTGTTGAAGGAACCATACTTTTCTTATGGGCTGAGGTGGAAGAGTGCTCCCCCTCCTGCTGTTACCTGTAGAAATATATCCACTTGGACACACTTTCAGGAGTCTCCCACCTCATCAGGAGTGCAGGATGGAAGTGAGATTTCCATTTTTCAAGGCGACGATTCAAGACTGTTATATGAGAGACTTTATATGTGTGCCCTCACAATCTTCTTCACCAGTCATCTGCTGATTGTGTGCATGCAAAGCAGAGGTCACGGACCTGCAAGAATGTGTTTTGAACTCTGAAATCTAGTATCGCTATTGCAGTTAAATACCTTTGGGATGTGTGAATCCAGGAGGACACGATGGGTTTAAAACTTCTCAGTTTTGGATAATTTACATACCTCTGACAGTTATGTTGTATATCATAATTTCCATACAGACATACCTTTTGAAAGTACAGAAGGGGATGTGAGCAGAGGAAGCCACTGCATAGTAAGGAAATTGGAGTTTTATAGAGCAAAAGAGAACAGAACCTGTATTCTAGCAGTGAAGGTACTCTTTTGGGGCAAGAAGAGAAGCATCAGACTATAGTTCTTCCTCAACACACACTGTTTATGTAATTTATTGACTTAAAGGTGTAATAAAAAAAATTGGGCACCTTGGACTGTGCTCTTTTCTTGGAACTGCCCTTGTGCTTTGTGAAAATGTAGGTATTCTGAGAAAGCAAGCTTGCTGCTTCTGTCCTTCCTAAGGCTGTAAATAATTAGGTAATTGACATGGGGTAAAGACTGGGACCAGAACAGTGGATCCCTAGTGAAGGTCGTGGCAGTTTCCATTTTCAATAAAATTTGCCTCTCTGTCCTGTTAACCCTGAAATTACTTGCATGCTGTTTCTATTCATAGGATAATAGATATCTAATATTTATGTTTCATGCATAAGGATGTGTCTTCCAGCAGGCTGTCAGGTGATGTTGAGGTGTTTCTGAAAAAGGCATTGAGAAACAGTTGCAAATGTGAACAGTTGAGGCTTTTGGTTTACTGTTCGAACTTAGATTTCTTGGTAGTGTGTGTGAAACTTCATTTCTTTTAATGAGACTGGCACTTAAAACCATAATTGTGTGTACACAGCTAATGCCTAACAGTTTTCAGACAATGTGTTTAAAGCCTCAGAGTGCTATAGCAATGCAAATATTAATCTCCTTGCATTCAGTAAGATTTATAGTTGTGGGTAACTTTGCATACTCAAAAATAAGACTTTTCAGGACTTAACTATGTGACTTTTTTGGGGGTAGGATGTTAGAACATGCTAAATGCTTTAAGAATTTTGTGGGACTTATAAATGTAGTCAGATGAGCACATAAATTCCACAAGCACAGAAAATACAGTAGGGAAAAATGTTATTTTGGGCCAGAGTTTTCAGACAAATTCTGGCATAAGGTAACAGAAGTCCAGCTGAATTTTTACCAAGGATTTGTTTTATGCAGTGGCAAAGCCTGTTAGTTTCTCAGAATAGATAGCTGTGATTCATTAAAATAAATAAAATCATTTACTGGTTGCATAAATTACTTCTAAGTCTTTGCTTAAATATGGAAACTGCACTAGTTTAACTGAATGCTAACACTGTTGTTATTTTTAAATTAGTATGATTTTTGTGTGGACCAATCTCAGGGTTTGCAGTGTATGTGAAGACTGTGAGAAAACAGTAAGGATAGTGGGTCCTTAATATTTCAGAACTTGCAAACTATGCTGAATAGCTGAAACTCATGTTTCTTTTTTTTTAATCAGTTACAAAACACTTCCTGAAGTCACCAAAACCAGTATTTTTTTGTTATTTTTAGTCTTCATCTGTAGTACAAACTTACTAAGCATGGTTTTTCTTGTTGTTTTCTGAAGTGACTGAAATGATGAAGCTATAATCAAAATTTTGTGTACACACATTTGTATAATTTTTAGTGAAAAAGGTCTTAAGTGTTAGGATAATCACAAACAATGATTGTCTAAAATGGGTTTAAAACTATGAATGTTATGAAATTAAATTTTGGGGGTGTGCTTAATCTAAAATGAAGATTGGGGTGTGGGGGAGGAACCTGAACTCTTTAAGGTAAGGTTGCTGTAGCATCCAATGCTCCACTGACAACTTCGGCACTATAATTGAGTCCTTGCCAGTCTGTGGACATGGAGCTAGCATCCTTCTTAGGCCTGTGAAAACCTCACGGTATTCCTTGGGTAGCCCATGGTTTTTTTTCTAATTACTGCAGTAACCCAAATCTGGAAACACTAATCTCTGCTCTTTAATTCCCTGTTCTTTCTGCTCTGCCAGATGTTAAAGTTGCATGATATTTTAGATTCTTTATGGTGAATGATGTCACTCATGCATTTTCTCTTTTCCTTTATGTGGGTGGTTGCTCTTCCTACCTTCTTCTACCCTGTATCAAACATGTGCAAGAGGATGAGCTGTGATTCTATCCTTCTCCACCTCAGCTGCTGCACCAACATTGCAGTCTCCCCTTGCCCCCCCCCCCCCCCCCGCCATGATTTGTTCTGCTGTTCACGCATTCCTGCTTCGCATGGTGGAGTAACAGCTCAGAAGTTGCCTTCTCCCATCACTCAGGTTGAGGATATGTAGGCACACTGAGGTGAAATCATTAATGGGCTTGCATTGCCCTCCTGATGAAAGGCAGTTGCTTTCAAACTTGACCATCTGATGGTCTTCTATCTTTCTCTCTAGATACTTAATGGCAGGCACTTGAATATAATATTTGTTCTGATAGTTTTGGTTTCTTTGTGGGGTCTTATATAGGACAAAAAAAAAACCAAACCCCACAGTGTATATGGTATACCAAATTTTTGTTAGGAGTAGCTGAGCTTCAGACCTTACTTCTTCCTTCATCTTTTTAGTGCCCTTTTTAGGAAGGTGGTGCATTTATGAGATCAGAGCAAGGGTTTGTATAATTCCTAAAGCAGAGACACCTACTGGGGCCTGCTAAATAGACTGTGATACTCTTTTTAGTAAGCCAGTGTCTTGAAAAGGTACCTGCATAGCTTTTCTGGTTCACACAGCTCTTATGACAGTGGTCTGATCAGCTGCAGTCGGTGGTTGTTTATAGGAATAATTTTGCCTCTGCATTTTTTGCCTGAAAGGAAGGGGAGGTTACATTTGAGACTTCCTATTGTGAATGTTAAGAATAATGCCTGGTTTAACATTTGTACTATATGTGTAGCAGGATTAAATAGGGGTCTCCTACCAAACTCTAATAATTCATTTGTCAGTGTAAAGTAACACAATCTGTTTAAAGCTTGCATATATTTGAGAAATTTATATACTGTATTTTAAAACATAATCATTTATTTCCAGATTATTGTAGGAAACTAAGAGTGTAAACTTGGGCAGATGATCACAGTGTGTGCATCACAAGGGTTTCTGAGCCAAAAATTACTGATGACAGTAAAAATATCGTGATATTTTAATGGTTTTAATGCCATTTAGAGGATTGATGGACTGTGGTGGTTGGATGTATGATGTTTTAAAGGACTGATTGACTATGACAGTTGGATGTATGATGCTTAAATAAGTATTGTTCAATTTCTAATTGGGAAATAAAAAACCAACCTGTTTACAGGTGCTGAGTTGATGGTCTGTTATTGCTCTATGGTATATAATACATAAAAAAAAAAAAGGGGGGTGGGGAGGGAATCCTATTGCCTGACTGCTTTTTGTGAAGCTTCAGTCTCTGAACACAACTGTATTTTGGCATAAGGTATGAATTTCCTGCAAATTTGCCCCTACTGCAATTGGAAATACAGTTATTTGAACGGGGCAGCCTTTTAAATTTGGATGTACAATTTCTAGTGACCTAGAAAACTAAACCCTTTTGAAAGTTGTGATTTAACTTGTTCCCAAAATTAAAGGAATGAAAAATTCTTCTCAGCTTATTAGCTCTGTTGAAGAAATAATAGTATGTTACTGGATAAGCATTATTCAGACCTATCTTGAATGACAGAGCAGACACCATACTCTTAAACTTTTTGTGACACAATTATTAATGTGGTTCTTAAATATTAGATGAAACTTTCCTTTTAAACTGAGGCTGACTAACAAGAAAAATATTACTGGTTCCTCTGGTGTAAAATATTGTGGTGTTGAAGTACTGGCCATACTAGTTCTTGTAAGAGATTAAATGGAATTAACCTTCCTGGTGACTAATAATTGTTTTTCAGAAGATAATGATACTCGATTGCTATATTTCAGAAGAGAAACTAGTGATTAAGAAAAGAGATACAGGTAGGAGATGCATTTCTGTTTGGATTATGTTCTGACCCAGTCAAAAAAACAAACCAAAAGAAACACAAAACCCCAAACAACCCAACCCAGACCCCACTTAGTTTATCCTAATTGAGACAGTTGTGAGCCAGAAATAACACCACCAGTATGAATACAGTTCTGCTTTGACTGTGCAAGCTAAAGCAATATGAAACTGTTTTGTTTACTGTGCTGACAAGAATGTGTGTATTCTTAACTTTCAGCAGCTCAGAGATCAGACCCAGTAATACAGTTATTAATGTAAATGGCTTCAAAATATGTACGGGAGCCTGTAAGTTTCTTAAACTCGTGTGTGAAGTGATAGGATTTGCAAGCTCTCTATTATTAGGTTTGGTATGGGAACATCAGTCTTTGTAGCCCTGAACTGCCAACAACCTTTGTCCTTTATTTTACCTTCAGTTAAAAACAAAAAAGAAAGGGGGGGGGTGTTGAAATAGGGAAGTAAATGAATGTTGGCTAATGGCCATGTCTCTTCCTAGAGCAAGAAAAAAATCTTGGAAAGATAAATGAGGTGGTGGACCTGGATTTGAATATGTGATGATCTATAAATTATTTATCAGAGTGAGCCTTTCCGAAATGGCTAAAGCACTGTTATATCAAAGGGAAGGAGAATCATATGGTTGCCAAGAGGAGATTTTTACTGGATTCCACTAAAAGAATAATCATTCTTTTAAAATTATCTATATTAAACTTTAAGTAGCAGTTAAGGAATGTCCACAAGATGCTGCAACAGTTGTGTTTGGATAGCTCTGGACCATTTTTCTGCTGCTGATTATTGGTGTAGTTTATGTATTTTTTTTTTTTTTTTACTTTTGTATTTTATATATTGTTAATATCATTTTGTTCCAAATACCAGTCTGTTTAAAAGTATAATGATGGGACAGATGCGTTGAATTACAATATCTTACTGGCAAGAATAGTAACTAACTAATTTTCTTTTATTTGTATATGTGTTGTTTTTAATTGCAAGTGAAAAATTCTGCAGGTAGTTGGTATATCCTTTCCCACCTATAGAATTACTGATCTCATTCAATGCTCATCCTGCCAAAACTGACAAAGAATATCAATAATTTTTTTTTAATTTTTTTGAAGCATGACTAAGTTGGAAATCTGCCAGTTTTATAACTTCAACCATTATTTTTGTCCAGGTAGCAATTTAATATTTCAGCTATCCATGTAATCCATAATGGAGGTCATAGTAAGACTAAGGACTGCAGACGATGTTTGCTCCTGTTAGTTATAAGAAGGTAATATTGTGGTTCCCTTTTGTAGCTTATGGAAGAGAACAGACATCTCCATACTTATGAATAGTCTTCGGCTCTGATAATCTTTTATGTATATTCTTTGGGGTATACAAGTATGTCAATATTCCGATAATTGGATTGTGAAGAGATGAACAGTGAGCAGACCTTCTGAGGACTAAGCTTTCAGAAAAAGTACTATGCCTCAGGGTATGTTTATATGGAAGTGGTTGTAGGCTAGGGTAAGAATATGCGTGCTGCTCTTGGCTGGGTAGGACAACTTTACCTTGCTGGTGTCAGTATTCTTTGGAATCTGCTATTTGATTTAAGATAGTCCTAAAGCTCAATAATATAAACCTAGTTTCAGTATTTCTGTATTATGTTGTGTTGAGGTATAAGGGCATATCTACATGGAACTGATGCCTTCTCAAGAATACCCTTAAAAACAAGCATTCCCCACTTCCCAGAACTGGAATGGAATACAGATTTGTAGGTCAAATGAAGATAGATAGTCTGTCAGCTTTTGAAGTATTGTGGCATAGAGTGGAAATATAAACATTGAAGGTGAAAACAACAAATAATTACTTTGATGTATAAAACTAACAGCATTGCTTAGCTAAATCTGGAAAATATGAATTTGTGAAATAAACTATTTTAATTTTCGAGTTGTTGTGATGCTAGCTGCTAGAAGCCAGTCTGGGAAGGTACTTATTTGAGTATCCCACTTGAGAAATAGTTGCACATTGTTTTATTTTTTACAAATCTGTTTACAGATACTTCTATGTAGGCATTAGTACATGAATATTTTAGATGGTGCAGGTAAGTAGTTTCATTAAAGCTCTAAAATTTACTGTAGAAACTGTTTTAGGGTATTTAATCTCTGATAGTTTGTCACATAGCAAATTAGGAAGATCAGGAAGTAAATTTGTATCAATTCTTAAGTCTTTCTCTGAAAAGTTCTGTATATTGCTTCCAGACGTTGAAAGATTTACATGGTTCTTTTATCCAATTGTGTATCATAGCTGATGGGACTCATCAGACTGGAATGGATAAATGTTGACCTGTTGAATCTGGTGTTTTTACCCTAAAATGGTACTTTCAGAGGGGGGTGTGAGTTGTATTGGATGGAAAAGTAATAAAGTATGCCTTAAATTTGAGAGTTTTTGTAAAAGTTCCTGTTTTTCTTGTGAAAAGGAACTATAGTCATCTGTAATAAAGACCAGTTTGCATCTTTATCTTTGAGCCACAAAGTATTCACTTTGAGATTACACTGTGTGTAATGAGAATTACACTTTGAGATTACATCTGAAGAACAAGTGATTGTGTTCTGGAGTTGAAATTGTGTGTTCAAGAACAGAGTCGTAAGGTCTAATTTTTCCTCATTTTTGTTAACACTAGTCTTGTATTGCAGATGTTTACATGGATTAGTACACAAGGTTGCTTATTATAGGACAACTTAACATTTATGAAATATGTTAAGATAATAAACTTTGTTATTCCAAACTGTGGTACAACAGAATGCCAGGGAAAAATGAAAGAAAAGAAAAGACTGCTGAGGCTTTTTTTTTTTTTTTTTTTTTTGCTAGCTAACTCTGTGTGTTTGTTTTTAAATCTAGCCACGAGCTGATCCCATCCCGATATGTAGCTTTTGTTTGGGAACGAAAGAATCAAATCGCGAAAAAAAACCAGAAGAGCTGTTGTCTTGTGCAGACTGTGGCAGCAGTGGTAAGTTGGCTGAATTTACAAATACTAGAAATGTTTATGTTTAAGTCTGTTTTTAAGGGTTTTTTAAGATTAAACTTCTGAATGTCATACTCTCTTTGGACATAGATTGAGAACTGAAACAAAGCAGCGGGTGGAAGAGACTTTTTCTTACTAAAACTTTGTCATCTGGATAACTACAAATGAGAGGTGTGAATTCATCTTTATGCCAAAAGTGTAGATCTGCTGAATAAATTAATAGGGAAACCACACTTGTAAAATACAGGAATTATGTTATTGTTTGGGGTCTATGTTTGATCTGAAAACTCAGTTTTGCATTGTGACATCAAAAGATGATCAAGAATTTTGGTAAAGCTTTGCAACGTAGACCATCCCATCCCAGCTCAAAGACAAAATAGCAGTGCTGCTTAAAGTCACAGGCTGCAACATCCAACTGCTTGGTGCTACCCCTTTGTGCTGGCACCTGATTGCATATAAACTGGATTGAGGAACAAATGTAGCTGAAAGACAACAAGTTTGATCGGTTCCCCAGTCCAGTTCACTGCAGAGCCATACCAACTTCTATGCCAGAAGGAAAAAGAGGGAAGTGCTCAGGAGGGAAATGAGTAGAGAAGCGGTATGGTCTGCGGAAGCCAGCACTGCTTTTGAGAAGGCTGGAAGTGAAAGTATTGTTTTGGTGTCTTTTAATTCAGAGTCCACATGTATCATCATTTTGTAGGCGTGTTGAAGATGGTCTGTCTTGGGTACTGTGATAGCTCCATCAGTACTTGAGTAAAAACAAAAGTGCGGATCAAAAATGTGTCTTCAGTTAATCAGGATATGCTTTTGATTGAGTGCTTCTGAATCTGTTACCCCAGACAGATTCTTTGTATTTTAGCCAGTGTATTTTTTTAGTATATTTAAGCAAATGATTAAACAGTGAAGTAAGGAAGTGGCTTTTTCACCCCAGTATGCAAAACCAAACCCCATAGATTTTAAACTGTCTTCCTTTAATGGTTTACAGGTTTCCTGTATTTTCAAATCTGTATTCTGATATTTGGAAATTTAATAGGATTTGTGCTTGGTTAGACTGTGGTACACAGAGTTTACATTAATCAGGTGAGCTTAGATATCAGCTACTCTTCTGTTGTGTAATAATCCCCTGGTAGGTCTAAGATGCTTTAGAGCTGAAAGTCCTGACTTTCATGGATCAGCTTCCATTTGAATTAACACTGATACATTATCTCTGCCTCATTAAGACTAAATTATCTTTAATTAGTTCCTCAGATGTATTAGATATAAAGAATGAAATGTTGAGACTGCCAATCAGATTGCTGGATGGTTAAACTTTAGCTACTGATGCCTAACTAAAATAAAAACCAATCTCAGTGCAATTTATAAATAACAAAACTTCACTCAAGTGGAGGTTTATTGTAATTGGATTTGTAATTTTGCACATTGCAGTGTATCTCAAAGCTGGTCTTGCTGTCTAACAAACATAAAAGAAATTGCATGTTGCTCACAGCAAGCAAATTGTTCAGTTGATCAGAGATTAAATTGCAGTGCCCACTACTGGCATGTCTGCTTTCCTTTATGTTTTTGTGTCAGTTGCTTGTGTCTCTTCAGGTAATGCTTCTGTGTTCTGAAAGCAGAAACTATCTGGATATCTGCACATTTCATTGATATTACTCTTATTTTGTGGTATTTGGGAGGATAATGTGCTTGGGCAGTGGAAATGAAATGCACTGCTATGTCACTTTTGCACAGGGTATTTTCTAAAGAAGTAAGATGAGGGATGTCAGATGTGATAAAATAAATGCTATTATGAAAGCAAATGTTGCTTCTCACCCCCCTCCCCCCACTTTGATTTTGAAAAATCAATAGACTTGAGAACTGGAATCGAACTCTACTTCCATTTTCTCAATTGAGAGGTGCAGAAGCAATAAAGAGCTGCAGCTGACAGATTTTAAAAGGGAGCTGAAGTTTTAGAAAGAGGAGGGAAAAAATAGTTGAGTTACTGGGGAACTGTAATAAATATTTTAAAAAAGGGAAAAAAGATAGCTAAAAGTAGAATACCTGTGGGTACTGTCCTTTCAAAGAATTAGTATGTTAGGCTGAGAAGGCAAGAGCGTTACTGATCAAAGATGGATAGGGTAGGCTGGAGAGCGGAACAACGAAGACATCAGCATCAGGTCAAGAGAAATAGGGACAGAAAATGTTTGGAAAGGACTGTGCAGAGATTTCTTTATAAAGGAGATTTAGGGTATGCTGTAAGAATAAGGGAATATGAGAATTGTCATAATTATTGCTGTCTGTGGGAGGATGTTGGCTAGTTGGATAAAATGAACTGCTAAGAAGCCTGCAGGTGGAAAAACCTACTACATGCCCGAGAGGTGCACTGATCCTCTCTGCTCATAGCTAAAGTCACCCTAAATAATAATGCTTTCTACCTAAAAGGTTATCAAACACAAGGGTTTTTTTGTGAATTATATTATACACTAGTTCCCAACATTTGTATCAAAGTTAAAAATAACTGGAGATATTAGCATATCTAATTTAGCACTGTATGTAATTGTTGTCACTGGTACAATGATTGTTCTTTTAAAGAACTATTTGTTTTGTCAAATCCTTTGAGGAATAAACAAGGCCCAAATTTGCAACAAGGAAACAAAAGTGGGCAGGTTAAAGGAGTTACCTTCAGTCACAAAGGAGTGAGACATTCTATTTTAACTTCTTGATCTTGCCTATTTCTGACACATCAATGTATCACAAATCTTAACCTTTTCTAACTGGGATGGATAAGAATGAATTTTAAAGTGTTTAATTTTTAATAGCTTTACTTTAAGCCTATATGTATCCCTGGTGGAAATTGCCAGCTTTCAAAGGTCTAAATTTCCAGTAATCTGTTAAACTTGTGTGCTACATTAAAATATTGATGCTGCTGAGGCTTAAAAGAAAGTCAAGTGATTGAACCAGGAGAAATTACCATCTGAAACACTTCAAACTGGAGATTGATCAAGTGTTGAAAACATCTTGGCAGATGTATCAGCTTCTGGATATGGAGAAGATAGTATGTTCTTCATTTCAGTTTAGATCAGTTAGAGCTGAAATACTGCTAATTTTGAAGCCAGAAACATGTTTTCCCTCTTCAACTCCTTCAAGTTTAAAGAAACTAGCTGTAAAATCACTGAAGGTCACAGTGACTCCATTTAACTGACTACAGAAATTTGTTAAACTGTGAAAACAGAGTCCCTTTTAAAAGTGAAACTTGTGTTGTTTACCACTTCATGTCTGGTATGCATTACTCTCTACTTGTTGTTGTTATATTTGCACTATGTCAATTTGTGTCCAAAATGAAGAGTGTAAGTATTATCAGCTATTGAAGAACAATACCGTATGGTATTTTGAAATCTGAAAATTTCTGTGCTGTCTCTGCTAGTGCATACCTAGGAAAGACAGTAAAAGAACATGGCAAATGCATAGTGATGATTCCCATTTGCACTCTTCCAGCCTCTAGTTATGTGTGGCTCAAGGACTTGGAGTAGCAGGCAGAATCTTCATATTTAATACCAATGGATTTTTTCTTGAATTTTTGTCTGATAGTAAAATCTAACACTTAAGGATATTAACAAATTAACAATTAACAAATTAAGCTGGGTAATTGCCTGAATGAGAAATGTTATGTTGGTAGATAACAGAGAAATAAAGTAACTGTGTTACACCTAATCTGTGCATATTTACCAGCCAGTGAGAATGGATGTTTCTTATGTTTATACTTCTCAGTTATTTACTGAAGGCAAGAAGTTAAAATCAACAATTTAAACCACAACTTACTTGCACCTTGAACTAAATCACTTCTGTGGAAGGTAGATAACTGGAATTAAATGTACTTATATGGAGGTAATTGGTTTATAATTACACTTTAATGGGTTAATATAGTTGTTAAGTCACGGTTGATGAAATAAGTTTTTCTGTGATATTGATTATTAATATCATACACACTAGGGAGCTTTTTTCTTGGCAGATTTTTTTTTTAAAGGAAACACTTGTTAAGCTTTGTTGAAGGGAACAGTGTAACATCGAACTCAGCTATGCAGTTATAGAGTATATTTGTCACTTTCAAGAAAAATAGTAACTTTAAGTGCATACTTGGTTTTAACCACAAAAATTTGTTAATGTATCTTAAACTGTATGCGAAGAATCAAATGGCAATGCTTTTTCAATATCTTTGTTTTTGAAATGACTCTTTGAATTTATTATTGATTGTTCTTTACTAATAGATTATATTCCTGCATTTTACTTTGAGAATATGCTATATTTACACAATTAAGTTGTCTTTTAAAGTTTAACAAAAAGTGGGTTAAGCCTTGGGTACATACAATAAAAGGAACTAAAACCTGCACTTTGCACTTATTAAAGTGGCTTTTGCATTCCATCAGTCATCTTTGCCATTCATGCCTCAGTCTGTTAGAAGACAAAAATAGCAAATGCTCATGGATTAGCCTGTATTCTTGTTTGTGGTGGTTTGGCTCAGTCTTGGACTGAGAAACAGCGGATGGAGAAAGTCTGAATCACCATGACTAGACCATTACCTGGAAGAAAGCACGTATCCCAGCTCTGACAGTGAGAAGAAAGCATCCTTCATACGCATCACTTCACTGCAGCCGTCTATAAGTGCAGCGTGGCATCAGGGATTCTTACCTTTCTGACAACTTGTGGGTTGATGTTCTTGATAATCTTTGAATATAATACTGGCAAAAAGTGTTTCCCTGGGAAGGCTTATCCCTTCCTATTTAGCCGTGCTTTTATCTTTTCTGGATTACACTCTATTGAGGTTGTTGAAGACATGAAAAATCATTGCCAGTATTGCCTAAGGTGTTGTATGTGTTCAGTTGTCTGATATCCTGCATTAATTGGAAAAGCCATGTAGGCCTTCTAGGCTACCATGAAGAGAGGATGATCCTGCCAGGGAATAAAATACAGTTTCATGGGAGGTGGTAGTTCAGCTACCCTGCCCCCCCCCGTTTTAAATCTTCCTTTGCAGTAAGCTTTTCTAGTGCCAATTGCCTGCTTCATTTTTTTTTTTCCTTCTTATTGCTCTGAAATTGTTCTCTGTATATAATTAAGTAATAAGTTGGAATGAAAAATGCTTATAGTTTGACTATTAAGTTTCTCTGGTACTTACTATATTTGGAAAAGTAACTAATACGGTTTTATCTAAAGATTTCTTCTGTTTATGTTGCACTGCTATGAAAGGGGACTGTAGTCAAGTTTGTAAAAATACTTTTTTCAGAACCAATGGCAGTTTAATATGCTATGGAAATAACCTAGTGAAAATAAAAATTCAATTTCAGGTGCTTGTGTAGACCATTCACAGGTGACAGTTACAGTAAAAGTCAACTTTCTACCTCTCTTCATAAATGAGTTTGGCAGGTATTCTGTATCTTTGTATGAAGTAGGTGAGTTAATGTGTTGCAAAGTTCTGAAAACAGCTGGTGCTAGCAGGGTTCTGGTGGTGCTGGCTACATCCTGTTGAATTTGAGAATCAATCTTACCAATCTTAAATATCAAGCTTTAAATATTTTGGTTTTTTTAGGACATCCATCATGTTTGAAATTCTGTCCTGAGTTAACAACAAATGTGAAGGCCTTAAGATGGCAGTGTATTGAATGCAAGACATGCAGTGCATGTAGGATCCAAGGCAAAAATGCAGTAAGTTAGACTGTTGAGTGTTATCTAACTTTTCTTTGTTTACTGTAGCTCTATACTTAGAATGTGCAAATACAAATCACTGATGTACAACTTCAAGTAATGCTGTATTAAGTATTTTTTCCCTTTTCCTCCCCCTCACCCCCCCTTCAGGATAACATGCTTTTTTGCGACTCCTGTGATAGAGGGTTCCACATGGAGTGCTGTGACCCACCGCTTTCCCGAATGCCAAAAGGTGATAATAAAAATCCTTTCAATGAAAATGCTTTCACTCACAGTCTTTTCTCATATTAAGTGATCAAAAGCTCTTGAGCATGCTAATTATTTTTGCATTGGTGAACAGTATGATTTCAATCATGTCAAAGCC
The DNA here is from genome assembly GCF_035582795.1 of Mycteria americana. NCBI lineage: Eukaryota > Metazoa > Chordata > Aves > Ciconiiformes > Ciconiidae > Mycteria > Mycteria americana. Next base: position 25,465,466 of record NC_134370.1, read on the forward strand.
AATACTTTATTTTTTTTACTTGAGATTTTTTTTCCTCAGGAAAATAGTAAAGGTCTGTGGTCAGTTGACCGGATGAATTCACTGTGTATTGAGTTGTTGGCCAGTTTATTGAAGGTGAAGTTTTATGAAAGCTGTTAAAATGTTTGGAGTATATACACTAACAAAGAAATCCTTAGAACAGGTGAAAGAGCCTGCTTCTTCATGTCTTTTGTAAGAGTAATTTAAAAAACAGACAAAACACCTGTCTTCAGGTTCTCTAATCTCTAGATTTCCAATATAGAGCATGTCTTACTTCTGCTCTTGCATATTTATGGCTTTCCCTATTTAATCTTTACACTAGATTAAAGTTACACTAAAGACTTTTTTCCGGCTTCTTTTTTTCTCCCCCAAATCCCCAGCCTTATCTGTAATAAATAAGTGTCCAGACATGGTCATCTAAAGTTAAAAGGATGACAAATTCAAGTTGTTGTATATTAAAACAAACATACCTAGGTATGATCTGGTATTTTCTTTAGTGTACTCTAGCCTAGATTGCTTTGTAATGCACATGTAACTTTTTTTCCCCATCCTAATTGTGTCTGAAGAAAGGTCTAGGTAGTATAAGGAGGGACAGGCTAGAATAGAAATTATTCTAAGAACCCATTTGCTCACAATCTTTTCTGTGATCCTTGTTGCCTCTTTTTTTCTCCTTTCCATGAGCACTTCACTTTCAAAAATTTCAAAGTATGGGTAGAAGTAGATCACTTTTTTTTCTCTGTCCACTTCCCCTTCCCTATGTTCTGTTCATAAGATAATTTGTTGACCTTGTGTACTTGGCATGTATCTTGGTAGACACCTGCAGTACAGATTAAATAAACTGTGTACAATTAAACTTTTTTTCCTTTATGTAGGGATGTGGATTTGCCAGGTCTGTAGACCAAAGAAGAAAGGGAGAAAGCTACTTCATGAGAAAGCTGCCCAAATAAGGCGACGATATGCAAAACCTATTGGACGACCGAAAAATAAACTAAAGCAACGAATGTTGTAGGTTTCTCTTGAATTTTTTTTTTAATGTTTCTGAGAATGTAGTCAGATAAGAGCTGATGCAGGTTCAACTACAGTTTTTAACTACTTCAAGTTGGGGAAAGCAGGGGACAAGTATTCTAGTATATGCCTTTGAGCCCAATGGCCAATAACTTCTTAATTATAGTGGGTGCTTTTTATGTCATGTCAGAAGGTGGTGAAAAAACTTCCTGTAACTTACTTTTCTAGATCCCATAATTTTTTAACAAAATTTGTACCTATAGCAGATGCAATAAAAGTCTGTATGATAATATGCCACAGCTATCTTTTTAAATGTAACTTCAAATAATTGAAGTACATACAGAATCCATATGAAGTGGATAATGGTGAGTTACTTATCCAACTTCAGGAGACTGTTCTGCTCAAAGACCTGTTCAAAAGTTGTATAAAAATGACTTTATTAGTTAGTATCAGCTCACAAAACCCATTCCAAAAAGCAAAATATGCAAACTACAGAAGTTCTGGTTTCAGTGGTACTGTGGAAAAAATTATTACCTGAATTCTGCTGTTAAGCTGCCACTGGTTACTAGGGAAAGAGGTTGCAATTTCTCTTCCTTCTCAGGAATGTGTTTATCTAAGACGAGAGTGCTGTAATTCTTTTGGCATCTTTCCAGGGAACACTGTAGTTGGATATCTTAGGGCTTGGTTGGAGGATTGTTTAAGTAGCGTTCAAATGCTGAGTTGACATTACACTGAGTGTGTAACAGGAACAGATTCTGTGTTAACTCCAGTGGCATGTTGCCCTCCATCACATGTTCCTATCCACATACACCTTTCTTCTCCTCCTATTTAACTGTCTGTTTGGCCATGTCAACTCAGCAGCTGAAAAGCTTTCCGGCTCTATCTACTACTCATTCTGTCATGTGGCTGTTACCCAACCATTTTTCTCTATAGTCTACACGCCTGTCTGGTATTCTTCAGAGTTGCATGGTAGCTGCTGTAAAACTTTGCATTTTGCAAAATAAGGATTTCTGGAGCCAGTGGAGCCAGCATGTAAAAATAGAAGGAAAACCCCATACCCTCAGTACTAGAGTACAGCACAGTAGTCAAATTGGTGCTGTGCATCTTGCTATATTCTCTTTCCCCTCTCTCTCTGCCAGGATCTCTTGTCTTGTCTTTTTGGTTCTTGTCCTAAAGTTCAGTGTATGTTGCTCTAGGAAGGTAGTACAGGACAAGGATGAAGTGTGGTGCTACATGGAAGTAAAAGATGTAGTTGTAGTGGCTCATGAGAGCATGCTGTTAAGGAAGAGTGGGTGAAACATTCTTTTACTTCTCCGTTCTTCTCCTGACTAAATAACTTAGGAATTTGAAGGTCATTGAAATAGCCATACAACTTTCAGTGTTTTAACTGAAATTCCTATATATTGTTGTATGTGCATAATAAAAATATTCTATATATCTCTAGCTACACCTCTGGTTTTACCCCTTTGAAAACTCCTAAGCCTTCAACTGGAGGTTAGGGTTCTAATACAGTACTGCCATCTTACTTCTCTAAAAACATGTCCCTGATTTGGGTTCCCACAGTGGATTTAGCAGTGATGTCTGTCTGACACAGTAGTTCAGCTTTTCCTCCTTCCTTATACACGTAAAAGGAAGGTTGGAAAGGTTGTGAGGGTTTTACTGTTACATTTTGCTAATGGGATTCTGAGCTACAATTTTTAAAATAAATGTCATGCTAAAGGATGCAGAAGTTCTCTTAGCATTGGATGATGATTATGAATATTTTTATAAAGATTTTCTTTTCTTTGTAGCACGTGAACCACATGAGCATGTTAGAGTAGTACTTGGGAGGGGTTCTTTGTATAATAAATATTTTCAGTGCCGTGGGCACATTTCTATTACTTCAATGTTTAATATATTTAAAACAAAGTAGTATTGTTTTGGAAAAATAGCAGTTAGGAGATGGGGTAAGAGAAGAGACTTTTCTTCATGGAATCCTATTTAAAAGTGATTGTGGGGTACAGAAGACAACAGTGTCATACATAAAAGTGTGTGGTCACATGAAATACAGAAAGGTTAGCTAATGCAACTTAGTTCTTTTTGTGTAGTACAAAGAAAATCTGTCCAGTAGTACTGGAATAATTTTTTGCCTGTTGACCATCTGTAGGAAGCCCTTTACAGGCAAATTACTGTGTAGGATTAACTAAAACCAGGTGTGTGTTGGCCTGCGGCACCGATGGTGATTACTACATCTGGTAATGAGAATAGGTCTTGTGATGGACAAGCTTATGGCACCAAAGGATTCAAAAGACTTAGAAGTTTTTGGTTTTGTTACCTCTTAGGAGCTAACCAAATTTAAGGATGTGCGAGTGGAAAAGCGGCTAGTTCTTAAACTGGTGGGCCCTTGGTGTTCAGTAAACCAGATGGTAGCCCCAGGCTGTTCAATCTCTAATTAGACGTAACCTGTTGGAATTAATTACTTCAGCATCTCAATTAAGAAGGCAAAATCTGTGGAAGAAAACTTTCCACTGCAAAGTAAATAAGCCAACTTCAAAGAGCAGGATGGAAAAGGGAATGGAAGGATTTGATGCAACAATGTAGCTTTGTTTGGATTTGCAATTTGATCAGGCCTCCTGATACCTATTTCTCTTACTGCAAATACTTTTAAACATACTGTTTCTATATACTTACAATATACTACTCTTCAGCATATTCTTCAGTGTTGTTCCTCTTTTCAGTCATTAGCGACCAGCTAAACCTGTACTTCAGCTGTCACAAATGTTGGCTTTCAGCATGCCCTTTTTGTTCCTAGCATTTAAATGACATTCACCACTCTTCATTCCTAACACCTTCCATGTTAGGCCTGATTGGTTTACAGCTTTTCTACAAACACCAGTTGGTCTTACAGTTTTGCTCTTTCCTATTTTTGTTTTTGCTATTGTTACAATCTCTAAAGAAAACAGAGTCTATTTCTTTGGTTTTGTTGTAATGCTCTTCATAAACTACCTCATTTTGCTTTTAGGTCTTTGGTAATTTTTACTACTAGTGTTGACATACATAATCCAACGAGAGCATGGAAAAAATAGCAGTTTCTTGCAGACAGACTGTATTGCTTTAAGGGACTAACAGACTTTCTCTACATCTTAAGCAAATGTAGTCTGAAGTTAAGTGTTTTGATATGCAGTAATGTTATTAACACTGAACGTGTTAAAAAAAGGCATCTCCTTTGTGTGTACAATAAACTCTATGGTGATGGAACAGTTATTGTAGTTCGACACAGTGCATTGATCTTTTTCTCCAAAGAAGCATACTTTTGCCATGCCTAAAAGTAGGTGGGGAGGCTGTATACTTGGGAGATCTTGCCATCCCAGCTGCTTTTATTTGTATGTACTGTGGACTATCTTTTAAAGAAAAGAGGTGGGGGGGGAAACAAAAAAAAAAAAAAAGAAAAAAGGGGAAAAAAAAAAAAAACCAACAGTTGGATGTTATGTCATAGTGTGAAATGTATTTCCAAAGTGTATATGTCTTTAAATTTCTTTAAAGATTTTTTAAGTACAGTGGCATAAGTAACTTGTATAAACTGTAGTACTATTTGGCAGTAGTTACAGATTTTTAATGCTGATTTTTTTATTTTCCAAATTTTTGCATAGGTCTGTAACCAGTGATGAAGGATCCGTGAATGCATTCACAGGAAGGGGGTCACCTGGTAGGGGTCAAAAGACTAAAGTCTGTACCACACCTTCATCTGGTCATGCTGCATCTGTGAAGGATTCAAGCAGCAGATTGCCTGTTACAGACCCCACTCGGCCTGGTGCCACCACCAAAATCACCACCACCTCCACCTACATATCTGCCTCTACACTTAAAGTTAACAAGAAAACCAAAGGGCTCATTGATGGCCTTACTAAGTTCTTTACACCATCACCTGATGGTCGCAGATCACGAGGTGAAATAATAGACTTTTCAAAGCACTATCGTCCAAGGAAAAAGGTCTCTCAGAAACAGTCATGCACTTCTCTTGTGTTGGCTACAGGTACCACACAAAAGCTAAAACCTCCACCTTCTTCACTTCTACCCCCAACCCCCATCTCTGGTCAGAGCCCCAGTTCGCAAAAATCCAGCACTTCCACTTCTTCTAACTCTCCCCAAAGTTCTTCCAGTCAGTCAAGCGTACCCTCCTTTAGTAGCCTTCCTAATAACAGTCAGCTAAAGGGACTCTTTGATGGACTCTCTCATATCTATACCACTCAGGGACAGTCTCGAAAAAAGGGACACCCAAGCTATGCACCACCCAAGCGTTTGCGTCGTAAACCAGAACTATCTTCCACATCAAAATCTAATAGCCATTTCTATGGAAAGAAAGAGGTTAGGAGTAGGTTTATTTCTCATGCCTGTACCTCTGGATGGGGTGTATCTAGAGGACATGCTTTTAAAGCAGTTGCTCACCTCAAGAGAACAACTTTTCTTAAAAAGCACAGGATTCTAGGCAGATTAAAGTATAAAGTGACCCCTCAGATGGGGACCCCCTCACCAGGGAAGGGGAGCTTGGCAGACGGAAGGATTAAACCTGATCAGGATGATGGTAAGCAAAGGTCAAAGCGCCAACCAAACCTGCGTCCCGTCCAAAACCAAAATTCTTATATTGTCACATAGGTCTTAGCTATTTCTCTTGTTCTTACTTCACTTTCATGCAAAAGCAACAAAACTTTGACCTTTTATCTAATGCTGACTAAATCTCCAAAATGTTTTTTTCTGACTAATACCACACCACCTTTTATTTTTTTTTTTTTTGCATCTGTAGTGACACTAGGAGCCCCAGATGCCTTCATAATGTTGCTTATGGCTGTGTAGTACCGCATGAGTAGCCACTTTTCATGCTACTTTCTTGTCCTTCCGCTGCCTTTTCTCTGGCAGTAGTGCTGTCATCATGATTGTGTGCTGTCAGTGCTTATAATGGTGGGCATTTCAATTCATTTCCCTCTGCTCCATTGCTTTTTCATGAACAATTCCATCCTGCTACAGTCTCCACAACACTTGATCTGTACTGCTGTGAACTACCTTTTTATAATTACTTTTATTTAAGAAAAAATATATTTATGATGTTTGAATGTAGACTTAGCTTAGTATTGGTCTCCAACTTCTAAGGGCAGCTTTTTTTCCTCTTACTTTTACCTTATAGAGTATACCAGAATTTATCAGGTGGCATAGTTCTAGTGATAGAATATACTCCATTTCATGAGGTTCAAAACTAATTTAGTAGAACTGGACTGTAAAGGCTTCTACAGACAGACAAACAAGTACCAAAAATAGCTCATGCAACAGCAAACTACAAAACAAGAAGGGGGGAAGGTTTCATTTCTGTTACTTAGTAATCCCAAATTTAGTTAAAATGGGGAGTCATAACAGCCATAGTTGCTACAATCCTATTTAGGAGTATCACTTTGGTAAGGCACATGTAACTTTCATGTCTGTGAATAAACTTTTTGCTGGTTTTAAATAACAGATACTGAAATCAAACTAAGCATCAAACAAGAAAATACGGATGTATTTCTGGTGGGAAGCAAGGACACTGTTACACAGGAGGATTTGGAAGTATTTAAGCAGGCTCGAGAACTTTCCCTGGAGGTAAGAATTGTGTTGCGTAAAATGACGTTATTTCTGTAAATAAAAACTCAGTTCATTTTCATATGTCTGTTCATCTTCAATATATTCCTTTGATCTAATATGTCATGCTTGCTGTGAATTTAATTTGGGAGACACCGTGTATACAGTTACATTCTCCTAGATAGGAGACAAGGCATCACACTGGAATGGGTCAGATGATAAATGACACTTGGGATAGATTTTGAAAGATATACTTGAGCATTTTGGACACAGGACTACCACTGATTAAGCATAGAGATTAAGCATATCTGACATTGTTGTCAGGACTGAGAGGATGTTGGTCAGTAAGAATGTGCCTGATGATTTTCTTCTGTGGATAAAGCAGCCACTGTGAAAAGTTAAGTCTGTCCCAGCTAATACTGTTTGGTAGGAAACTGGGTCTAGTGAGTTCATGACTTCATTTTACCCAATGATGTAACACACTTTGAGTTTAAATACTATAGACTTTTTCTAGCAGTGAAAATATTTGAGCTGAATCTGACTAAAACTGTTAATACAAGCTGGTGTTAATGCTTTTCTTTAAAGTATGTAGTGGTAATCGAAAGCTTGTGAAGACTGAGCTACTGAGCTCCTTTCCCCCCCCCCCCCAAGGAAGCTGGACATGGCAGCTGAACCTTCCTATAGCAAAACAGACTTTTACTTTTCTGTGTCAGTGAAATGAGGAACCAGTGTCTTTGAGAACCTGGGTCAGAAGGGAGGTGCGTGTAATGTTTCAACTGCTGCTTTTTATAAAATCGCATCATAAATGAGTGTGTCTTGTACTTTTTTCAGTAATGGAAGTCACTTAATTTTTTTCAGGTTTAGTGTACAAGAACTGTCATTACCTGCTATGGGTCAATGAAGTGACCTTTTTAAAGTCTTAATTCAGAGTGTGTTAACCAACAAACTCAAACCAAGTTTAAAGATTCAACTTCGTTGTTAGTTTGTACTTCCATTTGCTTGTGGGAATGGTTCCCACCTCCTCCTTTCTTTGTCTTTCATATGCAGTGCAGTCCAAAAATGTTAGGTGGCAAGATTTCTAAAATTCGTGGCATTGAAATTACTTTTTTTTTCCCTGCCTTTCTTCCTTTTTTGTATTTCGCCAGCCCTTTAGAGTCTAGCGGTCATAGTCTGATCAGCTCAACTTCAGTATGGTTGCAGAGATTACTGTGTGTTAGTATACTGTTGACTGTTAATGAGGTAAATTCCAAGGCCTCTAGAAGGGTTCTGCTGATGCCTTCTCCCTCATTGTTTTGACAAAAGGACAGCTTAGAGTTTGAACCAGAACTGTTGAGAAGTCCTTGCACTAGATGCTGCGGGAGAAGAGAACTGAGGCAGTTGTGCCTCTTACTTGGCTGGGCTATGCACCATCTATTTGTATGCACACACTTGTAAGCATTGCTCACTTAACTTCATGTTTAGTTGTTTGGCACCTTGAAAGAAATTTTCACTGTTTATATTTGGCTGTTTGTAAACCCTGTCCTCTGTCCAGGTTGGAAGAACTTAAGCAAGTGATTTGAATACTTCAGGTTTCTCACACCTTCACTGGGTGAAATTGATGATATAAAGCTAACTTTCCTTTTACTTTTTCTATAACTAATATTTTGCTGCTTTTGCACCTGACAGAAAATTGGGTGTAAAAACACTGGTGAAACAAGTGGGCGATACCCTTCAGTGATTGAGTTTGGAAAATATGAGATCCAGACCTGGTACTCTTCACCTTACCCACAGGAATATGCAAGGTAGCGAGTTGTCAAGATAGTCATACGTTGTTGGAATTTTTACTAATGTGATAATTGTAATTTATTTTCTTACACTTCTGTAATTGTTTATAATTTACAACTTTTGAAAAAGTAAATATGCTTTTGTAATTATAAGTGAGAACAAGGATTGTCTTTTTTTTTTTCACTAGTTCTAATCAAAGATGTATTAAAACCACTGATTTTCCTACTCCTGCATAAATATAATCTTGCAGTGTGTATTGGCGTGGGTTTGTTTGGGGCTTTTTTGTGGTTTTTTTGTTTGTTTTGGTTTTGTTTTGGTTTTTTTAAACCATTGCAACCATGTATGTCCAACTTCTGGCCATTTAGAGCAATTAATCTTGTTTGTCATCCAGAATTTGTTAACCTCCTTTTTCTAGGGACCAGGGAGAAGTCTGAGCATGCTAGATAAATAAAGTAAAAGTGAGCTAGTTATGGCAACAGCGTCTCATTTCTGGCCTTCTTTGGCAGGGTGCACCTTGGAGTCAGGCAGAGAACATGAACTAGTATGTCTGCTCAGCAGACCTCTACTGATTTTTGCATGTGCTGATAATAAATTTTATGAATCCATTGAATCTATGGCACATGTGAGATTTTCAGAACTGTTATGTTTACCAAGCTCTACTACTATAGCAAGCAACCAAGTTATGTGATCTGTTCTAAAATGCCTTTGCATAGCGTTATTGTAAACTGCCTTTTCTCTCTATCCCTCTCATTCCTAGATATCATCATCTTTGTGTGGTGGGAATGAGGGATATATTGTGAATTGGTAATACAAAAATCAAGGGCTAAAAAAAGTGTAGAGAGTATTTCTATTTCCTCTTATTACCACTACTTTTTAGTGTTAATATTTTATTTCAGTTACTTTTTTATTCCCTCAATTTATATCATATTGTGAAAGAGTGAGTTACCTGTTCCATCAATTAAATTAATCCCAGATAGAGGCATAATGATGGATAATTACTCGTATGAGGCAACAGTGGGATGGCATCTGTAGGAAGCAGTGCGGTTCTCAGCTCTGAGTGCAGTGGGATTACATCATGGAACAAACAGTTCAAATGACTTTTTATGTTGTTGATAAACTTTCTTAGAATACTGGAGTAGTGTAAACCATGGCTATGATCCCAATGTGATCCTAGGATGTGCTATTAGCTTCAGAGCAGATAAAGATTGTCCTCTGCTCTAAAACTTTGTAGACTAATTAATTTCTAATTAATTTAAAAATGAAGGTAAATAGCCATAAAATTCACTGGAAGGAGCGGTTTCTGGTACGTAGAACACTTGTCAGTGTTGTCTTACCCAGGGCATGTGGATTACTTGTATGTAGTCTGAACTGAATCCTTCCCAGAGGAGTACAATCTGTGTTGCCTGTGTTGTGGAGGGGTGTGGAAGGGAGACTTTTTGCTATATGCAAACTGTTTGGATGGGCTTCTGTGTTCAAGTTATGTGGGAATTTAGGTGGAGGTGAGGGGATACAATCCTACTACGTTTTGCTGTCCCACCCAAGTATTTTGAAGACAGTGGAAAGAAAAATCATCTCATAGCCTTCCCCACATACAAAATAAGGTAAATTAAAGGGAAGGAGATTCAGTGTATTCTGCTGTGTGCCTCCTTTGTCTTTATTGGAAGAAGAAGGGTGAAATTTGAGGTGTGACTTGAGTGTGCCTGCTTTGATAGAGACCACAGCAAAACCTTAGGTGGAATGTGGGAAGGAGGAAGTAACTGTGATGTACTGGAGGCTGGACCACAAAAAAGCTGACCACAGACCAACTCTATTGAATAAGGTTCATTGTGATTGGTTGAATCTGATCTTACCTTCCTTTTCTAATGGCTGATGTGTATGTTTAATCATTCACTCTAATGTGATTTTTTTTTTTTTTTTAACTTAAGCAGCATTTACTCATGGTACCTCATATTTAAATGGGGAGGGACTTACACTTTGTGGTAACTTGTTTACAGAATTTAACAAATTTTTTTATATAAAATACCTTTCTAATTTTCATACAGATTACCAAAGCTTTACCTGTGTGAATTCTGTCTTAAATACATGAAAAGTAAAAACATTTTGTTAAGGCACTCAAAGAAATGTGGCTGGTTTCATCCTCCAGCCAATGAAATCTACAGAAGAAATGACCTTTCAGTATTTGAGGTAGGTATATCAAAATCTAAATTTCTGAAAGTAACCAGTTTGTAGGCATTACAGACCAGTTGTAGAACTAGTGAAAACTTTAACCTACTTAAATACTTCCTTGGAGATTCTTCTTATACTGCAAAAGCAAGTCTATCTTCCCTGTCCTGTTCCACCCTGCCATGTTCTCTCGTAATTCTTACTTTCTTTACTTGTACTTCATGTATTACCCAACCTCTTAAGATACTTGTATAGCATGCGTCTTAGATGGGGACTGCAGTGGAAGCTCTTTGACTGGATTGCCTTTCCCTTCTCAGCAGAAGTACCTCTTGCACCCATTCATTTCTGGCTATTTGAGTATCTTGGGTGTAGGGAGAATACTAATCATAATGTAGACGCTTCCAGCGTATAAAAGCAAGCAAAGCAATTTCTTGTGTATTGTTATAAAAATACAAATGTAGCTACTAAGTGCTTTTGCCTTCCTTTTGGTTGTTTGAGAAACTTGCTGTGAAACATACTGGTTGGGTGACGGAGGTTCAGTCCAACTTTGGCCAGGACACACTGCCTTTAATTTAGAAAGTCCGGAGTTGAGCTTGTGGATATGTATTCTTTTATAATCTAAATTATTCTCTTGGGAGATGACTTTTGTTAACGTTTGGGGTTTTCAGGCTATCCTGGACAACAGAATTCTGTGTTTCAGCTAGCACACCTGCAGTTACTAAAGCTATACATTAACCTCCACACTCCTATGTCTCAAGAGTTGTTAGCAATTGCATTAACAGAAAAGACTGCCGGGGTTACTAGGACTTCTTTTGAGGCTGTTTATAAACAGCAGTATTTAGATGTGTATATTGGTAACTTCTTTTTAATTGCAGGTATCATAGATTCTACTTGAAACCTGTCTTTTCATACTGTATAAATGTCTGTTGTGCTTGGTCATTGCCATTATCTGTTCAGACAATGGTAGATGCAGTCTTGAAGTCCTTACTTAAATTAGAACAAGATCTTAATATTTGGTTCACTTGGGGGTTTTTGTACTATTAAAAAAAAAGTAGCTATCTGCATCAAGACTACTTCCTTCCTGAATTGGGCAATTTTTATAAAGATTGTAGATCTGCCAGCAAAAGGCTTAAGTTGTAAACAGACTTAATTCTTTTTCTATCGAGAAACAAAATTGTCCTAGTCAGTCCAAAATAACTTACATTTTCTCTATTAGCAGGTGTTACGAGCTGTGCAGCGTACAATAGACAAATCCTACTTTATGATTTATTTTCATTAGCTACTGCCAACACATGAGTAAAAACTTCTTAAAAAGATATAGCTCTGAGAAAGGGGGTAGGGATGGGTGGGGAATCAACACAAAAAACCACATGGAAAACAAGGTGCATGTGAAATCACTGTCCCAACTCTCCACTGCTTTTATTACCTTGCTCTATTTTAGGTACTTCAATAAGCATTTATGTTAAGACGTCTGAAATAAAGTGTGTTTTTTATTTCAAAGGTTAATGTCAGTTGTTACTCTGATAACTGTAGAAACTTGCTCATCAGTTGATGTCCTTCCTCACAGATACTTTCAGGAATTCTGTGCACCCATTTTCTGTTTGACAGAATGAAGGGTTTGCGGTTTCCTTCATGCTTTCTGTTTTTGAGAGAAACAGAAATGAGCTTGGCATTTAAGATTTATGTACCTCTGCCCATAGCATGACTTTGACAGATTTGAGAGAAGACTTTGACATAGTTTACTACTGCGCTGTATGCAAGAAACTTTTGACAGATGCTTGCTTTTGAAGTTGCAGTCCCTCTTCCAGCACCGCCTCCCCCCCCGCCGCATTTAAAACTGATGAACAAACTGTATTTGCCTGGAATTTAAGGAATTTTTTACATCTCTGTACAAATGTTCTTACTGAAAAAGATAGCTTACTTAATTCGGGTTTTCAGGTTTACAGCTTACTAGTGATGATTTCTACATGGTTAATGTTTGCATTTAATTTGCACATTTGCTAATAAGTGCGAAGAGAAATAAAAAGCATCTGGACAAATGGAGTGAGTTGTATGAGAGCTTCATGTATTTGATAGGCTCTTGAGTGCTGTATGCAAGTTTATTCTGATGCCTTTAGGAGCAGTAGCTGTCCACTAAATGTTTTTTCTTCAGTTCAGATAATGTAGCTATACTACCCAAGTCACCTTGAAATCCCTAAATATGTCCAAAAGGTTGGGTTTTACTCAGATTTGTAACTAGAATTCTTACTAAAACCAAATTAGAATAGAATATGACCTCTTTTTCGGCACAGTGTGCATACCATTTGGCTGTCTCTGTGAATGAAATACAGCTAGTGACTTTATCAAAGAACATCAGTACAAGAAAACCTTTCCATTAAGAAGATTATTTAAAAAATACTACTGCCTTTGAGTGAGCTGTCCCTTTCAGGGAGTAACTAATTGATCTAGGAAATATGCATCTGTGTCTGGTATTTCTGTAGCTGTCTGAGTCACAGCTTGACTCTTTACGCTCATAACGTACCTAGACTAATTGTAATACTTAGCCTGAAAATGTACTTCTCTTGCTCAATAGCATTTTAGTCTAGCATAGAAATGTTGTCTTATTTATCTAAAACATTGCTGTGATTGAGACATAATTGGCAACTCATTCATTGGCCTTACACCTTAAGGATTCAACACAATACACTTCATTGTTTTGGTTTATGTCATCCCCCCTAACCCCCCCCAATTGTTGTACACCCCTGCCTTCTAGCAAACTACAGTTTAATGTAGTTTTAACTAGTACATTTTTGTTGTCTGGCAGTCATTCATTTTCATTCCAGGAATGAAGTGGAAGAGGTAAGTCTCACTTGAACAATTAAAATGTGAAGTTACTTTGTCTAATAAATCCGGATCCTCGGAGGATACTTATAAATGCAAAGTGATTAGTATGAACTGGAGAATTCTTATTTAACAAGAAGCTGGGGCATTTCTCTTCTGAACCTTAATGTGTTCTTTTTTTCTGTAACACCATCTTGTTCATGTTCTACTAGGATATGATTGATTCAAAAGTTGTTTTGTCCTAACATGTTGGTGGCATTGGAAATAACTGCATCTGTCTTGCTTTCTAGGTTGATGGAAATGTGAGCAAAATTTATTGTCAGAATCTTTGTTTGTTAGCTAAGCTCTTTCTGGACCACAAAACCTTGTATTATGATGTTGAACCATTCCTCTTCTATGTCCTTACAAAAAATGATGAGAAAGGCTGCCATTTAGTTGGATATTTCTCTAAGGTAAAAAAAAAGTGATTTTTTTTTTTAAACGTTTGTGATTTTCCCACTGTCCTTAATATTTGTGCCAACAGCAGAGAAAAACCATTCAGAAGCTTGAAATCTTCTTTACAAATCTCAAATATAATGTGCATTGTCTCAAATATACTTGTACTTTCTTGTCTCAAAGACTGATGCAAACTGAGAAATTGTATGTGCATTCAGCCACATCCATTGCAGGTTTTTTGGTTGGTTTGGTTGTGGGGTGTTTTTTTTTTTTTGTTTCTGTTTTGTTTTGTTTTTTTTCCAGAATGTGTTGTGTTTTCAGTTGAAAATTAGATCTTTTTCCTCCCCCTACTATTTTTGCAATAGTATACCAAGTCTAACTTCTAAAAGTGCTAGGTATTTGAAATGTTGATTTGTTTTCATGGTTTTACCGCTAGCAGTTAAAGCTGACTATTTAGACATAAATGGCCAGCTGTGTTCATCTCTTGTGTACCGTCTGATCTAATGCAGTTACTCATTGCACTGAGTGTAAGAATGCAGTGCCTAACTTTATGGTGGATGCCTTCTTTAGAGTGGATATCTTTATTGGTTGTGGTTTTGCTTTGAATTTTAAAGCAACAGGTAGCTGCTATAGACAAAAATAATACTTACGTGGACTGACTTAACAAAGATGACCAAAAATAATGGTGAAGTGTAATTAGATGTGTCTGCACCAGCAAAAGCTTCCATTAGTCAATTTGTCCATAAGAAATATGATTAATTGGTACTGTTACTCAAAATTCAGCACTTCTTGCCCCTAGTATCACCACCTCCTTCAGTATATAATTTTCTTTCTTTAAGAAGTGATTTGTATGAAGGTATTATTTTAAAGAAGTCTAAAAATCATTTCAGAGTACCTGCATATCATAGTGATCTCTTGAGGGTCTGACCAATTCTTCCAAGATGTGGGCCCTGCTGGGATTAAAGTAACAGTGAGATGTGTAGGCACAGTTTGCACTCTCTCTTACTTCAGTCAGAAGTTCTTGTGGCATACAAACATGTCAACTCTGATATAGGCAAGTATTTTCTAGCAGATTTATTTAAGGTACTGTAGGTGTTAAGATGAGTCTCTCTTGGTGTTTGTTCCTTCTTTCAGCAAGGATGCATTTTCTTCCCCTGTTTCACCCGTGTTGCTTTTGGCCAGTCTGTCTGTCACATCTGATAGTCACGAATGTTTTAGCTACCAAAACTTAGGAAGAAAAACTTCATCTCCAGTTCCACTAAAGTACTGAAATTATTTACTGAATTCCATGTGTGTTGTCCTGCGTGGTCCGTTGCCCGCCCCCCCCCCCCCCCTTTTTTTTTTTTAAACGTGTGTGTGTGTGTGCTCTTAACTGGCAGGAATGCTCTGGCTTTTCTTCCTTGACTTAAAATACGTTGCCAGGATGTGAACTTCATACTAGCAGCAGTCTAGAGAGTTTGGGAAGCCTGTACAGAGAAAATACTTCACCATACTGTAGAAACTAAGAAACCCTGCAAAATATAGCATGGGTATCTCACAGCTGAAGAAATGTTTGGAAACCAACATACTGGCATGTGATCCTGTCAGTGTCATCACTGGTCTGGTGTCATCTTCTGTGTGGAGGCTGAAGTGATAGGTGGTATCTTAAACTATCTGTGTGCTTGCCACAACTTCTTTTCAGTTATGCTGACCTGGATATTTTTGGTTGATTTATTTGGTCTCCCTCAAAACTGCCTAGTGCTGATTTTGGGGGTTTTTCTTGTGTGTAGTCTTCTAAAGGTAACAAAGCTTTAAGGCTCTTCCTTTTTATCAATAAATCTGAAAGAACGTATAACCTTACATTGTTAGAACAGCTTCCTAGTTTAGATTCTTCCTTCTGTTGTCTTAAACAATCAGTGTAATATTTGCCTCTATTGCCGGTACGCTATATGACTTCATTCTGTCTGAAAGAGCTCCGGCTTCTGAGCATTCTGCCTTAATTTGGATTTGGGTAAGAAGCAGTCAGCTTTGAAAAAGTTAGTATGCTTCAAGTAAGACTTCTTAGTTCTATGGGTACGAGGTTCCCCCCCCTCCACCCCGACCCCATATTCATTCAGAGAGAGAGAAGGCAAAATAAAGATGGAAACCAGCAGGCACTTAGTGTAGCAATTGCACAAAATACAACTTCACCGTATGTATGGATATTATTTTCCACTTTTATATCCTTGACAGAATGGTCAGTGAAGCATGAAAATATTTCCCTCTTCCTCCTGTCCTCCTCCTTTAGAGCACTTAAACTTCATTATGCTGTTTAGACAAT
This sequence comes from Mycteria americana, assembly GCF_035582795.1. Classification (NCBI taxonomy): domain Eukaryota; kingdom Metazoa; phylum Chordata; class Aves; order Ciconiiformes; family Ciconiidae; genus Mycteria; species Mycteria americana. The sequence goes on from NC_134370.1 coordinate 25,481,553, forward strand.
GTATTTAATTTTTAAGATGCTGAGTAGTTAACTAATAAAAGAATATTTTGAAGGGTATGTTTGATACTTCCTCTTATCATTAAATATTAACGTGGAATTATTTGACTTTGGTACTGACCCCGTGCATCTGTTCACCTTATCAGGTTATTTTACAAGGACAGTGGCAGGTGCAGGCAATTGCCCACTTCAGCAGTGCTTTGACATACTTGATCTGTTTCTCCTTCCCACAGGAAAAGCTTTGCCAGCAGAAGTACAATGTCTCCTGCATAATGATCATGCCCCAATACCAAAGGCAAGGATTTGGAAGGTTTCTCATTGATTTCAGTAAGTGAAGTGTTTTATTTACACTTGTGATCCAGGGAGCTGATGGCTGTTATAAGAAATTGTAACATACAAAACTTTATTTAACTTGCTTTGTTGTTTTTATCAATAGATAATGGGATTTCTGTTTATATTTACATAGGATAGAAAAGCTCCCTGAAGTGAAAAACTTACTGCTGCTCTGTTATTGTACTTGAGGAAATTGAGAATGAATCTCTCAGCAGTAATATTAGCTCACAAAGCTATTACCCTGAATGAATTGTCTAAATTACTTTCCATTTTGCCTTGCTCATTAGTACAAGAAGAGGCAATTATTTGTGATTAAAGCTAAGAAGGTGTTAGTCCAAGGCATTCTCTACATTCTAATATTTCTAACTTATATCTTCTTTTAGCTAAAGAACTGTTTTAACTGAAGAATTGCTACGTAGAAGGAATGTATTTTGGTTTTTGTCTTAAAGTTCATCACTTCCTTAGTGGAATCTGTTACCAAAAAAAGCCTCATGGCTGTATATGTACTTGCTGCTTTATTTTGCTGAGTTGTCTGACCTGTTAGAAAGCTTCAGGCACACTTGTTTAAATATAGATTTGTTATTTCCCAAATCTTTAAACGGCAATGAAACTCCAAACAAAATCGTCTAAAGAAACTTCTAAGCTAAGTGTCTTCTGTACTACTGAATCCAACTTTCTACTGTATTTTAGAGGGAGGATGATAAGGAATTAGTGTATATTGTATGCGGTTAGTTTTCGTTATTACTTATGTTTTTTAAAGCACTGTAGAATTACATGACAATAGAGATAGTTAAGATAATAGGGTTCCTGCCCTGAAGGTGTATGCAAGAACATTAAAATGCAAATAAAAATACGTTGCAGTATAACAGCAGGACAAAGACAATAATTTGTAACTGTAGAGTTTTCAAGTTCTGTGTCTTGTAGTGTTCTACCCAGCATGACTACACTAGAGTTCATAAAGATACTTAGTATGTCTCATCATTGTATGGCTTTATAAACAGTCTTCACTATACCCCTGTGAGTTGGTAAGGATGGTTCTGGACCACTTAATCTATCGTTAAAACGTACCCATCACCGGAGCGGAACACAACAGCTGTTCCATTGTGTGCCTTCTGCAACCTTTTAGGAAAGGCAATGAGAAGTACCACGTATTTCTGGAAATGCATGTGGAGTGAACTTTAAGCTTACTTAGGTAGAAATTGGCCCTATTTTTAGGTTTAGGATCTCTTCTTGCAGAAGGAGATGGGGAACTTTTACTGGGCACAACTGGTAAGTACTTCTAGGCTTTCTCTTTGGTGTTTACTCTGTGGTGTCTTTCAGAAAAAGCATTATCAACAAACGGTATTCTGGTTGAGTTTGTGATAGTTATGTCTACAAAACTGATGGCTCAGCTATGAAATCCATGGATTCCATGGAAGGTCTGGATATGGATATGCTGTGTGTCTCTGGATCTGTTCTCTGTCTGTTACTGTGCCATGTGCTACTTCATCTGGAAAAATCAGTAGGGTCTTCTGTCCCTCTTATCCTTCTGGAAAAATCTGGAAGCACATTGGGTTGTTAGAATCATTAGGATTTCTGTGATGACTTGCAACATGACCTAATGGTATCCTTAGCTTGAAGCTTATCTGGTGCTATTCTTATGCCTTTCCTCTTTGCATATGTGTTCATATCACAGGTCTTAGGCTGCAGCTGTATACATGCTGGACATAGTCCAGAGACTTGCTTTAGCTTCTGCTGTAGGTAACAGGTCACCCACTTTGAGCATGCAGTCAGTCCTTCAGTACCTTTCCACAGTGTTTCTTCCTTTGTTTTCTGAACAGAGGTTCCTGTAACTAACTGGGAATCAGACTGTCTCAGTTTCCAACAGAATGAAGAACCCAGAGGTGACTGAGAAAGTCTGGCTTTATAGTGAGAGTGAGGTGCAAACTGAATGAAAAGTAGTGAGAGAACCGCTTGTGGCTGTTTTTCCGTAGGTGTGGAAAGGGAAGTAAAACTTCAAGGCTTGTTTTCCTAGGTTGTATTTTTATCCTTTTGTATGATGGAGGCTGAATGCCATTAAATGGGGCAGCCGTAGCCTCATCTGGATTAGTGAGTCCAAAATCTGTCTTCACACAAAAAAAACCCCTCAAAATCAATTATTTACTTTTTTTTCTTGGAATTTTATTTGTGTTTCTACTTCCTATTTTGTAATTAACTGACTACCATCTTCTTTGTACTTTACCCTTTCTGTTCACTTTTGGTCTCCTGAGAATAAGTTGCTCTAACTGGCCTGAGAAGATGGCATATAGCAAAACTCCAGTTATTATTCTACACTTGAATAGAGCAAGTTTATAATAGTTAAAACGTTTTTTTGCCAGTAACATTATCTAGATTGTCATGTTCTCATAAAGTTATTGGAAGATAAATTTTATGTTCTGAATGTTAAGTCTTCATTTGTCATGTGGGTAATGCATCTAACTTGCTCTATTTTGAATTCTGTGAAGCAGTCACTGGTACTTATCTTTTTTTTATAACAGTAACCAGAACAGTTTTTAGACTAAAATAATAAACATGTAACTGAGCAAGTAATTTTCAGAAAATGATAGTTACAAACCACAAAAGGGAAGGTCTCAAGAACTGTGTGCAAGCAGTTGACTGCTCATATTACTTTGTATATATCTCGACACTTGACAGTTAGAAAGGCTGGAAAGAATGCAGCCTTAAGCCACTACGCAACTTCTGCTTTGTCAGCAGTCCGGTGAAAATGTAGTTTGTGGTATGGAATTTGCTTCTTTTTTGGTAAGTGAAATGCATTTGTTTGTTCAGATTGTGATGCGTTTTTTGTCTTTAACTAATTTAATCTTTACAGATGAGTCTATGTAGTCATCTTGTAACTTGCAAGGGAAAACAAATTATTTTATTTTGCTAAAAGAAAGATAGGTATTTTTTGTCTGACCATTGATTTTTTTTTTTTCCAACAACTTTTTGCTAACTACATTTAAACTTAGCTGTATTTCAAATAGAAACTGATAATACTGTTATTTCTTACTCTGTAGATGCCAACATAAAGCTTTTTGTAAGGTCTATCTTTATCTCTTCAGGAATCTATAATCTCACATGTGGAAGAAAGATTTTTAGGAAGAGTACTTTTGTGAGAAGAAAGTGTGCTGTAAAATGCTTGCGTTCTCTAGCTTGATAGTCTTCAGCAAAAATTTTATGTGTAGTTTTCTGTATGTCACTGGTCATTTATATAGAAATGTTGTTTTTGAAAACACAATATATGCTTCTGTATCTGTTCTGGTTTTTAAAGCCTGGTAAGATTTTTTTTTTGGGTAGTAGGGAAGTTATGGGGTTTGACTGTGATAGAAACTTGTTGGGCTGTTAGAAATGGAAAAAAAGTTTAGTAATATTTGTCAAATGGTGAAACTTGATTTGTAAAATTGCAGACTTGATATTGCTTCATTTTGCTTAATTCGCTTTACTGTAAGATAAAATCAGTTTAACCTGTTTTGTTTTCTAGAAGCATGTCATACTGTGAAGACAAAATTGTTTACATTAAGTCTTTATTTTGTTTACACTGAGTATACTTTATTAAATATTATAAGTCTGTTGATTTTTCACATAGGGAACCTAATTTTTACTTGGAGTGTATCTAAATGTACAAAAGTTCCTGAGAATGAATAAGGGTCTTAATTTGCTTGTTATATTTAAACCTTCCTGCCTTTAACAGGACTGATAATTCTTGCCAAACCTCTTGGGTTTGGGCATTTTGTTTTGTTTTCATTTCCTTGTTCTTATATTCTGTGAGGTTGACTGGATTGTGGTTGCAGGTTAGTACCTGAGGGAGAATAATTGAATTCTGCATGAATCTTTTGTATTTGCTGCAAATTAAATTTTGGGCAAGTAGACTCCAGTTTAAGTTGATTCGGAAATAAACCAGAGAGCAGGCATTTATCGTATAAGATCCCATTCTGGGTTTGTTTCACTTCATGTCCATGTATGAGTCCATTTGCGGTGATAGACAGCTATCATTCCTGTTATGAGGATTATATCTACTTGCTTTTGGGCAAGTCTTTATATGTCCTCTGTCAGTTCAGCCTGCATTGCTGTTGTGGTTTTGACAGTGTAAGCACTGAAGTGTTGTAGCTGCTCATCTCCATGCAGTCCCATTTCTTTTACAGACTTTAGCAACTTCTCTGTACAAGAAGTTTTTCTTTACTTTCTTGATTTGAGCTCTCACAAAGCCTAGAATCTTAATGTGCTTTCTGTTTCTATTCATTAGGCTGCAGTGCCAAAAAATATTAGTATTTCTTTATTTGGCATATCTAACACACAGAGTTCAATATTACTAGAATGGAATACCACAGTATTTCATATTTGTTTTCTGTAAGTTTAAAGCAATCTTTTAATTCATACTTCCTCACAAAGCTCATCTCATCACAGTCCCATATTTCTGCTTACTGGATTGCAAATTCCATGCTGGAGGCCCAGCAGCAGTTGGAGGAAAAAAAAATGCAGGATAAACCTTTCCAACTGTGCTGGCTAGTATGTTGATGGTTCATTTCCATCACAGTAACAACTGGGTTCAATGCTGAGGAGCAATGTCCTTGATAGCCTTTTGTTGTTTATTTTGAGGGTGTTTCTGGTCCAATTGATTGTAGCTGTTTCTTCCTCCCTTTCAGAATTCCTTCTTTTCATTTGGTTTATCTGTTCATTGTGAAATGATTATTCTTGCCTGAGAGAGGAAACCTGTTTTAGTGATGCTGTGATTCTATTTGAGCTATATGTTCTTTGTATTGTTTGGGGTATGGGGTTTTTTTGTTTCACTTGTCTGTCTGTTTGGGAAAGTTGGTGATGACTTTTTGACCTCTTGTACCATTTGTTGCGTGCAACTTTTAATGCCTTTTTTTTCCATTAGCTTGAATTAACCCCTGATTCTCTTCTGGGATGTGTAGCTCAGTTTTTTTGTGAGGAGACCATGATAGGGAAAGACAATTCAAGCCTGGCAGTGGAAGAAACAAACAGAATTTATATTGCTTGAGGAGTTGTATTCTGATGTGGGAAAAGTGGCTCTGTTAAATGTCCTTGTTTGCTCATTTACCCAAATCTGATATCTCTTTCTTGGTCAAGTATTTTTCTTCTTGTTCCATTCAAACAGGTGAGTAAATATTCAAGTCCTGATTTGCAGAAGCAGCAGAGTACTAGCAGTAGCAGCACTTGTGCAACAGCTAATGTACAACACCAGGGAAGGCAAGTTTCCAAGGGATGAGAGGAACAAAAAATTGGCTCTACAAGGGAAAATAAACTGTTAATGAAAAGTTATGTGTTTCCTCCTAAATACTTTTAATGAGTAAGCATCAGAGCAATTGGTAAAGGAGTTCAGTACCATTACCGATATTTATAAATTGGTAACTGAGAGAGAGAGAGAGATCTACTTTTTTTGCTCAAAGTCAGTTAGGTTAGTGGCAACATTCATTAGCCTACATTGCTTCTCAGTAGGAAATGGCTCACTCAGCAAAGGCCTGTGAGCAAGATTTGGTGGGGTGGAGTGTTCATTTGCTGGTTACAGCTTTGAAGATACAGCCTGTATCTTTGATCTCAGTTCTAGTCCTGTCTTCTCGTCCACTGCAAATTCCTGCAATCATTTGTCCACATGCAACCCTTTAGGGACTTTTGTGCTCAAAAGCTGAATCAGTGAAATATTCTGGGCTAAAAGTGGGTGGGGAGTAAGGACAGATGTCCTCGAAGGTGTTTGTTAAAGCCAGATCACGTAATGATTCTGTATGCACTTTCATTGAGAAGTAAGGGATGGTGATGGCGCAGTGAATAGGCAAAAAAAGGATTAATATCTTTGTAAAGTGCATTCTTGAATTCTTTCCAGTTTGCATTTGTTTCAGAAGATCTGCTTCTCTCTCTGCAAATGTGGAAGATCTTCATTGCTTAGGGCTCAGTCGTGCAGAAGTGGTAAGAATTGTGGATTGAGTCCAGGGAATTACTTTAGGCACAAAAGCTGTCCCACAAGCATCTACATGTAATGTAGACCTCTATTGACAGTGGGTTTATTTCTTATTGCCAGCAATTTTGAGATAGTTTTGAAACAAGCTGAAAAAACTGCATCGCATGAAACCTAGGATAGTCTTCAAGCACAATTTAAGGAGATTGTGAAGAGTGTGAGATTTTCTTCTGGTCGTTAGTGCAATTTTGTTCTCCCTACAGGTTTGGTAAAGCGGTGGTCTAGCCTGTAAAATCAGTTTTTCTGTGAAAGGGAGGAGGTTTGGTTTCTGCTAAGCTTGAAGAAAACCATGAATATTGTTCAAAAATAAAACTGCTTATTTCTGTATATGCTCAATTCAAACAGCATTTTTTCTTCTAGGATCAACTAGTGATTTCAAACTTGCTCATGGCTCCACTACTTCAAAAGCTCTGTCTTCTGATACAGACAAAAAGTTATTTTTGGTTGAAAATAAGAATTTCTTTTAGACAATTTTGGGCCTAGTTTTCTCACTCATGTCCATTACTATGCCTTGGGTTTTTGCAGTGTTTTCAGAAGGAGTCAGGGTTGAGTTTTCCATGGATAGTTGCAGTTTGGACAGTGAGCTGCTCTTTTAGTTCCATCTTCCACACTGGCTTTGTGGTGCTTGGTATATTAAAGTTTGGAAATGTTGCTGTGTCAAAAGATTGATTTTGTAACTGTTATCTCTGGTTCCTGCTATAGTGTATGTAGGCTTTCTGCTTTAACAGCAAATTAGGTTGCTCCTCTGTGGAAACCTGAAAAGCAATGGCTTTTTGTGTAGCACCAAGTTTGTGCAGTCATCCAAAAAAAATCAAGTTGAACAAAACTTGAAAGTAGTAATGGACTAACATGTGGCCTGTCACTTAGGGCAACGTATGGCTGTGGATGATACTAGTGTTTGAGAAAATGTCATCCCTGTTTTGAAGATGAGTAACTTTTTTTTAATACAATATATGTGTTGGAATTAAGTGGTGGAATAGAGTAAAAATGCTCCCTGAGGTTTTTACAGAGGCTCTGAGAAAGTATTACATCAGTAAAGGAAGAGCCTTGGAAAAGGTGACAGATTTTCTTTACTGAAGAGCTTTCATTTTTTGATAGGAAGCTGGAATGACGCAAATGAGCAAAGCCATTACAGTATGAAAATGGTGTTGTTTCTTCTTTTAGGATTACTTGAACACAGAAGCAATGACAGACTATAAACAGAAGCACTAAAAGGGCAAAGGAGGGCAGAAGTAATGAAAAGACAGTTAGTTTTCTTCATTATGATGAATTCACACAATTTCTTTGCTGCGTAGCCTTAGCTTGTGGTGTTCTAAGTAGCTGCCTAGACTTGCCTTGTAGTAACAGGTTGAGGGGACATAACTGATTTAAAACTCTGTATTCAGCTGGAAACAAGACACAGACCTTGAATTAAGAAAACTTGTGTTCTTTATACTAATTCATAAAATAACTTCTGGAAAACAAAGCAGACTGGAAAAGAAAAAGGTAAAGTAGATGCTGTAGTGGAGCAAATCTGCTAGGAGAGATCAGAGGAAGTGTGTTCACATGTATAGCATGTAAGTTCTGGTATGTTTATGAAACTGCTGGGAACCACTTCTGATACCTGCCTGCTGTTTAGAGCTAGACCCAAGCTGCAGTGGGCTGTAAGTGATTGGATCTACTTCTTTGGTATGTGTTTATATAGAATTGATAGTCTAAATCCCTTAATCTGGTCATGGGAAATAATGCATTGGCCAGAAAGTAATATTTTGGAAAAACTACTTCAAGAAAATCAGAAGGAATTTTTTTTAATGTATAATTACTTTAATCAAATATGGATATGAGGTAGAAATAACATTTAAAAAAAGAGGGTGGCTGTGGAACAGTGAACTCTTTCTGTAAACACCCTTACACTGTTCTTTTCCAGAGCCTGATGTTAAGATGTTTTACAGTTTGCTGTAATGAATATTGACATATAGCAGAAATATGATCTAGGAATAAACACACTTGGAAAAAAAAGTTGTATACAGTTTTACTTTGCTCTGTAAACATAATTGAGATGGGGATGAAGTAGAACCATATTTTTTTAAGATAAAATTTATTTTAACCAAGAGCATTTCGGCATTCCCTCTCTCACATTACAATCCCAAAAGAACTGTTTTTTTACTGCTGAGGGTGTGGCAAACAACAGTGGGTGAGAATGAGAGGCCGAGGGTGGAGAGAAACAGGACTTTTTTTAATAGGCTTTATTGGAAAAATGTATTCTCAAACTACGCTTATGAAGTCACCACCACAGGTTTAAGGATCTGTATAAAACAGGCTTGTGTCATTCATTACCTGTGGTGGCCCATATTGAATCATTCTGGGGGTTTTTACTACTGACTGACTTACTTGTGTACCCCAGTACAGAACACTGTGTCAATCTTCTGGTCATTTTTGTTGGTGTATTTACAGATGTATTGTCCAAATGAAAGGTTGAATTACCTGCCTTTTTTCTTTTTCTTTAAGAGGGATTTGAAAGTGTGTGTCTGTGGGAGCCTGAATGCTGCTGCTTATTTTATGTTCTTTTCTTGATGATTGATTATGTTGCTGACCTGAAGGCATGGATTTGGCCTCTCCTAAGTAACTAATAAGGAACATTCTGTCAAGCTGAGATTTAGATGAGGGAGGAATAAAGATGGATTTTGAATCAAGCTTTGTTGACTTAAGATTATTCCAAGAAAATCAGCCTCTTGGGATTTCTTGGCATCACTTTTATATAGCTTCAAGACACTGTGCATTTATCAGAACTGCAAAAGAAATCAGGCATGTCACTTCAGATACAGAAGCTAAAAGTGTTATAACTGAAGAGCATCTTTATTTCAGATAGCATTGAAAACAGCCAAAAGGCAAGGCCAAACATGGTAACAATGAAAACAAATGTTTGTTGGACAAAGCTGTCTTTATAGGGCATTAGTGAACAGGAGAAGCCATCTGTTGAAGACTGGTGGCTGAAAACAGATTTTAATTAAGTAGTGCATCTTTAATGATCAGCAATTTCTACTTTTGACTGCAGAGTGTAGTTCTGTTGCAGTGAGTCAGTGGACAAAGTGGGTATTTTGTAGCCCATCGCCCTGTTGTTGAAGCACAGCAAGACATCTCACCTCAATGAGATAACCTTGTGGCTTTTTTAACAGATGCCAGTCTCTTCCAGTGCCATCACTTTTATCAGGCAGTTGTGCCTTTTTGTAAAGAAATTTTTTTTTTTTGCTTGTTGACTGCTGTAACAGTATTTAGCAGATTGCCATGTCTTGGGCTTAGCTTTTTGAAGTGTGCTGTAATAGGTGGATTTTTGTGTTCAGTGCTTGGTAGATAATGTGCACTTCTTTTATCATGCAGTTTCTGTATCTGCTGGCTAACTAGGTATCACTATGAGATTCCCTAATGGGAACCTCCTTCATCTATTGGTTCTTTCTTCTAAATCTTACTTGGTTGATTCCCTGTTCTACAGCATGCTGTAGTAGAGCAAATGAACAGCAATGACATTTTGCTGCTCATGTAAGACAAAAACGCATTTTGCATCTTCTGTTGTGTCTTATGAAGTATGTGTGTCGTGACCACTTACCTGAGCAAATACAGTGTTTGCAGTGATTTCCTAGATGTACCTTTTGACTTTTCAGTACTGAGTCCCCATTTTGCTTTTGTTCACATTCTTTAGTACTACTAGGCTATCTTTTGTAGGTATAAATAAAACAACGATAGGAAAAGCTCTTGGGCTCTGGAACTTGATTATCTACTCTAAAACTGTTAAAACTATCGCTGATTCAGTTTTGGTCCAGGGTATTTGTGAATTCCCAAGTGTGATAACAATTTTCCTGAGCCATGAATCTTGGACAGTTATGTTAACATCCAGGTTAACACTCTAGCTGAGAGTTGGAGATTATGGTATGGATGCCATCTGTCTGTGCTGGTTAGCCTCAGTGCCATGTAAGGGTTCTGGGGCCTGTTCAGTTTACTTGTTATATGGGGCACAGCTACCTAGGTCCATCTTCCTGTCTTGTCAATTGAGTCTTGTAGGAGTATGTAGAGCCTGTAAGAAGGCAAACAGGTAGTATTTTCTAATGAGTACGTATGATGTATTTTTCACAATGGTATTCATGTCCTGTCAACATTAAACACCAGAAGGTAGTGGTAGTTCTTAAAGGAAGTTCATTCATCAGTAACAGTTGTGTAAACGATTTACTGTTCAGGGTCACTTATTTAATGTAAATTTAAATAATAACTTAAAACACTGCTTATAAAATCAAGAATAATCCAGCCTTGTTAATGATCTTCTAAACTACTTAACCTGCTGACAAATTTATTCATCCGATTGGTAGTCAGGACTGATGCCCTCTGTGCATGCGAGTCTTGCTTTTAAGGGTACTTCAATTCCTTTTCTCTTGCTTGTGCTTTCACTCCACTTATAAGTAGTCCACTTTGTACACAGAACCTCCACTCAAGGGGTTTACTGGCAACTGGCACAGGTAAAATAAGTGTTAGCCAATTAATTCACTCAAAGGGTGCCTTTTGTTGGTCTGACTGTAATGCAGTCATCTTTACCTTTCCTTCCCTTCATGAAGGGCATTTGTTTAGCCCTAACCTCTTCTGTGAAGCTTTCTATAAAGGAACTAAAGGTTTTGGGCCCCCTGTGTTGAGTTTACTTGAGGATGTGGAGAGGAATGAGAGCTGGCATTATTTCTTGTAACAATAATGAAAGAATCTTTGGCTTACTCTGTTCATCACGAAGAAAGCTTTTCTTTAACCAGACAAAGAAGAAAAGAGAATATAGCAGGTTGTTCACTGATCTAAGCATCTCAAGTTACAGCTGGTCGGTCTTTTTTTTTATAGTGTTTGTGTGGATCTTGGCATTGTGGTCCTTTGAAGCTGCCTCAAAAGTGCTTTCAAAGAGGGTACTAACACCTATTTAAGGTCCTCTATCTTTGACCTTCCTCCCGTTGACATAGATAAGAACAGTTCAGAGGCACACAGAATTGTTATGGAAAAAACGGTAACATGAATTACAGTTTTAGGAATCTTAAGTCTTAATAAGCTCACACTCTCAGCTTGCCTATTTCTGCCTTCCACTCATGGTCATACCTCTGAACTTGGAATGCTGAACTGATCTAACTGCATTGAGCTGTCCTGTCTGAATACTCAGCTGTTCTGGTTTTTCTGACTACCCTTTTGAACCTGTGTCTTCACAACTTGTTCATATAATTCCAAAACCAAGTATTTGATGTTTTATAAGACAAAAGGCAGTCTCTTAGGATATGTCCTGAAATGCTGGTTTGAGGGAAATCTTCACTTTAGATACTGGTATATTATAAAAACAGTTACTAGCACTTGCTGTTCTTTCAGATCTCTGGTTTGATGCAGAACATTGCATGAAAACTTATGAGTTCTTCCTTTCCATATTAAGGGACTTATTTTACTTGGTTATGTTTCAAACAAAACAAAGTTTAATGGAAAAGTGCTTGATTCCATCTGTCTGAGTCTGGTAATTAATTTGTGGGGGCTGGCCTTTAAAGAGACTGAGAAGAACTCAGAATATGCAAGGGCAAATAGTTCACTGGTTGCTTCTTTTGTTCTGGATAGATTCTCATGAATACATTTTCTTCTGACACAAATATTAACAAAATATAAATAGGAGTTGAACAGTGCTGATTACATAAGGGCAATCTTTTGAGCACAAACTATTGCTTAGACTTTCAGAAAGGCTCCATTTTATGACTAGGGGCCTCTGAGAAGTAGATCTCAAGCTGTTTCCAACTTCTGGCAGTAGTTTGATTTTGTTGCGTCTCTCTTCTCTGCTCAGAGTTTTCAGCAGTGCATTGGCATTTTTACAGTGTGTATCTGGAAAGCTTTCATAAGTAACTTGATTTGGTCTTCTGTACTAGAGTTACTTCAGTGGTGTTGGGATACCTTTGCTGTGTGTGGAAGTGTATATAAATGTTTATATGTGTGATTGTGATACGCATGCATAACTATGAACCTGAGATTGACAAGTTTAAGTTATACAATGCATGAGGGAAAGCTATTATCCTTATAAATCAGACTGAAGTCCAGAATGCTAATATAGCATTAATTTCTCATTTTGCTGACGTAGTGTGTATGTTTCTAAATGGACTTCTGCTGTGAAGGCTACATTCAGTCTAAAATTGGGGAAAGATCAGTAGACTAAAATCTGTTCTTATGGTCCAAACAACCTGTTCCTATTTGACTGCCATTTTCATGACATCAGTACACTGTTCCTATCCCTTTGCTACCCTCCAGCAGCTCTGGTCAGTGGTGATGTTTTTGATCTGACTTCACTGGCAGATAGACTACATCAGGGGACTTCATTGCTGGCTGCTTAAGTGCATAACATGATGAGGTGAATAACCAATATGATCCAAATGCTTAATTGCATGTACTGTTGCTCTAATTTGCAATGCAGTTAATCTGTACAGCTGGTGCAGAGGTGCACCATGCATTTGAGGTCCAAATGTTCCTGTTTATTATGTAATTGCTCTGGACCAAGCAATTAGTTGAAATACCTGTGACTTTGTCATCTGTTATTTAAACAGCTGTGAGTATATATAGCTTAGAGGCCATATTCATGCTAGATATAATACTTCCTGATAGCAAAATAGTGCTTAAAGTGGGCAGAAACACATCTACAAAGTTAATACAAAAAACACAGAAGTGTTGAACCTTCCCCAGCCTTTGGATACAAGATCATAGAAGTGTTCTCCAAGATGAATCCTAAATAATAGGAAAATATATTTGCCTCTTGGTGAAGTTTCTTATAATTGTCTATCTTAACACTTCATGGAGACCCATACTTGTTTAAAGTATTTTTTCACTTTTTCATAACAGTAGAAAAGCATACAGATGCAGTGACCTTTGCTGTAAACTCAGTATACTGTAAAATATGATAGAATGTTTGTATTTATTACTTGTACTGAGCAATATTCCGATTAAATGGTAGGAAATGGAACAAGATGCTGCATTTTAGAGCTGTGTGATAGTGGTTAAGGAGCAGTAAGTTTGTGTAGAACTAATTTGGTTCCTAATTCAGCATGAGCATTTTGGAGCACAGCATAGAAGGAGGGAGCATGTTGATGGTTCCTTAGTTCAGAAGGTGATTGAACTATGTTTGGGAACCAAAAGACAGCAAGTGAAGTTGCTTGTCAAGTAGGAAGTCTTGAAGCGAGGTGGAGTAGACTTGTGTCTAGCTTCTTATTTAACAAACACGTAGATAGCACCAATGACCAAGACATGCAAACATGGCAGTTGAATGGAACAGTTGGCCCAGAATGGGGTGTCCTGAGGGTCCAGAGAGCTGTTTGGAGTTGACACAACCATGATAGTGATGTGTCACGGGCACTGGTTGGAATGACCATACTGGCACATCAGAAATTAACTTGGACAGAACTTGTAGGGGAATCCAGCCATCCAGGTCTGGGGCTTCTTGGAGAGTGGGGTTTGCAAGAGACAATGTGATTGGGTTGGGCAGGGGAAGGGGGCCCTCTCGCACTGCATTTGAGATGCCAATTTCTCAAGTCCTGAAGACAAAAAGGAGGAATTAGAAGACTCTGCTCTGTCATAGAGCTGTAACTTCCTTGGGCTTACAGAGGTGCAGTGAGGTAGCTCAGAGACTGGACTGCTGCAATAGATGGCTAAGTCTCTTCAAGAAGGACAGACAAGGGAAGCCAAGGAGGGGAGGTTGTGCTCTGCACAAAGGAATGACTTGGAAGCATGGAGCTCTGCTACGGGATGGGCGATAGGCCTCGTCAAGTCTGTATGCCTCAGAATCAGAGGATAGGGCAGCAATCATGAATACTGTGGTGGGCATTTGTTATAGACAGCCTGATCAAAAAAGGAAGAGAATGAACCTTCCAAGCAACTGGATGCTATCTGCAAGTGGAAGGCCCTTGTTCTCAAGGACTACTTGAAACACTCTGCTGGAAGGGCAGCACAGCAGGGTACAAGCAATCTAGCAGATTTTTGCAGGGTATTTGATCTCCAGAGACAGTTTCTTCAGACTGCAAAAATGACTCATTCTAATGTTCATGAAAATAGCAGGCATGACAGTAAGCCTGCTAGGCTGCAGGAAGAGCTCCTGACTTGAGCAAAACCGAAGTCTACAAAAGGTACTGGTATTGCTTACATGTGCAGGAATGGAATTAAGCCAAAACTTGGTTGGAATTGAAACTGAGGGATGTGGAGAGCAACAGGAGAGCTCTCAAAAGTATGTAGACAGCCAAAGGAAGAGTAAGCAGAACATGGCCCTGCTGCTGAATGAAGGCATTGTGTGACAACGTGGGGATGTGGTGGGGATCTCGGAAGGCATCTGAGGTACTCAGTAGTTTCTTTGCCTTGGCTTTCACTGACAGGGCCTGTTCTCAGGTGTGGCAGAATTTAAGGAGCAGAGAGAGATGCCATCCATGGTAGAGGAAGATCAAGTTACAGAGTACTTAAGTAAAATGGACTTATACAGACTCATAGGACCAGGTGAGATTCACCCAAGTGAACTGACTTAAATGATTGTGAGACCTCTCCCTATCATCTTTGAGAAGTCATGGCAACTGGGGAACATCCTCAGTAACTGAAAGGTGGCAAATGTTACATGCATCTTCAAAGAAGACAAGGAAGAGTGGACAATTACAGCAATGAGTGAAATGGATTTGTATCATCATGATATTACAAAGATTATAGAGCATTTGACTTGGTATAAGTCACATAACAAATGCTAAGGTGCTTCTGGATCTGTATAAATTCTGTCTATGGGTATTTGTACATATGCTGTGTTCGGAAACTTCTGTTAGCATTAGATTAGCTCATGGTAGGAGAACTTTGGAAGTAAACTTTAGGCAGTTTAGAAGTGCTGTCAGCAGGCTGTCATTTAAGTGTTGTGTTGCATAGGTGCATTTTGAAGTGGACTTGATGATGTGCTCAACACTGGCAGCTTTCTTCCAGCCTATTTATAGGATCAGTGATGTATTACTATTGTTAGTATAGCTGAACAGGTTCAAAAAGATAAAATGGAGTTTAGTTGTGCATTGACAGCAATTCTGTGTAGCTGTTCAAATTAATTTGATTGCGGTGGCCTTAGTGCACAGCTGGAGAGCAAGCATGTCCCTTAGAATGGCAACAGTGCTTCTGTCTTTGTTGTCTGTCTTGTCCTTGATTCACGGACAGTTAAGCCATTTACAACTCAGCTGCTGAATACCACCACATACAGATGACATGTCGCCTAGGCAAACTGAAGCTGGTGACAGTTAACCTTATTATGACATGCTGTATGTTGTAGCAGCTCAGTAGCTGTTTCACGACTCTGTGAGAGCTGACAACCTGACAGTTGTTCTAAGCTAAGTCATTCCCGTTTGTGAGTTGAAACCTATTTTTTAAATGGGTTTTCTATGCAGGCAAGGCTTGAGCAAGTTTGGAACCATTTAAGTTTGCTTTTGCATTTTACTGGGAGGTGAATTACAGTGGCAAAAGAGACTTAATCTATTAACCTTGGCTTCCAAAATTAATTGGTTCTTCATATGGTTTATTTCCCCACCCTGATTCTCAGTCATTACCTGTTACAAGAATACCATCTTGACTTTCTGGGTTTAAAAATGATTGGAAGATCATTCAGATGTGATAATATAGTGTCATCTGTTTTGTGGATATTTTAATACATAAGCAATAAATTAATGCTTTTGCAATGATACTTCTGTTAAATTTTGATCCTTTGTACTTTAAAAGGTGTAGAGTCTTTTTCTTCCATGTAAATGAAGATTCTCAACAGAAATTTTCCTCTTTGAAGCAAGGTACCATGATGATGATGAAGCAATTTTACTAGGAAGCACAGAAGGTGATAACCTAAAAAGCACGAAAGGAAGCTGTCTTGATGAAACCCTGCTGAATAGAATAGAAATTTCCTATTTGCCAAGTCCACTGCTGTTCCAAGTCCAGTAGGTTATAGTGGCAGGGTTACTGCTGAAAGACTATTAGGAGTTATTCTAACCTAGGGACCTCTGCTACATTGCATTTTATGTACTGTTCTTGTGCTCTGTAAGAGTTGGTCCTATTCGAGAGCTTTGTGTGTTACGTTTATTAATAATTCTGTGAATGTGGAGGGATGAAACAGGATGTAAACATTTCTCTGTAATGAGTGTGTGCAGTGAAGCAAAGCTCTGCTTCTTTTCTTGCGTTAAACTACCACCAGTGTGGTTCTGTTTTTGAAAGAAACACTGCATTTGACTGCAGCTTTTCTTTAAGATAAAGGCCAATCTAATCTGCAGATGATTAAAAAAAAAGTGAAGATCTAAGTTTGAATTACAAAATTTGAGTGGTGAAGAGTTGTGTTCTCCAGAACAGCTAGGATGATACAAGATCAGGACTCTGGAATACTCTGGTAGTACACACCCTAATTTTTAAGATGTTTGTCTCTTTTTTTTTTTTTTTTTTTTTTTTTTTTTTGTAAACTGAGTTCTGTCTCAGTTACAAGAACATAACAGACTTTCTTCACTAGCGTTTGTAACTTTCTTATTCAGAGAGTTTAATATTATTGATTTCGTAGAAAGTGATACTGAACGTGACTTCTTAAATAAGATCAGAACTGTGTTTTATCTCCAGTGCATTATGTGATTGATACATAAAACTGTTTGCTAGATCAGAGACTCTCAGATAAATTTCTTTTAAAATTTTCAGCGTAAACTATTTCCAGCTTTTTGTAGCAAACAAAAAAACTATCCTAGCTGAAATGTAGGACTGATGAATCCCTACTCTCGGGGTCCACTTTGAAGACTCTGTTTGTTTTAATTTTTAACCTGCATAAGTGAAAAACAAATACGTGGATCTGTTGCTAGTAGCATAGGAGAAAGGAACTGCAATTTGTAAGCACTTGTCCAGGTACAGAATGAGATTCAGTACTCTATTTGCCATTCAGGCATGTTTTTGCTGGTTCTATCTGTTTCTGCTTAAGACAATGCAATGCATTGCAATGTGATGCAATGAAGTGAAAGATTTTCAGGACAATAGTTAAACATCATACATGATATCCTCACAAGAGTGAAGTGTCTTTCTTTGTGGCACTGTTCTCAAAGAACCTGCCTACCTGTGAGCAATGAAATTCAGGGGGTGGAGGAGTTGTGTTAGATCAGCACAGTGTCCGTTGCATATGGCACAGTGTCTATTGTGTGTGGTGAGGCTGATCTGTCAGATGGTCTTTTAAGGGAGCATGTGGATAGTAGAACACAGGAAATGATACTAGAGATTCAGCTGGTGGCATCTTCCAGAGTACATTATGCTGAAACTGCCTCAGGATTGTCTGGGTGGACTGTATTTTGGCTATGTTGAATTTTCAATAAAATGTATAATTGTATTGTTTATTGGAGATTGCAAGAGGTGTTGTGATACTTTCATAAAAAGAGGACTAATATACTTACTTTACAAGCCAAATATAGCCCTCTATTTCACCTTCTTAGAACCTACTCTGCTATAATTACTTATTTTCCAAAGTGTGGGTGCTAACCAACTGACTGTTGCTTACTCTTAAGCTAAACAAAGTAATCTGCTGTATTTTATATTAAATACAGCATTTCTAGGGTTGTTCCAGGATATAAAGCTTTTTGAAAATAGAAATGGTAAATATAATTACATAAAAAATACTTGTTCAAAACCTTCATATTAGCTAAGTTCTCTTGCTTCTCAGATGAATAGGAAACCACTAATGAAGTGTTCATTCAATTCTGTGCAATATGTGTACCACAGTTTAACTACTTCTGTGTGTAACTGAGCCACAGTGTGGCCACGCTGTCTTGCATGCACACAAACAAGTGTAATTCAAACACCTACATCCAGGTCACAAATGGGCTGGAGGGAAGGGAGGACAAGACTGGGGTTTTTGGTTTTGTGGTTTACTTGAATCAAGTTAAATTACTTAACTTACTTGAAAACCTAATGGCTTTATAATGATTGTGATCAGTCTTAAACACACTCAAAGAAACTGAACTTTTTTTAGCTAGATCTCTTTTCTTTGACCATTCATCAGAAAATGAAATGGTAAATTGATTTGTTCCTATAGAATATAAAGCATGTATAGAGAGCATACAGATTGCAGAAAGAATATCTTCAAACTTATTTGACTTTCTTCTGTCAATTTTAGTTTGTTCACTTAATCTTTCTCAGTATACCAGTTCAATTATTTATTGTCTTTGTTTGCTGCTTCTTCCTATACCACTGGCCCCTATGTAATCTGCATCTCTGTCGTCTTACACCTTTGAGGGCTAGCCTGCCTTTGCTACCATGTTAAAAGCAAAGGGACAAGTCTGTATTTCTTCAATAGATAATAAAATTGAATTCAGCTGTCTCAAGCTAAATCGTATCTGTCTTACTTAAAACTATGGAGTGATTTATGCTTAATATTAGAAAGCTAAAGTAGTGAAGTTTGGAAGTGTGTATGACAGGGAAAGAAGGATGTGTCTTGGGGATTTGGAGATAAAAGAGACTTAGTAATGAAATAGCTGCTTATGGCAGTTTGTAACTTGAAGTATGCATAAAACTGCTTTCATGCCATAGGACTGAAAGGGGCCTGATATGATGCCTATTTTTAGAAGTTTTTCAGGAGAGAGCTAGGGAGATACAAGTCAGTTCACCTCACGTCAGTACCAGGCATATTAGTGGACATGACACTAAAGACTAGTACTAGTGAACACATAGGTAAATGCAGCGAATGGAGGAGGAAGGTGAAATCTGTGCTGTTTGCAAAAGACAGTGATAATGAACAAATCTTACCAAGTTCCTAGAAAATGCCAAAAAGTGTGGGAATGTTGCACATCTGGCAGGTTCCATTTGTTTGGACAGGGCCAGATAATTCTGTTTGCATGTGAGTTTCACAAGATGGCTGCCCGTTTTAGTCTGTCCCTTGGATTTTTCTGTTGGCCACAGTCAGAACAGGGTACTATCAAGCTGGACCTCTGATCTCATGCTGTTTAATTTGTTTTAAGAGACAACTGAGCATAACAAAATCAGTAGTTAAAAAAGTTTCTGGAGACTGACACAGATGTATTAAAGTTATTGTTTTCACATAAGTGTGTTGTGGACTCCGCTGTAGCTATTTCAGGGGAGTTCAATACTAGGAATGCTGTAGATTGAAATTACAAGATACTGCTCAAGTTAATTTCTTTAAATGTATGTTTTAATGTCTGATTGTCTCCTAAATTTGTGTTGAAGGCATAAAATATATGTATCTTATGCTAACTTTCCCTTTCTCAGATTGAATTTCTTCTAATTGTTTTAAGTCTTAAATAAGATAAAACCTTAGTGGTTCTGGGGAGGTTTGCATGACAAAAATCAAAGGTTGTAAATCGCACGTGGTATGTTGCTTCACTGTGAAGGCTGGAGATAAGGCAAGAAATAAAAATCATTAATGGTATTTTGGCTGTTTAATTTTGTGATACTATCAGTCATAGGCCCAGCAGATAAGAGAGACGACAACTTGTTCTTCTAGATTAGGTCTTACATTTTGTTGTGGGTTTTTTTTTGTGTAACGTATAGTCTGACTTGTTTACTCTTGGGAGGTGGGTGGGGAGGAGCTATATTTTGTCGTCTGAATGTTGCTGTTTTTCATAGTCTCATATCAGGGGTTATAGTTCAAGAAAGTTCTTTCAGGTTTCCACTTTGAGGCTATCCATTATTAAAATTAGGTAGACACAATGACACTGGGGTTATCTGTTTAACAGGGGCATATTGTACTCATTTCAGATGCTTCAGGATAGATACACGAGCTACCAAGATCAGTGTTTTTTATTTACCTGCAACTTAGATCAATTATTTGGCGTCTCTTTGGTAAGTTTAATTTAATAGATGTCATTCAAATCACAGAATCTGTTAAGAGAAACTTTCCATTCAGTGCTCACTACATGTAACTGAGATTGTTACCTCTGATTTATATTTTTGATCCTATAGACTGTGAGTATCTTGGATAAGCATAGGTTACATTGTGGAATGGTAGGAGAGGAACACTGACAGATGTTATTGCCATGCAGGTGAAGTTTCACTGCTTGAATGTAGAGTAAAAATATGTGAAAATGACCACTAAGAACTAGTCTGAAAGTCCCCAGCGATTGGAAGGATCTGATGAGCAAGGATATACTAGTGAAACTCGAAAGCTACTTGTGGTTGCCTAATTAATGATTCCAAACTCTTGATAGGGTTTTCTTACTAAGCCTCATAAGATGTTTATCAAGAAAGTTAGAGCCCTGTTATGTATGAAGAAAATGGAAGTGGAGGAAGTTCTTGTCAGTTAATTTTAAAGTATAGTGAAATACAAGAATGAAATCCAGGTCTTGCAAACAACCTGCAAACACTTTCTATTAGTGCCCAAGTTTTCTTGAATGTGAAGTTGGTAGGTTAAACTGTAAAGGTACTTGAAGCAACTGTAAGTTCTCCTCATGGATTTATTTTAAAAATCTAGGTTATTCTCCCTCTCTTTTCCTGTGTTGAGACTTCTATCGCTACTTGTACTGCTGCAGTTTTGCATGTTTTTCTATAGGCAATGATGTCTTAGTATAAAACTTGTCTTTATATGTTGTAAACAAGCTGATCCAGAATTCTTTCTTGGTACAAGTGAAGCTTTGTCTAAAATTATGCAGAATAGCCTATATGCTATAGGTTTCCTTTTGTGCAGTTGGAATTAAAACAAGAATTCTTTACCTTCAAACTATTCAGGATGCAATCTGCTTTTGAATGTGAAGTTTGGCTTTTCCTGTCAACAAGTTACATGTAGTACTAAGATGTATCATCTAGTTATAAAAAAAAAAATGTAATATGCTGCAACTTCAAATGTTAAAACATCTTCCTTTTCTTCAGTTTTAAGGTAGTGTTTCTTCTGTAAAACAGAAGAAACTTACTTGCTGAATTTCCAGTGGTACCATGCAGATGTAGGCAGGCTTTATGTAGGCAGGCTTTATGTAGGCAGGCTTTATGTAGGCAGGCTTTATGTAGGCATCTACGTGCTATGTAGAAGTCGGCAGATGTGGGATGGTATTCCTCCTGAAACTCTGGCGTTTTACCTTAAATCATGCTAATAGATATGAAGGGTACACTATTTCAGTATCTATGCTGCTACTGATCGCTTGGAATGTAGTAGGATGTCTGCTTTTCTGTGTAAACATTTTTATGCAAACTGGAGGTTAGAGTATGATGATCGGTGCATATGTATTTTCCAAATTCTGTTGTGGACCTTTTGTATTGCCCCCCAAAAAGGGAAGACCATTGTTTCAAGCTGAGTATATACACATGTATGTATGTGTGCATTTCATATTTTTATATATATAAAAAAATAGATATATGTCTGTGTGTACAGTTTGTATATGGTAGAGCATACAGCAAAATAGGGAAAGAGCCATTGCTTCACTCAAAGCTGGATGTTAATCATATGTTCTTAATTTATAGCTAACTTGATGAGGAGAAACTTTGTGAAGAAGTCAGGAGGACTTGTTTAGCAAATGTGACATGGCTGTACTAGATATGTTTTAAAGCACTCTTAGAAAAATAAGAGGGATTCCAACTTTAAAAAGAAAGTATTTAAGAATATTGGAAGGCAAAAGAACTGTATATGTTGGTGTATTTCAAATGACTGAGTAATGTAATTCCATGAGCATGATGTCCATGCTTATGGTGGAATAAGCATTTTGTAAGCTTGGTGTTTAAGGCCCATATTTTGGTAGTGTTTGTAAAGGTACAGTGCAGAATATGTATCATGGAAGGATGAATTACTGTGAAAGGATACATTTTATTAATTGTGTTATTTTTTTTCTTTCTCCTGAATTAGTTTTAATGGTGGCAAATACCAGACTTCTTCTGTTATCTCCAAGCAGGTGTGTTCTACTTTAAATTGTAAAAGCTTCTTAAAGCTGAAGAAAGTTAAAAAGGACTTAGAACATACATAGAATATAAAATGAAGGTGGTGTATTGTATAATAGCTGATCGGTTACTGTCTTGAAGACTGCAAACTGGAATTATGTGAATGTTCTTAAAAGTGAATTAAGGGAGATAATTTTTTAATTATTTCTCCTAAGTAATTCTCCTAGTAATTCAACTTGTGAATTATATGTCACCTCTGAAATACAACAACTAACTGTTTAATCAAAAACTTATGTCACCTGGGGCTTCTTGAAGAAAACTGACTTAACTGATATTACCCATGACACTTCCTCATGAGATTCTTCTGAAAATTCTTGGCTTCAGTGATGTAACTCAGGTGTAAAAGTTTCTCAGAAGGCCAGACAGTTGTAGTTCTAAATGAGATCATGTGTGATGAGAACTGTTCTGAAACATGTTCACTTTTTCTTTCCTCCTTGCCTTATGATTAGAAGGGGGGTTTTGGTTAATGTTTGATTCTCATAACATAAGATCTGAGTCTCTTACAAGGATTTAGTCTTTTTCTATGTCACTATAGTGATGAAAACCAATCTCTTGTGGATAGGATTTCTTTAATTGCAAGAGTTACCAATAATGTAATCAGTCATGCTGATCATTCTATTAACACCAACTTTCTTAAGGGGTATTTAAAATTCTTAGTTTTGTTATCTCAGTAAGGTGTTCTGTTTCTTTTCTTTCTAGGCTATTTACTTTCTAGAAGAGAGGGTCAAGCAGGATCCCCTGAAAAGCCATTGTCTGACCTGGGTCGTCTCTCATACTTGGCTTACTGGAAAAGTGTCATATTAGAATACCTTAACTGCCACCATGAAAAACAAATCAGCATCAAAGGAATGAGTCGAGCTACTGGAATGTGTCCACATGATATTGCCACAACCCTGCAGCAACATAGCATGATAGATAAAAGAGAAGATAGGTCAGTGAATCTTGTAAAAATTTTTAAAAATACTGAGACAAAACATTTAGTTTCTCTACTTACAAAACAGTTGATGTGAAAAATGTCTGTGTAAAATTCTGACTTTAAAATTAATTATAACCATCTTACTGAAGAAGTCACTACAGCCAGGTCTTGTTGATGGGGTCTTACATAAAGAGTTTTTATCCCTAAACGAATGGTGGTTTTTTGGATCCTCTTTCATCTTAATGGTTATTAGAAGGGTGTGGCCAGCTTGAAACATTTTCAGTGAAGAATTTTGTTTCATTCAGTATCATCTTCCGTAAGTACAATTCCCAACTCTTGCATTGCAAATATCTTCCTTTGAATACCAGTGAGGGAAAAATTTGGGTTTGTGGATGGCAGACTCTCTCTCCACACCCCCTTTTTTGATCATAACTGAATTCACACAAGCCATGGGATTGGATCAGCTCTACATGAAGTTCTCCTGCCCAAGGTACTGGGAATGCAAATGACTTTTTAAAGTTTCTATTTAATGTTATGATGAATGTTGAAAGTTAGTGTACCGGGAAGGTGAGTTCCTGTTTTGTGAACATCTTCTTTCTAAATGATCTTGATTGATATTTTAGATTTTAAGTGGGTTGTTTTTGTTGTTTGGGCTCTTTTTTTCATAAAATACCTTAAATTGCTTTCAATGGTATTTCTGTTTCTGAAGAGCTTCTTAATTTTATTTTTTGGCAACCCACTGTTTGTAAGGCAGTTTTGCTTAACTATAAAGTTTCTATGATTGGAATATCCAGAAAGAATTAAAATCAGGAATAGCTCAGCCTCAGTAACTTTTATGTGCACCAGCACTAGTATTCAAAATCAGTAAGTTTTGAACTAGTAAGAATGCAGGTCTTCAAAAAGGAGATTGGCTTACAGGATGGTGTTATGAGAGTAGTAAGAGGAGTGCTGTCATAGCATTAAAACCTTAACTTTTTGGGGTGCTTAGTTATGGACAACCTGATGGGATAAATGCATTTTACGTGATAATCAAATATGTATTCATTACTTATATGCAGCTTCTGCCCTGTCACAAAGTATTATAGGTCCTGAATACTGACACGCAGTTAGAAAATAATGGTTTTTCATCTATAGAATTCAAAATACTTTATGAACAAGGTCAGTTAGTCTTTTTTTTCACAGGTAGTAAAGCTTAGACAGGGACCTGAACTGACCTGGCCAAAGGTATCCAGAAGGTCAGTGGCTGAGCCAGGAAAAGAAATCACATCTTTTGAAATTCCTGCCAGACACTTACCTTGGGAATTGGGTATGGCTTCTTATGGCTTCCTACATTTTGTTAATTTTTCTTACATGTAGTGAAGTAGAAGTTTGTCACAATTCTGGGAAAATGGTTCCCCTGGATCTGATTTTTTTTTTTTAAAGCATTCTCAGTGAAAAGCAGTGTTGTCACTTAATCTACCTGATTTTTACAGCATTTGAAAGCCTTGCTAAAAAAAAACCCAACATATTTTTTGTTGTTTAAAATTGTGTAGTTCTTTGTAACAGGGAGCTTTGGTGGAGTATGTACTAGTGTATTAGCATACTGTGCTATTATGTTAGTCTTTACCTGCTTTTGATATGCTACTTCATTTCATAGTAATTAGAAAGTTGTGTTCTACTGCATCAGCATAGGACTAAGGTACATTTTTATGCTTCGTTAGAAAACCTATGTTTCTAACTTGCGTTCTTGTCCAGTTATTTGCCATCTTGGGTTGTAATATTAATGACTTTCTCACTCTTTACTTGATGATCCACAGGGTTTTCTATTTATGCTTGTATGTCGTATTAAAATTGGAAATTGTTCTGGCAGTGACTGAAGAGCTAACACTAAACTTCTTGCATGGATTTAGAGTAGTCAACTATAAAACCTTTACTTTCCTCTCTTGCCCTAGTGATGTTTTTAGTATTGAGCTTTCACTTCATAAACAGTTGTTTCCTCGCTTTCTCTTAGTAAACAGTCAGTAGTGTAAGCGTGTTATCTGTGCCTGTCAGCTGATACTTTTAGTTTCATGTATCTATTTATTTACCCATCTATTTTCACAGGTTATTGTGCAAAAGGATTTAAACTGTAGGAAGGTTGTTTTAGGTGATCACTTTATAAAATAAATTACTGTTTATTGGATTGTAGATTTGTAATTATTAGAAGGGAAAAGCTGATTTCAAGTCATATGGAAAAACTGAAAGCGAATCCACGTATCAATGAAGTAGATCCTGAAAGCTTGAGATGGACTCCTTTGTTAGTTTCTAATGCTGCAGTTTCTGAAGAAGAGAGAGAAGCAGAAAAGGAGGTAATAGTTGAAACTTCTTATTCTGAATTTCTCTTCCTTTGGATTTCATTGCTGTGAATATTCAACATTAGGCTGTCTTAAGTAGAGCAGTTTTAACTTTGACCACTGCTTAATGATAGAGGATACTGATATTATTGTAATGCATAATTTTTGGAAGCTGTGCAGCAAGACATGGTAACTTTGGGGGGATGAATATGAAAACTTAAAACATGAATCACTTGTCATGAAGCTGTATTTATCACTCTTGAGGTAGTCGAAGAGCATGTAATCAGATCAAATTTGGTGCAGAGCTCAGGGCCTGCAGTGTCAATCGATTCTTTGTGTTATGAACTTGCTCAAAGTGATCCATGTCAGTGGGCATGTAATGTAGTGCTAAAGGACTTAAATCAATTCGCTGCATCATTAATAGTGCTAAATATCCCATGAAATGCAATCTTCTTTGGTTTGTTATCCTAACTGTTGTAAAGGAGCTACTAGATGATTCAGCTGAAATGTTGTTGCTAGGTTAGCCAGCAGTGCTAATCAGGGTTGACTTATTGTAACTCTTTAGCTGAACGTAAAGGATATGGCTAAGTAAATGCTGTTTCAGTGACCCGTTATTTTAACCTCAACCCTGCAGGCTGAGCGTCTGATGGAACAAGCTAGCTGCTGGGAAAAGGAAGAGCAAGAAATATTCTCCACGAGAACTAATAGTAGGCAATCACCTGCAAAAGTACAATCTAAAAATAAATATTTGCGACCTCCAGAAAGTGTGGCAGTGGTGGGGGAGCGAGGGCAATCCACAGAGCAATCTAAGGAAAGCAGCGAGGAGGATGGCGGGGATGAGAGTCAGCAAAGTTCGCCTCCCCGGCTGACCAAGCCACAGTCACTGGCCATAAAAAGAAAGGTGTGTTACTTCAATGGTTTGGTTTAAAGTAATTCATTTCTGATTTCAATCAAATCGTTATAATTGAAATAACAATCTGGGTTTTTTACAAACATTTATTACATTGTTTTAATCCTTTCTATATTGTTTGGACCCTGAACAACTCCTGTCTTCTGTTTTTTCCTCTCCATCCAATTTTTGATCTTTTGGATTTTTCACAGAACTGTAAAATAAGTGACACAAAACCCCAGAATTTCCCATTAATTTTTAAACTAGTGGTTGCCCTCTGCTGTTTTGCATTGGTATTGCTTCAATGTTTTAATGGTTCTTCCTTTTTTCATTTTAAGATGGAGTCCAGCTTGTGGGGTTTGTCTTTTTATTGTTTTTAATATAGGAACTCCTTAAAGGGGAATACTATTTTTCAAAAGCAAATGTTGTTAAAAGAAAAAGGTTATTTAAACCATATGCTTCTGATTTCCAAGGGATTTAAATGTTAAATTCTGGTTACTGCAGTGTTCACATAATTCTTAATTTTGTTGAAAAATCAACTGTTTGAATGGTTTAAATTAATAAACTATTCAAAATTTTAAACCACTCACCTTCGCATATGTATTTAGGTGTCTCTGGTGAGAATTAGGGAATTGCAGTGTCCCTTTGTTTATCCTTTAGATGAGCAAACTTAAAAGTAACTATAAATCTGTGAGAATGTGTAACAATAGAAATGTAACCGAACAGTTTTTTTTTCTTTATAGCAGCCAACTGTAGGATTCTTTTGGTGTATTGTTGAGACCCATGTGAAGTTTGAGGTGTACTTCCTTTGCCGTTATCTATTTTTCTATATAAATAATTATTTCTAAAATAGCAGAAAGCAGAAACGTAGAAGAATAAACTTTGATACTTGTGAAGGTTGTTGGGGAATTGTAAGTCCACAGAGGAAAAATGTGTAAGTAGAATTTATGTAATATTGCTATGAATATTATTTGACAGGAGAAGGTAAGAGTCTCTACAATATGAAGAAAATTCTAGTCTTAATTTTCACCTACAGAAGGGTTTGTGTGCATGTGTAGATACCTACCTATTTTAACTGTTTAGACATTTTACTTTTACATTCTGTCTACATTTGAATTGGATGCAATGTAAGGGGTTTTTTTTGAATGAGTAAATAGATTATTGTAAAGTCACTTTACAAAAATGTATTTATTTATGTTCAGAGTCAGCTAACAAACAGGAATGTAGGAGGAATTATATTTGTGGAATTATTTTTCAGAGACCTTTCATACTGAAAAAGAAAAGGGGCCGTAAACGCAGAAGGATTAATAGCAGTGTTACAACAGAGACAATTTCGGAAACAACAGAGGTGTTGAATGAGCCATTTGATAACTCAGATGAAGAGCGTCCCATGCCGCAGCTGGAACCTACCTGTGAGATGGATGGGGAAGATGATGACTTGAAGCCTGTGATTAGAAAAGCTTTTGAGTATCAACCTGGGCAGCAGAAACAGGAGAAGGAGGAGGAAGAGCAGAACAAGGAGGAGAAAGATATTCGTTGTTACAGGAATGATGACAATTGTACAAGTAAGCTGAAAATGTTCTTACATATTCACAAAATTAATTTGTTGGGTGGCCTTAAAAGGAAGTGTTTATTATTGTCATAAATCTGGAAATTTTTAACAAGATGTATTTAACCATTTTGGTCTTAAAATCTTACAATCTTAATAACGCTTTCTGCTTAGAGGTGCTACTGGAGCCATTAATCTCATGCAGTTTATTAGAATTCAGCGGTGGCTTCAGATTTTTTGTTTTGTTCAATTGAGTTTACTACTTCCGTTATTCCTGACCCATTAATATAATAATTTGGTTTTTGTGTTCAGAAAACAAATGTTTTCCAGTCTGAAGCACTGCAGTCCTTGTCATGTTGCCAAAAGCAACTTTTATGTCCCTGGAACAGGGCATTTCATACTCAACAGAGCAGGGGTATCACTGGAATATTGTCTAATATTGTTTTTGTATCCTTGATAAAGGATACAAGCAAAAAGTAAGATTGGATTTACACAAATATCCTCCTATTCCGCATTGTTGGTAATTCAAGAAAATGTTGTTGTTTCTGGGGCACAATATGTCCTCAGCACTGGAGTCCCTATTTTTTCCCCACAAAAGAGTGAGAGAGTCTTAACTGTGTTCTTTAAAAGCTGCTTATCTAGTTTGATTTCAAGGATATTTCCTGGCAGAAAAGCTAATGGATGGATAGCGGAACTACTAATGAGCTATTCTGAATGTATACTCATCCCTTGACCTCCTGGCTCTCAAATTACGCTTATAAGTTTTAATTCCAGAATGAATGACTGGATTCTCAGGTCTGTATATTTACCTCTTAGAGGCCAGTGGGTGCTATTCTAGTGTTTTCATAATTGCATGGGAAGTTTAATTTTTGTGATCCTCAGTTGAGGGATCATGCACTGATTTCTATTTTAAACAGCTTTTGTGTGACTAGAGCAACCATGCTTAAGAATGTTGGTGGTGTTACAAACCAGTGCACAGGTACATTAGAATATTACTGCTTTTTCCTGCTTCTCAACAGAAATGAATTAAACTAATAGTAGCAAATTCAGAGTGTTCCAGCTATGTCCCACTGGTCAGGTTTGTACTGCTTTAACTAGACTGATACTGTGTATTTGTCCATGGACCATGTCATCACATTAATTGACTATAGGAGTGTTGTAACACTACAGTGAGAGGCAGAGGAGTATCGCTGAAGCTGTTACACTCCCAAATGCAGCATGTTATATCCTGAAAATTCTCCCTTTTTCTGGTGTATTACGTAAGTGGTATCTAGGGAGAGAGGAGAGGAGTGAATGTGTTTGGGTAGTTTTTTATAGTCAGTGGATTAATTTAGTATTCTGACGCACTCTGTTTAATTTCAATTATCTTTTGGCTTTTGTCATGTATTGTGGGCTGTGTCATTATATGCTGCCCATGAGAAGATACTAGAATGAACCACCTTTTTTTCCAGCGTTGGTACTAAAGCATGATTACATGCTTACTATGGTTTGTCCTCCAGAATGGTCGAACAGGAAACTCCAGACTCATGTTATTACTGTAAAAAAAGATGAATATGCATTAGATCAATGTCTATATAAAGTGATGGCATACCTCTATTCTAAAAACAAAGGTTGATAATCAAATATTTGGACAATATTTTTGCTTTAGTTTACATGTCTTGTGATTTAAATCTCTGGGATTCTTCTAGTGTATAAATGGTGTTTCTGATGGTCACTGTTAAAAGGCCACCAAACAAGAACTTTACATATCTGTGTGTTTGAGCTGTAGATATTATGTCATTCTATTGTGGTTTGAGATCTGTTTATAACTCTTGTTTCAGAGTGTCTTAATACATTTTGAGTTTATAAAATACTTTTGGGATTATGTTTGAAAATACTGATTAGTTTGCGCAAGCTAAGACTTTTCTTTTGTCTCTATTGCCTCCCAAAGATAACACAGAGGATGTAGCTGTATTGGAAGAAAGCACTAAAGACAATCTTGAACCTTTAAAGAGTAAGCAGGGTTGGCCCAAAGGAGTTAAACGTGGTCCATCTAAATGGAGGCAAAGCAAAGAAAGAAAACCTGGCTTTAAGCTTAATTTGTACACTCCACCTGAGACTCCTATGGAGCCTGACTATCAGGTGCTGGTGGAGGAACAAAAGGAAGTAGCTGAAGACAAGCCCTGCTCAGTTCCTGTTACGGAGCAAGTGATTAAAGAGCCTGTTGAAGTATTACCACCACCAGATGATGAGGTAAAAGAGGTAGAACCTGAACCTCTGCATCCACCCAGTGAACCCTTTGAAAAACAAGAAAATGATATGATGAAAGCTGGGGAAGAAGAAAGGAATGTGGAAGAAGGTGGAATCAATTCAAAAGATCAAGAAAAAGACAAAGCAGAAGAGGTTTTTCTGCAAAAAGAGGAGTCCGTGCATTTGGATGATCAGGAGGAGGAGGAGGAGGAGGAGGATGAAGAACCTTCTCACAATGAGGATCATGATGCAGATGATGAAGACGATAGCCACATGGGTTCAACGGAAGTGGAGAAAGAGGAATTGCCTGGTGAAGCTTTCAAAGAAATGCTGGAAACACAGCAATCTTTTTTAGACGTAAATGTTCAAACTGGTAATTCAAATCAAGAGGACTTAATGGATTGTGGTGTTGACCTTGCAGCTGATGAGTGTGAAAGTGACCAGAAAGAACTTACTACAGATTCAGACCCAGTGCCTGAATCTGATGATGATCATACAGATAACAACCAGGACCAAAAAGCTGGTGAAGAATTACATTCCGACTTCAAGGGAGAGAGTGCTGAGACCATGGAGATTGATTCAGAGACAGTTCAAGCAGTACAGTCTCTAACCCAAGAAGCAAGTGAACACGAAGATACATTTCAGGACTGTGCAGAGACTCAAGAGGCCTGTAGAAGTTTGCAAAACTATGCCCATAATGACCAAAGTCCCCAAATGACCACACTGGATGACTGTCAGCAGTCTGACCACAGTAGCCCGGTTTCATCTGTGCACTCTCATCCCAGCCAGTCAGTTCGTTCTGTTAATAGTCCAAATGTTGCTCCTTTAGAGAACAGCTATGCTCAGATCAGCCCAGATCAAAGTGCCATTTCTGTGCCGTCTCTACAGAACATGGAGACCAGCCCAATGATGGATGTTCCCTCAGTTTCTGATCATTCGCAACAAGTTGTGGATAGTGGGTTTAGTGACTTAGGGAGCATTGAGAGCACAACAGAAAACTATGAAAACCCAAGTAGTTACGACTCTACAATGGGTAGTAGTATCTGTGGAAACAACTCTTCGCAAAACAGTTGCTCGTACAGTAGCCTTACATCTAGTAACCTAACACAGAGTAGTTGTGCAGTGACACAGCAGATGTCTAACATTAATGGAAGTTGCAGTATGATGCAACAAACAAACATCAATTCTCCTCCCACTTGTAATGTAAAGTCTCCCCAAGGCTGTGTTGTTGAAAGGCCTCCAAGCAGCAACCAACAGTTATCCCAGTGCAGCATGGCCGCTAATTTTACACCACCTATGCAGTTAACTGAAATCCCCGAGACTGGCAATGCCAACATTGGATTATATGAAAGAATGGGGCAGAGTGAATTTGGAGCGGGGCATTACTCACAGCCATCTGCCACCTTCAGCCTTGCGAAACTGCAACAGTTAACGAACACGCTTATGGATCATTCTTTGCCTTACAGCCATTCAGCTGCTGTAACTTCCTATGCAAACAGTGCCTCTTTGTCCACCCCCTTAAGTAATACAGGGCTTGTTCAGCTTTCTCAGTCTCCACATGCTGTTCCTGGAGGACCCCAAGCGCAGGCTACCATGACCCCTCCCCCTAACCTTACTCCTCCCCCCATGAATTTGCCACCTCCCCTTTTGCAGCGTAATATGACTTCATCGAATATTGGAATATCCCATACCCAAAGACTGCAGACTCAGATGGCCAGCAAAGGTCATGTTTCTGTAAGAACCAAATCCACCCCTCTGCCACCTGCTGCTACAGCCCATCAGCCACAAATTTATGGGCGTGCTTCACAGACTGTGGCCATGCAAGGGCCTGCGCGGACCTTAACAATGCAGCGTGGTATGAACATGAGTGTAAATTTGATGCCAGCCCCAGCTTATAATGTCAATTCAGTGAACATGAATATGAATACCCTTAATGCTATGAATGGTTATAGTATGTCCCAGCCGATGATGAACAGTGGATATCACAGTAATCATGGGTATATGAATCAAACACCCCAGTACCCTATGCAGATGCAGATGGGGATGATGGGAACTCAGCCATATGCACAGCAACCAATGCAGACAGCACCCCACAGTAACATGATGTACACTCCTCCGGGGCATCATGGCTATATGAATACAGGCATGTCTAAACAGTCTCTTAATGGATCCTACATGAGAAGGTAGGCCCTTTGGAGAGGCAGACTACCAAACTGGCATATTGGATTGATCTGCACAAATATCTTTTGGAGAGTACGATTTCAAAACCAGCAATTGGTGTGAATGCAAAAACACTTGTTGGCACCATTTTAAAGCTGTATGCAGCAGAAAGCCTTATACAAGTTTTTCTTTTTTCTTTATTTCTTGGTTTTTTTTTGTTTTGTTTTGTTTTTGTTTTTTTAAACTTTGTGGGATTTAACTTTTCTTCTCTCTTCTTTGGGGGGAATTAGGTGGTTTTCCATTTTTTGTTTATTTCATTGAGCTTGAAGTTCTCTGGAAAGGAAGAACTCTTTCTATGAACTGCAATTACACAGCAGCTGATGGTTCAGAGCCATTTTATGTGCCTGCTCCCATTAAAAATGTGGATAAATAGACTCCAACTATCAGACAGTACTGGATCGTGAGCTTTTTCTCTCTCCTTTCCCCACATGTAAATGCCTTTTAGCAGTTCTTTTATTGTATTATTTTGTTTCTGAAGGTGACACTTCCGCATGCCGCTAATGTCTTTGTTAGTGACAGTGCATTTTGTAGTACTGTACAAGTGTTGTGCTTAACAGTAAGCCATTTCTTAATTTTTTTGCCTTGATTAGGTTACCCTAGTTTGAGGGGTAAAAAAAAAAGAACTATATTTTTGTTAATTATGAAACTTGTAAAAATAATAAAAAAAAAAAAGCTGCGAAAGCTATTCACATTTTGGTTAGTTCAAAGGGTTTTATTGCTGTATGTTTAGTGTAAAGTTGAGACTCTTTTCCATTTTTGTGACCAGTTTCTTTGGGGCTGGGGTAGGAAAAAAGGCAGCTTTCTGTTTTATAAATACTGTTATGTTTTTTTGTTGATTGAAACATCTCAGTGTTTATTTGTCAAGTTTTGAAACATTTTCATATATGTCCAAATACTTGGCAGGATTTAAAAAAAAAATAGTGAATTTGGTGTAAAGTTGCTATTTTATGGAAATGCCTCTAACTTTACATTTTCATTCCATCTGTAGATTTTTCTATCTTTATAAAATATTGGAGTTATTTTTTAAGGGAAAAAATAGAGCAGTAGCGTGTGAATAGCTCAAACTAAGCTTACAGATCGCATGTAAAAAGGCAAAAGTTACTTGTGTCTGTTTATATTGCTTCCTTTTTTGTAGCCTTTGTACCTGTACAGAGTGACTGTAAGGGCCGAACAGAAGAGGCTTGATACATGTAAAAATAGGACCCAGTGACACTCTTGTATTTATCTGTTATCTTTTTAGTCAGTCACTTAAAAAAAAAAAAAAACCAACACACACAAAAAAACACCCAAGAAACAAAAATAAAAACTGCAAAAAACAACAAACACCCCCCACCCCCCCAAGCTGTACATTTTAACATAAAATAAATTATGATGAGCCATTTTTAGCCTCTTGTGTCTTGTCATAGTTTGATGTTGCATGGGAATTACCTCCTGAAACAGTGTTTGTTACAGTGCTCTCACATGCTTGATCTAAAGCCCATTAAAGTTGATGGGGTTTGGATTAGGCTGTTAGAGCCTAAGTGTAGGTTAATCATCATAATTGCATACACCTTGTGAAAATAAAGAGTATCTAAGATTATTTTTTTTAATAATCTTAATAAAATATTGAATAAATATGTATTTAATACATTACAAGGTTGTCAATATTTAATGTATGAAACTTCTTTCCTATAGAAAGTGTTAATATATATGTAAAAGGGTATATCATAGTAACAGACATGATGTTTGGACTGTATCTTAATGATAGAATTGTAATCTCTTCCTTTGTCGTTTTTGCTGGGTTACAAGACAATGCAAATCTTGTGTTGAACATCTGAGTTCTGTGTATATGCATGTATATGTGCACACACAAACACATACATACATATATGAACACTTCTAATCTAGCAATAGAAGGTCTGTAAATCAAAATCAAAAAGGCTGCCTATATGTGGAGCTTGTGAGTGGACGAAGTTTAAATTGGGTGCGTGTGAATCTGCACCAGAACAAAATCCTTCTAAGAGTTTTTCAAAATGCTTCTGATGTGAATGTTGCCATTTAATCCCCCCTCTACCCACTGACACTGCAGGAAGGTTGCTAGCTAAGGTGAAAGGATTGGTTGTCTTGATTGAATACTCTGTATGTCCACATTCCAGTATATAAAGCAGCTTTATAGGTGATGTTTTATATGCTCAAAAGTCAGAGAAATACGTATTTCTTTAAATAAAATCCTTAAAGTGTGTGGTGTTGCCAAATCAAGAAATCAATACTACAGATTTACACGCATGCCCTGTTCAATTTTAATATGATGCGGAAGCAGTCTAAAATAGGGGATCTGAATGGGAGCTAAAATTGCTGGTCAAATGATAATTTGGAGTAACTTGTATTTTAGGACTTCAGAATGCTTGATAAGGAGAGCACAATACAACAAAGATCTCTGTTCATGCACTTACACTGTCAAATTTGCTTTTTGAAGGCAGAGAGTATTCATAGTACTTAAACTATATGTTTGTTTGTCTTCACGAAGTCATTGTCACCTTTTTTTATGCTTAGGAAAAGGGAAGGTTAACACAGTTAACGTGCAGCCTTCAAGCGTGTATTAACTAGGACCTTGTATCTTTGAATAATTGCATCTCAAAGTAGCACTATGTTTTCTGATTTTTTTCATTTGTATGTTTTTGTGGTGAGTAAAAAAGGCACTTGGGTCTTTATCCACTGCTGTTTAGTTTCAGGTTTCCAAGCCTGTCACATACAGGCAAATCAGACCTTCTTACCATTTCAGTATGTGCTAACCTGAAACAGAGCATCCTGACTCCAGCATATTGCTAAAATTCTGTCTTTGCAGTGCATAGATTAAAACCTGGGTGGAAAATGATGTACTGTGTGTGCATAACAGGCAAGTTTCCAATACTTTTTTTTCTTTCAGAACTGAATTCCTTTTAGGAGGACTAATGGCTGCCCTGCATCTTTTCCCATAGTGACTATTCAGCTGTGAATTGCATTACTGCACTAAAATTTCTGAGAAAGCTGTCTTTTCCTTGACAGATCTACTTGTTCTATGTATTGTGTGCCCATTGCAGTGTCGGTTTTGACTGTGCTCTAGCACTATCCCAGCTGAGAATTAGACCTGGCTTGTAGGTGAAGTTGGTGTTGCTAACACTTAGCTAGTTAGCAACTTGCAAGGTTTGCCTACTTTGTGGAAGCTACGTGTTCCAGAACTGTTGCTTTTTCTGATTTAGTCTCATTGATTCTGGGAGAATGGTAGGGAAAAAAAGCTGGGAAGTAAATAAGAAATATGTTTACTTCAGAATTGCTTAATTAGCATGGCTGTAGCAGCAGAGTGCTTCAGGCAAGACCTGGTTCTAGGGAAGATACTTGTCTTTGGAGTGGAACCTACTGCATCTGGAAGCTGCCAAATCACAGTACTCCTGAAAGCTACACTCTAGCCCTTCAGCAAAGGCAGGAATGGTAAGTGTTGTTGCATTCTGGCTACCTGATCTCCTAGCAGTGGACAAAATGTAACCAATTTTTTACTAACTTTGTAAGAAGCTGTGTGATATAAGCAGAAACAGAGGACTTCTAACATGAAAGTTTTCTATGTTCAGATCACTGTCTATGTGTTTTAGTTTTATAAGCTGTTTAATTTGTCCATTAGGCAGGCTAGCTGATGGAAACAAGCTCCATTTATATCAAGTGTGGTAAATAGAAAGAATGGGCCTGGCTATTATCTGTAGTGCTGAGGGTGATCCAATTACAGCCTGTTCTGTAGAGACTGACACCTATAGGAGCAAGCAAACTGACCAATGTAGCAAAGACCTATGACTCTGTTTTTCTTCCTCTTCCCTTTACTTTTAATACTTCTCTGTATTAAAACTGTGTATTTCCAGCATTGTTTATGACCTATATAGTAATATAGGTTGGCTCTTCCATAGTGAAGCTCTGGGGTATGCATTGATCAAAAGTTGTTTTGAGTTTTGTGGAGCAGGGGGGGAGTTTGTAAGAAGATATAATGTAGGATTACCGTTTCAGCTTTATCATAACTTTAGTTGGGTAATTTCAATTCTTGGTAGTTTTTTTCCCATCTACTAAATAAGAATAAATAAGCTTAAGCAAGCCATGTATAAGGCCTTCAAGTAGTATGTGTAGAAACACTGGAATATGGGGTTCTGTTGATTTACTTCTTGAGAAATCAGTTTTGTGCTCTTTTTCATCTCCATGCAAGAATAGCAGCTCCTAATTTCTGAGTAGCTTGGAATCCTGTCCTTTGGAAACGGTTGATACATTCTTCTATTGTGATGTCAGTGTTGTCATGTGCCAATTTCCTAATCTACTATGCAGGACAAAATGAGTGGGAACTCCTTAAGAGTTCTAGTATTTTGCTTTCTGTCAGTAGTTGGGAGGCTGCTGTTTGAAAGTTTTGTCAGTCTCCACCAAAAGCAGCTGGGCCTCCGGAAATAACTTTTTTTCCCGTGTATTTGCACAAGACTCGGACTGCAGAAGAAATACCCATTTCCAAGCCCCAGAAAACCTTGTTTGAATACAATTCTGCATGTAAAACAGCTACAGATCGTCTTCCAGTTACAGCAGTCATTAAGCTATCATGCAGGATGCAAGAAAGAAAATGACCTGTAACTTGACTGAGGGAAACCCTGATAGATATTTTAGTAGATCATTTGGTATAGAATTCCTGTCTGTGAGGCTAATGCTAAGAAACACGCTGCTGCCATAGAGGTGAGAAGGTTCAGCTTTCTCCATCAGGGTAAATGAAAGACTGGGGCCGTGTGTCTGAAAGGCAGGTTTGTCGGACCGAGGCTGGGAGAGCTGTTGCATGTCTGGGTTGTGAATTAAGTTGCAGTAGACGGTAAGGTGTTCTGAAAAGGTGCATTTGAAGGCCTGTGGAAGTAGATGGAAAGAGTTGAGGGAGCCCTTCCAAGAATTTTTGACTCTTTAAACCCACATTGTGACTGCTCATTTATTTTTGAAGTGTCAAGTGGCTTCCTTTGAGTTTCCTTTTATTTCTGTTTTTTCTGGGTTTTTTTTCTAATCCAGGTCTAGGGATACTTAATTTGCTGTAAGTCCCAGAGTTTGTGTATCTGTCATGAATATTGTTCACATTGTGATGTCTAATATGTTTTTTAACAGTAGTCTAGTTGTGTTTATTGTGATCTGCTGTGTCTGAGAATTTGAAGATAAGGTATTTATTATACAGATAAATACAAATGAGAAGTCAAAAGCATTGCATTATGGGTGCCTGCAGCCTTGGCTACAGTTACTGTTTGGAGATGAATGATTTACTGGGCTTTGGGGCCCGAAAGGAAGTGAAGGAATAGGAAAGGCTTCACATTAGAGATGCTAAGCCTGTAAAGAGCTGTTAACATCTACAAAAAATGGTTTAAAGTTGTGCTCAACTCTGGTTTGTAGCATATACTTGCAGCTCTCAGTGGCATGTTTCTGCCCTGTGTTCTCTTTACAAAGTATCCAAGACTTCTACAATCCATACTGCACCAAAGTTACAAAGTCTTTGTCGGCTGGTAAAGACCAAGAGAACTCTCCTGTGCTCTCAGTGGCTAGGTCATTCCTCTCAGGCACTGAGGCAGTAAATAGCTCTTACCTGATACATTGAATTAGGGAAAATTCCAGTAGGTAGGATGATGACTTTACCTTTTTGCATCTGCAAAAAAGGTAAACATGGCTTAGTACTGCTGAGGTGGCAAAACTCTCATTGTGTCAAAACAGTTACTGATAATTTGTATCAAATAGAGTAAATAGAATAAGTTTAGGCAAAAAAGTAGATCTGGTGTCCCCATTTGTGTATTTGGACTACTTCGGTCAACAAATACAATTATTAGCAACTGTATTGGAGCACAATAATGTATTAAGGTGACTAAAGCTGAGATAGGAGGAAACATTTGGTAGTGGTAAATATAAACAGTAGTGTCTGGAAGCACAGCAGCAGCTTCCTCCTGGTTAGTCAGGTCACTGAGATTTTTTTTTAAAGGCTTCACATGTGTGTCTTGCCTTTTTGATCAAAACTAAAATCTCATTAAAACTGGTTATAATCCATGATTATTTAGGGGGTGATTAGGGCTGTACAAGTTCAATGTTGAACCTCCTCTTAGCATTGTAAGCAACATGGTGTTTTTCTAGCTGTTAGTTTTTCCAAGTGCAGGAAAACAAGTCACAGCGCAGAATTTTCTCAGGGGTTTTTTTGTTTGTTTGCTTTTGTTTTTGTGGACAGTAAATTGACTTGGGTACTGTATGTATAGGACCTTTTAAAATTCAGGCAGTTGAAGCATTTAGGAAAAACAAGTTAAAAATGGAACTGCTAAAATGTCATGTATGTATCTCCTTGAATTGTCCGTTGTATCTGCTTATGCATCTGACCTTCTCAAGGGTCTTGCTTTGTTTCTAGTCTGCATGGTCTGCTGCAAAGTCCATTGTGAAGACTGGGTAGTTGATCCTTATCTGGAGGCCCTCTAAATGCTGTGCTACCCTAGATTATTGCCGTGAAAGAAGAAATGGAGATGCCAGGAAACAGCACAAAAAGGCAAACTCCTGTGAAATCCTTCAGGACTCTGGGACTAAACTTAACAATTCATATGTGCTGCTACCATCTTGGTATTTTTCCTCCAAAATTTCTTCAGGAATGCCTAGCTCCACTCTTTTAAAGGCCATGTGCTTGGGTTAGGATCAGGATTTTGGGGGTACTCTGCTAGAAAAGTGTTTTCTTTAAGTTGTGTCTGCTTTTGTGCTCTAAAAGCTTTTTTACAGAGGGTAAAATTTATTTGCTGATGTCACAAAGAATTCTGCTAAGGCTGGAACATTCTAAGAAGATGGGTTTTAAATTTGACTTCCCTTCTTTCTCATCTTGACAGCATTTGAAATTACTTTGTTTTTTCCTTCCAAATAACAAATGATCCTTGTGACTGTGTAAATAACTACACCTTCTCCTCCCCTCCTTTTATGGAGTTTCTTTTCCAGTAGCACAACTATGCCAGGAACAATACTAGATCGTGGTGCTGTTCTCATCATCACCAGCTGGTAGGCTGTTTTTGGTGTTCCTCCTCTGCAGTGCCAACGCTATGTCCAGTTCTCTCAGCTGCTTCAGGAAGCCCCGGTTTGGTAAGATGCATCGGTGTCTTGACACTTGCTCAATGGCATCCACCACTGTCATGTTCTTGTAAATCATCAGGTAAGCCAAGACCAATGTGGCTGACCGGCTGCGACCCATAGCGCAGTGAACCAGAACCTTGTCTGTGGAAACAAAGAGAGATGATGCAAAGATGACGCTGGATAATTTTTTTTTGACAGTGAAGGTTTCTGTAGCGCCCCTGCTCTGTTTAGCGGTTTGACTACCTTTACCAGCACTTTTGTAAGGCCCATCTTTTTACAGGTGGGGAAACTGAGGCTGTAAATCTTACTGTAGTAACTGAAACACCATCTATATTGGAGATTACCCATTTAATCCAAAACCAGGTATCTTTGAATTTATTGGTGAACAAAGGTTGCAGAGAAGGCCTGGGTGCTGCAACCTTGCATTAAGTAACATAGCAAGCCCAGCTGCAGCCTGATCTTGCATGCCTCACAAGCAGTGTGTATGTAATTCTGTGTTTGGGCATAATGACCAAAGCACAAGGGTGTGCGAGGGTTTGGTATGCAATTGAACCATCCTTGCATAAGGATAAGTGGGATGCACGGAGATGTCTCTCTCAGTTTGGGGCCCGAAAGGGCACAAAAACTAGGCACTGAATTTGATTGTTTTTTGTTGTTCTGACAATAATGTCCTTCAAGATCTAGATTGCATTACTTTATGCCCAAATACTTCATTTGTAAAATATAGCTAACAAGCCTTTTTTAAGGCTCAGTGATATTTTTGAGGGCAGAGGATAAGAAGGGTCACAGAAGTTAATAGGCATATAACCAGGGGGGTAGGAAGAAACCACCTCTTAAACTGTAGAAAAGCTTCTTTAGAAATCTCTGGCTAGTCACCCTTACTCTATCATGTTGAATGAAAGTAACATCCCCCCCCCCCCCGCCCCTCTGTTTTATATGATCATGTCCTTGCAGTAGTGGCCTGTCTCATATACTGTGAATGCGCTAATAGTTTTCATATCTGAATAAATGTGCCTCAAGATTTAGCTTTGTGACATTGCTTGGTTTAACTTTGGACTTTCAGAGGCAGAAAGTCCTTGGCTTCAGGTACTAGCAAGGATATAAGCCAAAGTGGAACCTTCCCCATTTGCGGTGTCTGGGAGAGGTGAAGGAAGAGAACAGTAAGTGGGTTCAGGTCTGATTGACAGGTTTTGAAACACTTCAAAAGATTTCCAAAAATGATTCAAAGCCCTTGAGGGGGTCTCACAAAGGGTTGAACTGCTGAAGGAAGTAGATTTGGAGCACTCTCTCTAACACCCTGCTAAGCTGAATTGCCACAGGAAAAAAAAAAATCCTATCAGGGCCAATAATAGTTTATCTCTGTTAGTTATGCCTAGTGAGAAGTGTTGGGTGCAAAGCCATGACTCCTGCCGATTAACTCCTTTGCTTCCAGGCACAAGAGGATGTCTTGGTACAAGTAGCATTGCTGTGTAATGGATGCATCAAGAACTGCCAACACTAGAGGATTAATGGTTACAGTCTGCATCCTAATCCCAGCAGATAGTCTTAGAGGCATCTTGGCAAAATTCCAGTCCCTCTGATAACTAAAAGTGCCTCTTCCTCTCCTGGAAAATGATAATCCCTTCTATTATTACTGCAAATATTTGAAAGGGATGAAAACTCTCATTTGTTCAGCCCTTCATGCTTCTCTGTAGAGCTTCCCACCTTGTAAATGGGTTGCTGTTGAGGTGATAAAATACATGATAGGACAAGGAAGGCTTTGGTTTGTGTGGGTGGCAAATGCAGGGGATCTAGGAGAAAATGTACGGTTTTAGATTGCGTTAAAAAAGGCAAAAAAATGGCTGTACAATTTTGTGAAATGCCTCCTGGTTGTATGAAAATGAAGTCTGTCCTTTCCTGTGTGTGAATATTCAAGAACTGACTGCCTGTTACAGAAAAATGCAGGGCCACATCCCTTCTGTACTATTCTGTAGTCTCTTCAGTTCTGATGTGAGGACCAATCTGAACCCTCTTTTCCCAAGAGGGAGTCTGCTCTTGCAGTCTTTGATTCTGACCACTTATATCCTTCAATGTGTGGCTGAATATAAAATTTCAGTGCGCAGAGCCAGAGGTCTGCTGAGTGGTGACAGGTCCCTGAACTATTTTGGTCACTTGACTTAAGCTTGTGTTTCTTGAAAATCTGTCTAGATGCAGCACTCCCTTTCCAGAGTCAGATGGAGTGATGAATGTTGAGGTGTCTTTGGTCAAGTGCCCTGGGTCTTTTTATCTGTCTCGTATGTTTCTTCTCACATTGCTTTTATCATCTCAGTCTTCAGTCTATTTTTTTCCCCATGACATCTTCACATTTAAAAAAAAAAATGCTATTCCCCTCTACTTTACATTCTGAGGAACTAAGACACCAAGGGAATGAGTACTAAATCCGTAGCATAGAAGGGAACTTAAAAACCTCTTAAAATAATGTCTTCCTTTCAGGTTAATCAGGCCTCGCTGGTATAAATTTTAAGCTGTCCTATGGTCTGAATTGCATGTTGTGGGAAATCTTTATGCACAGCTGAATGATAGTATGCATAATTGTGAACAGTTCGAGTTTGCCTGTAAAATTTACTCTTATAACTGAGGTGCTTTCACTGTTCTTAAGTCCATCTTCCCATGCTTAAAGCCTGCAAATACTGCTCTGATCAGGAAGTTTCTTCACCATCACAAAGATTTTGAAGGTTAAGTCAGAATTACTGCATTAGGACTGTGTTTTGACAGCATCCAAATTGCCAGGCTTTCTGGCCTGTT
This sequence comes from Mycteria americana, assembly GCF_035582795.1. Lineage (NCBI taxonomy): Eukaryota > Metazoa > Chordata > Aves > Ciconiiformes > Ciconiidae > Mycteria > Mycteria americana. Next base: position 25,523,769 of record NC_134370.1, read on the forward strand.
GCAGAAAGAGAGGCTTCTTCATTTGCCTGACAACTTGTTTCAACTACATTGACTATTGAGCAGCTTCCCAGCAAAAAGCATTGTATGAAGACATCTATTCAATGAATTTGATCACTTGGCTGGCTGAAGGTCACACCCCAAACAATATGAGACAGCCAAAGCAAATTCATGAATACATACATTCTGGTCACAAAAGTCAACTTTTTTTCTTTCTCCCCTTTTCCCTCTTTTTCCCTCTCTTTGCATTTGCTCAATTCTAATGCGCAGTAGCAAAGGAGTGTAATGATATTACTGATCAGAAGTATTTAGCACCATATACTGACGTCCCATGTTACTACCACTGGAGATAGGTACTTGGCTACTATAAAATCTTGTTTAGCAATCTGGATGCTATTTGTCAGTCAGGAAGATGCACGTAAATAGTCCTTTCATTAGGCACTTGAACTACATAGCACCTTTCTACACTAGATGTGCATTCACAAATAATGCATTTATGTTGTTGGAGAAGAGCACTAGTTGCCTCTAGTCTTTTCTCCTGTAAGTGTAAGAGACATCAGTCTACTCTTTGGTCTAGCTTCTGGAGTAATTCTGTTGTTCTGTAAATGTGTATTGCAAAGCTATTGTCATGCATTCAACCTCAATCTCTTCGTGGGCCATACATATGTGCCTTTATGCATATCTTTGGCTGGGATAGGAGATGAACATTTAGTGTACTTTTCCGTCATGAGAAAGTTAAGAGCTTGCTCTTTTTCTTCATGAGTGTTACAGTAATCCTTTATTTTATTGGTCTCCATCAGAAAAGATCCAAGCTATCTTGTTTAAAAAAAATGTGAATGTGGCAGGCAGTGCACAGCTACAGAAATTACTGCAGTTGGTAGGATCTACTTAAGTGCAGATTTTTTTGTTGTTTTGTAGAAGTTCATCCAGTCACTCTTTGATTCGGTCTTGTGTTTCAGAGCTGGACTGGTGCTTGATACTGTCTCGGAACTTCCTGGACTTTGATGTGGTTTTGAAACAAAAAGGTTGATACTCCCCCTGCCCCCTTTCTTCCCTGCCTCAATATTTATTGGGATGCAGGGGTTTTTTCTAGCCTTTGATGCTTCCCTTGTGCTTGTTTCTTTACCTCTGTGCAGCAGACAAAGGTGTTACAGGAACAGGAGGGTGATGGGAGTGAGGAAGTCTGCATTTCTTATTTCGGCTACTCCAGTCTGATACTGACCTCTGGCCTCCAGCCATGGCTAGACACAGGTGCGTGTTAGTTATCCACTCCTTCCCAAAGGCAGTGCTTCAGACATACTTTTTTGAAATGCCAGGTACCTTTCTTCACAAGCAAGTAATCTCCTGAAGCAGTTTCTCCTGCTATTAGGACTTTGATTTTTAAAGCTGAACTGCTTTCAAGACTTTCTCCTGAACAAGGGAAGGGACTGTTGCTGTAGGCTGTACTTGCTGAAAGGGTAAAATTGTAAAGGCCTGGCTGGCTACTAGGGGCAAGGCAGGTAGTAGCTGGCTACAGCTGAGCTAAACAGCCAAGAACAGAAGCTGACACGAGGCTGGAAACTTGATATGTGACCCTCTGATATTAAGGTCTTTGTAGGTCAGCAGGAAAGTCTTGAGTTTCTCAGCTGGTTTCTGGTAAAACATCCTGTAGAGATTTAAAAAAAAGCATGTGGGGGGGAAGGAGTAGGAGTAATATTGAAAGCCAGTGTGAGGCCTAGGCTGTAGCACTTCACATCAGTGGAAAGCTTTCTGATAGAAAGCTGCTGGAGGTCAGCAAATAGTGAATTGTTGTAATCAAGCTGAGAAATTACAAAGGCTTTAATGAAATGTTTCTAGATCTTTGCTGTCAGAGTTGTTTCGGTCCTTTGCTGCATGGAAGATGGCAGAGAGATAAATCTGTTCCAGCTTGGAGTATATCTGAAGGCCAGGTAGGAAGGTGGCTTTTATATTTGTACAGCGCATCTAATGTCGCAGAGCATGAAGCTGTGGAGTGACAGCCTGGAATCTCTGCAGAGCACTCGTGTTCCACTCCCACTGCTATGCAACCAATATTCATTAAACCTTTCTTAATAGGGACTAATTTGAGGAAAAGACAGCTAATTCATAGAACCTCTGCAATGTCTGGTTGTCTCTGATCTGTTTATGAAGGAGTCAACAACAACAAAACCTCTGTCAGACAGGAGACCTTAATGCAAGCTGTGATGTGGACTTTGATAAAAGTGCTTAGTGGGCTCTTGGGCTGGTACTAGCTCTGCAGTGAGAAAGGTCCTTCTCTTAAGAAAACTAGTTCCCTCCTACTGGTTTTATATTCTCTGTTAAACAGTATTGGACTTGTTTCATTCCCACAAGGTTGAATGCCATGGAACTATGCTTCTAATCAGATGGAGTAAATACTGTACTGTTTTTAACCATTTTCAGCACCCTCCTTACTTCTTTCATCCTGAAGCGCATTATCAATGAATTTAGAAGCTGAATAAAAGAACTGGCTGAGCTTGAAAGTGGGGAGATCATCTGCTTCCACTCCATGGTACTCCACAGTCATGTCGTGATAATATTCTGGTCCTGTGTCCACATTCCGCTGACCATGGGCTGCATTGAGGATGTGGGTGAAGCCTGCCTTCTCAAGGCTGTAGCGGTCTAACGCAGTTTTCCTGTTAAAAGAAGAGCTGTCATGTAAGTGAAGAAGCTTCTTACCCAGCAAGCCAGGGAAAAAAAAATATATCTGATTTGATATGTTCTAAATGTTAATGAAACTGATAATGCTTCAAAAATGCATCATTTACCATTGTTAAGATCTTAAGATACTGTCATTCAGAGTGAATGATCTTTCTGGAGTTCATAACTATCTCTCCCAGGTCCTTAGAGCACCTTAAAAAGGAATTTATTTTCCTGGCACCTTTGTAATGTAGGCAATACTGGCTTCTATCTATCTTGTACAAGAAGAAACTTGAGATACAGAAAGAAATAGAATGAATTATTTAAAGTCATAAAAGCAAATCAGTGGCAGAACTTGAAATAGGACCCATGAATGCTGCTTTCCCCTTCTGTCATATCAACTGATATTGCAGATCTAATAAAAGAGTCAGTGATATGTGAGTAGTAAGATCATCTGGGATTCAAAAAGAATCTCTTCATCCCTGAAAGAAGTTACTGAGTTTTTTTCCTCCATTTCTATTTTTAAAAATAAAAATAATTTAAAAAATCACCCTTCTGTGGTCACAACTCCCTATCAGGTTTCCTTTTACTGTCGTGTTTGGTTAAACCAGAGGTCTAAAGCAAAAAGAGCTAGATACGGAAATTGGATATTAGCCTTCAGTGAAAGCTGACAGTCATATATTTAGCCCAATAATGTAATTTATTCTTGTCCTCTCTTCCCTTGGATGAGGGAAGTCAGATAGGAGAGGAAATCCTAGGTTTTTTTGTGCCCAATACCCACTCTAAAGTGCTTGCCAGCAGCCCGAAATTCCTAAAAAAGTGCGGAGTTTGTGGACAGGCGTGTAAAAACTTTTGTTCCATTACAGAAAGCTATTCATTTTGGGAAGTTTTGTTCTGGAAAAGCTGTCAAATTTCATTAGTGCCTAGGAAGACTACTGAGCTTTTTACAAAAAATTGCATAGGCTTTATTCTGTTAATATATTTTCACATAACTACTGCTGCCATAAATGAATTAGTGCATGATGTGAAACAGCTTTTTCCGACCAAAAGCAACTCTCTCCATGAATGTTTCCTGAACGTTTCAATGTGTGAATGCAGCTGCTGTCACACAGGACGCTGTGGTGGGCTACCTGTTGTGTTTCATAATTCTAGTGGTGACAGCTCAGAATGGCTTGAAGTTGACTCCACCTTCCCAGCCTCTTGTCAAAGTCAAAATCCCCCTTTGAGCAGTCAAGAACCTAGTGATTAGAGCATTTAACTGGGATATGGATACTGAAGGTCTTACCTATGCTCTTTCTGATTTAAATTAAGCTCATGATAATTGGCTGTTCTGAGTAGACCTTTCTCCCTGTAGAAACTCCTTTCTGGTCAGGAATAATAATGTCTTGACCCTACTGGCATTTTTGCTATGAAATAATGTCATAAGTCCCCTATGCGATGATTTAAAAAATAAATAAAAACTCCAGTTAGTGTGGTGATGCCTGCCTAAGCTCAGGAGACTCTCTGGAGGACAGAGAAGCAGCAGCATCTTGCTGCTAGTGCTGTGACTTGCCACCTTCACCTCAGCTTAAATAATGCTCGCTCCTTTGCTTTGTATTCTTGTTGCAGTGATTGACCTAGAAAGATGTTTCTTTTACCCCCTTCTTTTAGAAGACTCGTGCCTTAGGATTCTCTTCAGATGGATATGCTCTATACACTTTGCCAGCAAAGGCACTTCAGTTCTGGACTATAAGGATGACCAGTACTTAAACAGATTAAATGTCGTGGCCGAACAGTGAAGGTGCAGTGAATAACTACTTCTTTTGATTTTGATGTGCTTGAGGTGAACTACAGATTCTGCTTTCAAATTAAGTCTTATTTTGTTTTGCCTCCCTGATGCTGGGATAGAAAAAATATGTTTTCCATTCACCAGACTTGGCCCAAAGCGTGTATCCAACAAACTGTGAAAGACTGATGGTTTCAGGTCAGAGATCTGTGCTCAGCTAGAACCCCTGCAAGTGGAGACCTACATGCTGAATAGCAAGTAGGACCTCAGTGTAGTTAGAGACTCAGTGGAAAAACAAAGTTTTTGATGGACTGTAGATACTACCAAACTGGTTTCTGCAAGCACTGCTCAGGCTAATAAATAGCATTTGAATTAAATGATCAAGTTGTTCCAAGCAAGGACAGTGTCAAACAATAGGTCACATGACAGTCATTAACATTTGACACTTACATTCATCTGAAATCCAATTTTCCTGTTTCCTTGATTAGGTTCTCAGGAGATTGCCTTTTGACACAGTGGGTGCATCTAATGCATTTGTTTGACAGTCGCACTTATAGTCTTGTTCTACGTCTTAGAATCTCATTTTTAAGTGTTCAGTGGCCCTAGTGTTTCAATAGGTATTCGGAAAGAAGGGATACTGTCTTTCACTAACTGCATAAGCAGTCTGCTTACTCTGGCCAAGCTCTTGGGAACTTCTGCTTCCACCTCCCAGTCTTGCCTGTAGCTGCAAACTGTGAATCTGGGGCCCAGGATGGAATTAATCCTCTTCCTTTTTATTTAATCAATTAAAGGCAAGGCAGTTAAGTGTTCATTTTGCATCACAATTTGCATTAGTGTTGTCTGGCCCTTGGCCTGTTGGAGTTTGGGAATATGCACATTGTTACTCTGTTAGCTCACTGTTTCCCATGGCTTGGGCTGGAAAGGGAATGAGAAGCAGCAATGGAGCAACCTTGAATGCTGTTGCAAAAAGCCCATCATAAATGCTCAGATGTAACTAAATAATCTTCTGTGAAATCTCTTATTTTTAATTATAAGTGTACAAAGGAAATACAGGGTTATCTGCTCCACTGTTTTTGGCACTGAAGAATTTGTACTGTTTTCCTCAATGCTTGGAACAGGCTGATTTTAAAATGTTATCTGCTTTTTAATTACACTTTATGTAAACTGATTCAGCAATATCCTTCTGGACTGAATGTAACCTTGCCCAATATAATCTTTTTCTTTATAATATGGGTGCACATTTTCTTCTTTCTACTGACGTTGCTAATCTAGAAAACTTTCAGAAAATGAGTGCTCAATGTTGAGCACTCAAATGTGTTAAGAACTCCACATTTTCACTGGAATAGATACTCAAACTGTGCTGCTTGTAGGTGTTGTAGAACATGTTAGTTGAACCAAGACCTAAAACATTTGCTCTGGCTAAGTGGAGCATGGTCAGTGTAGGTCCTGTGGGTATGTGGCTTGCACATCTGCAGGCTGAGCTATTGCTTGTAATCCGTAAAGAGGATGTCAGGTAATTTTCTTCCACCAGATACCCTGGACAATATTATCTATGGAAAGCTTTTCCTAAGTTTTCTAATACATAATGTTGTGTAGAGATCTGAGGGAACAGTTATTGTGCAATACAAAATAGTGTTCACTGGACTGCAAGAGGTACCTGCCTTGGGCTTTATAATCTGCATCTTTTGAAGAAAGCTGAAGTGACACTCTTTTTCAAGAGCAAGAGTGCTTGGTTTCAAACTTGATATGGAGATTAGGAAGCACTTACACTCTTTCTCCTTTCTCTCCATCCCCCCAGTCTTGCACTTGATAATTATGTTTTCATAAAAGATATCTCTGCTGTTCTTTCAAAAATTTTCCTCAGTTTTTTTTCCTTGTATAACCTTTCCCCAAAAGCTAGGCAGCCAGCCCAGTTGGACCACCACTTGTCATACTGACCCGGTTTGTCTGCTTTTTCACTCCCATCAGCTGTCTCTACCTTGCCCACTGATAATAAATACTATTGGTCAGGGATGGCCTGTGCTGAGACTCTGACACTGCCATAACACAGGCAGTTAAACTTGAGGTCATGCTGGCTCTGCAGCACGTTGATTGCCAGTTAACAGAGAGCAAGAAACCAGCTGTTAAGCCCTCATATAGGGGGACCCATATGCTTGTAAATGGAAATGTTACTGTGCCCCTCGACATGTCTGCTTGGACTGGTGTTAGCCATCAGTGAACTCCGTCTTTGTGTGATGGACTGGCTTGCTTTCCAACCTCAACTGAATCTGTAGTGTAGATGCCGTTGTGAAAACATCCCTTGCTATCTGTTTACTTTAATCAGAACCTAATTTTTTTTGTGTTGCATCATGCGTGATACTCCTGGTTACGTACCAAAGGGGAATGCTTTTGGTCTTCCTTGCAGTTGTTACCATGCCTGAGATACCAGTATTTTAGATGAAAGGAAGGAATAAATCAAGCATAAATATCTGCAAATATCCAATTGGTTGAGGTGACTACTAGCATAGGATTATTCAGGGGTATATGAATCATATACCTTATCAGAGGATTTATAACTCTATTTCTAATTCACTTTCAGGTAGAAATGGTACAGATTTTTTCCCTTGCAATTGGCTCACTACCAGAGTTTAATAGTTAAGCTAAGAATATTCCTCTTTTTCCCTCCTGTGAAGACAGGCCGAGAGAGTTGGGGTTGTTCAGCCTGAGAAGAGAAGGCTCCGGGGAGACCTTATAGCAGCCTTTCCAGTACCTGAAGGGGGCCTACAAGAAAGCTGGAGAGGGACTTTTTACAAGGGCGTGGAGTGATGGGACAAGGGGTAATGGCTTTAAACTGAAAGAAGGCAGATGTATATTAGATACAAGGAAGAAATTCTTCACTATGAGGGAGGTGAGGCACTGGAACAGGTTGCCCAGAGAAGTTCCAGATGCCCCATCTCTGGAAGTGTTCAAGGCCAGGTTGGATGGGGCTTTGAGCAACCTCATCTAGTGGAAGGTGTCCCTGCCTGTGGCAGGGGGGTTGGAACTAGATGATCTTTATGGTCCCTTCCAACCCAAACCATTCTATGATTCTTTGGGTGCTGCTGTTTCCTAATAAATTGCAATTAGTATTTCCATTTTTGTGATTGTGGTTGAATTTTAAGTAGGCATTGTAAAGAAGAGTTTGCTACAAATGCCAGTGTAGGTGAAGCCATAAGCATTTGACTATTCTTGCAATTGTTTTCATTTTGTATATCTCCACCATCTGTGCTATTAGCACTTGATTTCCTTTTACGTGGTGCAACTGTGGTCTCCAGTGTCTGTCTTGAATGTGTTCCTATGCAGAGAAGGTGAAGTGTGGCACTGGGAGATAACAGTGAAAATTTCAGTATAATTCAGTTTAGTAAGAGATTAACTGGGCAGATTGGTCCCATGTAAAAACTCATCAGCTCTTCAATTCAGAGCGCATAAACATATGCTAAAAGTTAAGCGTACCCAGAAGTCTTCCTCTCTATAGCAAAGCATGTTAAGCAAAAGCTCAGTGCTTTGCTGAATCAGACCCTGCATTTACTGTAGGACAGATGGACTCATAAACATGTTTTTCAAGTTCTGAGGCAAGGGGGAGTACTTTGATATGGGAATGCCACCTAAATGGTGAAAATTGGAGATAAAATCACTTTCACATAGGGATATATTGATAATAACAGACTATTACCAAGAGCGAGAACTGACCTAAACAAAAATGTCATCCATTTTCAGATGGTTCCCAAAAGACTATTTACATCTCTTGGGTTATGCAAGGGCAAGTAAAGGGCTTGTCCAAGACTTTAACTATGCCTGCTGTCAGTTTTAAAGCTAAGACTTATGGGATTAAAAACAAATTCTGTAGCAAACTCTGCCTTCTTCTGGAAGCAACAATGTAAGTAGTTATAATGTGAAAGAAAATCCTTCCTTTCAAGTTGCTGTCTCCAGTGTACCAAATCCCTTCTCTCTGTTTTCAAAAATAGTCAGAACAGGCTTTAGTCCTGGCTGCTTTCTTCAGGAAGATGCCCAAACCAATGGAGTTGGAAGAGAGGGAAAAACAACTTACAGGCATTGCAGCCTGTACCTCCACATCAAGTATTATGTATATTGAAGGTAGCTAACAAAGCGAAGAGAAGGTGGCTCATGATGAAAACCCAAGTGCATCTAAAGGAAGGGAAGTAATCCTCTGAAATGCCTCGTGAGGATGTGGGCAGAGCAGCTCCCTCCACAGGTAAGTCAGCACCTTCAGCTGGTACTGGTCAACCAGATGACTGCTATGCTTATAAGCTCTAAGTAAAGCCAAGTCTCTTAAGCTTTATGTGAAGGTTGAGCAATGCAAACATGTTTCAGTATAGACTGTTAAAGCCACAGACTGATGTGACCCAGGTTGACAAAACACAAGGATATCTGAGGCAACATGTTACTAGAAGAGGAATCGTCTTTCTCAAACTTTTCCATTTTCTTAAACGCTGAAGGAAAGCTTGATGCAGGATGATAATTTACCAGATGGTCAGTGTCAGAAAGAAGCTTCCTGAATATAGGCAATACTGACACTTTCTTAAGAAAATCTGGCAGTTCTCCCTCCTGAGGAGAGATGTTGAGAATTTCCAATAATACTGACCCAATTTCCTTTGGTAACTCCAGCACTGAGGGAATCTAGAGACAGTGTAGCATTGTATCCCCTTTCGTTCCGAGGTGTTGTTCCATTTCTGTGGATATCTGCTGTTCAGTGTGAATTAGAAGAATTTTTAGGTACCACTGAAAATACTGAACAGGATCGTCATAGTATGTGGTAGAAAAAGATTTAGTAGTCCATTTTCCTCTAGCCCAAAACAGTGGATGTTGATTTTGTAAGTGATACAACCTAGATACAGGAAATACCTCTCTGCTTTCTATACAGCAAAGGCATCAAACACATGTGATGTAGTCAGTCAGTTCCTGGTCTTGACTTCAGTCACTCACCAAGTGTTAAAAATCACCTATAGACAGAGATAACGTTTGTGAGGAAGTGTTACTTGTCTTGGAAACCGTTTCCTCAAGGAGCATAAGAGGACCAAACCTCAAGAGGTTTATGGTCCAGTGTTACAGATCTGATTTTCTGGATTGTTAAACTGCTGTTACAGTTGGCAGATTCTCATACTAACAGAGTTGAAACTATGTCCTCAAGAGTGTTGTTATAATCTAAATTGCATACACTCCTATTCTTGTATGATTAATACTGGTGTAGATCCTACGAGTTCATAATGCTAAACAGTGGGAGGTAACTATTTGCTACCCTGAGCGAGTTCCATCTGTTTTCTTCTAGATCAGTATAAATTGTCTTTCTACTTAGTCACTTGGAAAAAGCCATACTGTATTGTTTTTCTGGAGATAGGTGAGAGGAGAGGAGAGAATGAGTTTGTTAAGCATGTATTTGAAGTTTAGTTATATATTTTAATTATCATACGCTCCAATCTGTAGGTTTGAGTCTTGTGTGTCTTGTTGAACCTTACCTGTGTTAGTTCTCAAGACCATGAGCCCTGGGGCTCTACTGGGACAAAGACCATAGCTTTCTTGAAATGCAAGCTCAGTTCAGCTGCCTATCCAGAAAAATGTTTTTCTTATTTAACCTGCAAGGAATTAGACTCCAGAAGACGACTTTTCCTCGGAGTAGTTTGAGAACACGGAAAGACCTGAAATTGTGATCCAGGCCTTAAATCCTAATGAGAGCTAGAGGATGGTTAGAAGCAAACAAAATCTTGGGAGGCCTTTGTCTTCAGCTAAAATATTCTTTGAAATTCAGAAATGTGGAACCATGAACATCATCTCAGGTAATAAGGTGATCACTGAAGAGCCGCAAGAAGAAACTACAAGCTGCATAACTGGCAGAGGTTTTTCGTGTGACTGCGGTGAACTAAGCAGGCTTGGGATTAGCCAGTAAAACTGCCCATACAAGTAACCTGGTGGCCAGTGAAAGAAAGGAGCAAGACAAAGCTGCTTCCTATCCCTTTAGAAGGCTTCTGGATGTGAGGAGGATACATGCAAGCACTAATCCTGGTAGCAGATGAGTCAAAAGCTTGGCAAAGCATGTAATATTCCTATCACTGGGCTGTCTCCTACAAGTTCCAGTGTCTAGTCTTTAAAAGTCCTTGGAACTTGCTGGAGGAAAATTTCAATTGGAGCTGAACACAGCATGTTATATTTTGAGGCTTTGATTATTCAGGGCCTGACAGGCTCATGGAGATTTCATTGCCTCTGGGCAACATCTGCAGCGAAGCCTTGTAACAAAAGGATTGAGTGGCCTCACAGGGCTCCTTGATAGCCTGTATTGCATTAGAAGGAAGATGTGGTTATGTAGTCAGGGTAATTAATTAGCATTTCCATAAGCAGTCACAAGTCCTGTTAACCTTGTAAATGCAGGAGGCAAGAATGAAGCACAGATGTGAAGGCTCTGAAGATAAACTCTGCATGTGTGTGTTCACTTGATTTTGTTGATGAGCTCCACTAAATTCTTTCAAGAGCAACCTTAATTTAGCATGGCTAAGGATCCAAATACACCCAACATCTGTTCATGTCTCCATGGCAGCTCTTTGGCGACCAGTGCTACAGCAAGATCTTAAAACAATACAAAAAACCCTGCCACACTGAAGGGGGAAGCTGTTGGTCAGAAATAAGATGTGGAGCTGGCTAAGGAAAGATATAGAGGTCCCTGGACTTTGCCTGCTTCAAATCAAATTTTAGCTCTGGTAATGAAAGCTGCATCTTGCCTGCAGACCAGTTCTCATCTCAGATTTTCTGCTACTGGATGTCAAGTTTGCCCTTATCTGACTGACAATAGTCATTCTCTTGCAGGGGCCTCATTTTCTGGTGAAGTTTTACTTCCATTCACCCCCCACCTGCTCCCCCCTTCTTTTTCCTTCTCCATTGGCTTTCTCATTCTTTCGTCCCAGTCGTGTGGGAGACTTGTTTCCCCTTGAAGCACCATTGCTTTTCCTCCTGACTTAAGACCCGTCCCCTGCAGAAATAAAAAACTGTCCAGCGTAAGTGGCTGTAGCTCTAAGTACCTCTCAAGAAGCTGGTTTCTCTGTTCCTGTGGTTAGTTCGTACAGAGTGCAAGTGTGTATTGTATTCAGAGGGGTGCCTCCTAGCATTTATTAAATAGAAGGTGTAACAAGCCACTGCTACAGGAATTATTACATGAAAGAGTCAGTGGCTGGTGTCCTGGGCTTAGAGACCAACTGTCCAAAGACCTGTTGTCTTGTTAGATCCCTTTGCTTAGAGGGCAGAGCTGTAGCTTCATCATATTGATAAGAGAGAAACTATTCTAATGGCTTCACTCAGAATAATTCTGCTGGTGATTTTGAACAAGGCAGTAGGAAATAAATGCCAGAGAGGCTGTTCTTTACACTGAATCTTGAGTTAGAGTTATCTAACAAGAGGGGCAGGGTAGGATGGGGAGAGGACAACTCAACCCCCTTTTCCTTTGTTCCCGAGTCATTTGGCCAGGCTCTTCCCATGGCTTAATCCTGTCTCTAAAAGTGGGAGCCCCGGCTTGGTTAAAGCCCAGAACTCTTGCGTGTCTTTCTGTTGCCTCTGGCGCCACAGAAGTAATTGGTTGATGATATTAGGAGTCTTGTTACTCTCAAGGCTGTATATCTTTCCTCTTTATAAGCTGGCAACAGATGAATTTTAGGACCTTTTAAAAAAATTATTGAGGACTTTGGAGCCAGTGGGGCTCCTGCTTGTTCCTTACAGTGATGATGTAAAAGAAATGTCATGTTAGCGCAGGGTGTAGAGGAAAATGGGAAGGGGACCAATAATGCCTAAGGGGTAAGAAAAGCTCTCTTGCTCTGCTCAGGGTTTGGGTGGGGGATTTTCCGATGGCGTGTCTCCCTGCTGCAGCAGACATCTCTGCTTGTCAGAATAGGCTGTTTCTAGCTTAGTCCTGTGCTCAGCAGAGCTAAGTCTGTTTTGTGGGTTTGGTTTTTTCCCAAATCACACTTGGTCTGATCAGTGAGACACATCTCTGCAGCTTTGCCTTCCACAGGGTTCTGTTTGTTTTAATCTCTTGAGCAATTTGGAAACGCAGAGTACTCCATGTACACAAGCACAGGCTTGGAAATGCAGAAATACCACTGCAGGTTGAGCTGTCTCTTCAGTCACTTCTCAAGAATTACATTTTAGGCTTAAACCAACCTAAGCCGTGGTCCTACACATCTAGGCCATGCTCTTCTGTCGCTGTAACTGTGGCAGGACTTTCACTCAGAGATAAATGACAAATTACTCCTTGAAATGAGACATTTAAAAATAGATTGTGACTAGCTTCAACCTCTGCAGCCTATAATGGTGCTACAACTGCTCCTGTTACTCAGTCTTTAACAGTAGACCCTGCCGCACTTACTCAGCGCTTTCTTGAAGCGGCAGCAACCAACACTGTGTGCCTATATCTGTAAGGGCCATGGCAGGCTCCGATTGCTCTGTTGAACTTTGGCATCTGTCAGTAGCTCATCCAATCACATCATCACCGCTAAATACTAGCGAATGGGTAGGAGGAGGAAAGAAACACTCTGTCGGTGAGCTGTACTTGGTACAGCTTAGTCATCTCCTATGTAGAAGAGATGCACTATGTACACTTACTCATCTGCTATGTAGAGGTACTATGGACACACTTACTCATCTCCTATGTAGAGGTTGGGCCAGACTTCATTGACATGAGTGTACTTCGGGCATCCTTTCCAGAAAAGTCGCTCCAATTCAAATGCACCTGGGGTACAGTAATCCTCATCAGGGTCTACTTTGATTGCTCTGTATGCATTTTTCTTCCCAGCATTCAAACCTGCTGATGACATCTTGTCCATGGAGTAGTGTGCTCAGAACGTGCAAGAAACTGGAATGCAACAAAAACAGAACATTAAGCACAAAGCAAGCAAGTTCTCCTCTGGCTGTGGGACACTGGGAGCAGCACTGGCCAGGTGTGATTGGGCATGGTGTGAGATGGGTGTACCTGCTCTGTGGCAGACACAGATTCGCACCTTGATTTCTGCCTCCCCTGAACTAGGCGAGGAATACTTTGTTGGACGAGCTCACCAGCAACGGGAACAAAAGCCAAAGGTTTGTGATCACCGAAGTTTGGTCTCTGCTGGGAATTTGTTTCCTAGAAAATCCACTGGTAAGAATTTGGTAGGTCTAGCAGCCTGATCCGAGGGATCTAGAGCACCTAGGGGAACTGGATGGGGGAAATCTAAGATGTTTATCATTAATTGCGAATCTCCTAAAGGCTTCTCCTTTATGTGATTTTCAGCAACTCAGGGAGATTAAATGTGTCCGTTCAGGTGAATGCTGGGTGTACCTGTTCTACTCTTTCAAGATCTTAATGCAGTCCTGCACGCTGAACCTCGTAGGCTGTTTCCAGGAATGGGAGTTTGCCTTTTTGCAGCACCACTGACTGACTGACAAAATATTTTTTAGCCAGGATGGGCTGAAGGACTTCCTTCTTTTCAGGTTCACTCTTTTTTCTTTTTTTTTCTTTTTTTTTTTTCCTTAACCTAGATGCATACATGCCAAGTGGGTAGGAAGAAGCACTGATAAACACACAGTATAGAACAGAGCAATGGAGCAATGTTATCCTGTAGCTAAAATCAGAGTGTCATTAATGTTGCCAAAACCAACACCCTTTGCCTGGCCATGTTGTCAGAGCTGTGTCACTCAGGACTGACACCCTTAATGTCCTGTGTGTTTGAGCTATCTGCTGGTATTGAATCCTTTGGTGTCAGCTTTACACATCTCTTGACGCTCCAGATTCTCTCCTGCTTGCTGTGATTTCCCCAGCTGCTGTCCTGATTTAGACTTTCCCCTGTAGAGTTTGCCTCCCTCAGCTGTGGAGTCAACAATTACAGCCCAGTTAGGTGGTCTTCCTCCTCCCCCGCTTCCCCAAGGCTGTGCCTTATGAGCTGGGCACTGATCCCATGACAGCGGGAGCTCAGAGGGCAGCCTAAAATTTTCACAGAGCTGGTGAGTGAAGTTAAAGGCTAGAGTCTCACTTGAGTCTCAGTGCCTCCCTCCTCCCTGCCTTTAGGAAAATACTGCCTTAGGACATGGCGGGTAACTATACATTTGCAAGAATATTCTTGTCTCTTGAATAGGTGGGCTTTTTGCATTCATGTTTCACTTTCCTAATCCCCTGCAACTGAAGTATCTCAGGTAAAAGCCCAGTGAAATACGTGTGATGCAGAAACCCTTGCACCATCAGCAACTGTACCAGCTGCTGCAGGTGCAGTACAGCTGCAAGAGTGCAGTGCTGTGCTCCTTAGCTCAGGTGTGGCACTGCGCTGTCCTGTGGTATCCCCACGCATACAGTGTTGGGTGTGTTTAGGTCAAGGGTTTTTCAGATTATTTTTTATCTTAATTTTTTTTTATTACTTGAAGGGAATTTTGCAAGGGGAGAGCTAAGGTACAGTGCATCCATGCATTCTCAGTAAAGAAGAAGAAGAAACAAGGGAGTGATTGACAAGTGATAAAGGTGTACATGAGGGCTTTTTAGTCCAAATTATCAGCACTGGAAACTCTGCACACTACCAGACAAATACTCATGCCATAGATCCAGGCGCAATGTCGGAGAAGGATTATTGTGAGGGACATGAGTGTTGTATGTCTCCTTTGGTTTTCTTCTGTGGATTTGCACATTTCTGAAGGCAAAGCACGTTTTGTTCTGCACATTTTGTCAGCAGGAAGTTAAACTCATGCAGCTGATCTTTATGCTACAGCAAACCTCTAGGAACTAGAATTTGGGGCTGGCCATGTGCCTGATCTCCTGTTTACCCTGTTGCCAGTTGTCGCTTAACCATCTTCCCCTCTTGTCCTCTGAAAATAAGTTTCCCTTTTTTCCATGTTGCCAGCCTTCTGCTGCAGACTTCCTTGTCTGCTCCATCTCCCTGTTGGGTCTGTCTTGTTTCTCCTGCTGGACTGCCTGATGTCTCAGGGCAGCAGTTGCTCCTGTCTCTCATCCCCTTGAAGGGAGAAGTTGAACCTTGCAGTTCTGTAGGCGACTCGTAACAAGAAGAGGTGGAGTTGGGTTTGATCTTATGAAGTGTGCGAGTACAGCCTGCCAAAAATCCACCTTTCTTGCAGGCAACAAATCCTGTAGTGGCTCCCACAAATTTTTTGTTTGCTGCTGGTGAAGTTTGTGTCCTTTTAATTACAAAAGTCTGGCTAGTGCCTTCGTGCAGCTGTTGTAGAGCTCTCCTTCAAGCAGGATGACCATTTTTCACTGACATCCTGTGTACCCATGGGGTTTGTTTCCTCAGTTTGGGCTCTTTTGTGCCTGTCATGTTCTGTTTCTCCGTACAACTTGAAAAAGCCAAATGATTCCTGTTTTCCTACTCCGAAGCTAGGCAAGATTGTGGAGTTGGTTTTTGTTTGGCATGTGTACACCTTTGTTCAAAAATTGGCTTGCTTTCACTGGCAAGGGGATCTATCTTTCAGCCAAGCTTCCTAAAACATGATGATGATGTTTAGCTAAGTGGTCCTCTGCTGAGATTTGTTAAAGGGCTCTGAGAATTCCAGCTTCTAGCAAATTTACCTTGGGCTCGGTCTTGCGTGCCTCTGAGTAGCACCAAGTCCCATCTCTGCCCCCAGTAGCCATGGCCCAGGAGAGCCTTCTTCCTTCCCGTGCCAGAATTATGCTAATTCTACATGCAGACTCAACAGTGTAGATAATGTTAGACTGTCAGAGATACAAATCTAATACAGTCTGACTTTGGGAATGAATAGGCTGTTATCTACAACTTGATAAGAATTGCTATTTGTCTAATAAGGAACTATCTTAACTGAGAGCCTGTTGCCTTGATGCTGAGGGACTGACTGTGCTTTTATGCACGGCTCCATAAAATGGGAGGGGAGGAAATGAAGGGAAGAAGAGAAAGAAATGTAATCAGTAAATTGCGCTCAGTGGCCACAGTGTATAGAGTTGTTACACCAATAGTCCTGCTCGTAGACTGCAGACCTCAAAACAGGGCAATTACATTTGCAAATCATCGTTTGTGGTACTGTAACACCGTCTCAGTTTGAAGCTTGGTTAGCACTTCTGAAAGTTAGACCTCTGCTGAGAGATACTTGTTTCTGTCTGTCCTGGGAAGCCATATGCTCCCTGAACTTTCAAGTAAGCTATGTTCTTTTATGCCTTGCCAATGTTATCTGCTGCGGATTTTTAAATTTAATTACAGCACAGGAAAGCATCAGTTGAAATTCCTCTAATAAAATATGTATTTCAGATTTGAGTCTAGACTAAGTAAGAAGTAACAGAGTTTAACTAGGAGGGGGGCAAGGGGGAAAAAGGGGCTGGTTTGCTACTTGAACTCTGGAATTTATTGCCATGAAGCATTTGGCTGGGGGTAAAAGGATGGAAAGGCTTGTGTCTTTCCAGGAACCAAAGATGTCTAACCTCATCTCTTATTGATGGTTCGGTGTACACCAAACAGAGCAGAGGGTAGACTGTTCCCTAGGCCTGCCCTCTTAAATTAAAAAGTGAAAAGTGGATTGGATTTTTTTTTTTGTGGTTGTTCTTAATGCTGTTGTGGATGTAAGGATGACTGTCTATATAAGGCTGACTGTCTAGCACAAGCCCAGGCAGGGAAAGCTCAGATTTCTTTTGCAGACCTCTGGGGAGGGGAGAGCATCTCTTGCAGGGTGTTCACCCTGTGCAGCTGGATGGCAGACAGATTGCAGGGTTAACCCCACACAGGCTCATCACCAGTCTCCCACCCCTTGGGGTGCTTTGTTTGGGCTAAAATGCTTTGCCTTACAGACTAGTTAGCGCAGGCTGAATGATGTACCGGTGCAGCTTCCCTGTACCAGCTTGGCAGTCACTTCACGGCACCGCACTGTGCTGGGGACACGCAGCCTTGGATGTGAAAGCTCTCTGGAGTAGGGATGGTCCTTGTGCCCTTTGCATAAGGAACTCTGCACCCTGCTTGCTCCTGGAAGTGCTGCTCCAGCACAGGACAGCCTTTCTTATTTCATGGGGGAGGGATGAAGAGGAGAGTCAGCTAGCAGCCGTTGTCCCAGAGAGGTTCTCCTCGGCAGGAAGGTTTGAGCCCAGCCTTGGGGCATAGTGAGGAATGCAGCCCTGCCTCTGGGGCCAGGAGTTCCCTTCCAGCAAGGGAGGGCAATTGCAGCTCATCCCGCTCTTCCCCTGTGCCCAAGCCACGGCTCCTCTCTAGCTGTCTGCTGTGCAATGCTGAGGCCAGGCCGTGTGAGCTGCTGAGACCTTCCCGTTCCCCTTCTGCACCCGCCCTGCAGCGGCTGGTCAGCAGCCGAGTGCCAGGTCCACCTTGGTGGGACCAGGGTCTGATGCTCAAGCCTGTGAGATTTTTGTCTGCCAAGCCTGACATCCTGTGGGTTCTGCTTCTCAATCCAGCGTGTGACTGTAACTCTGAACTGCCAGTGCTCACCAATTATGCTGTCATGGACTTAAGTGTATGATCAGAACAAGGATGATAAAAATTCAGACATCTGCATTTTTATACCCTAATCTTTCTCTTCATAAATAAGACCAAAGTGCATGTTATCTAATGAATTTTATTTGTTAATCACTTGGATGGCTGGAATATTTCTCCCCCTTGGGTTATATGTATATAAATGAAAATATTGTTAGCGATTTCACAAAATGGTAATTCAGAATAATGGAGAGTTAATCCTCTTTTCATTAGCGAGCCACTTCAGGACATACACTGTGGCAAATTATACTGCATTTTAAGTCGTTCTCGAGTGCTGTGCACTAGAAAAAAAACATTAAACTATTTTTGCATTGATAGAAGTAATTGTGTGGCTAATTTGGATAAGCAGCATGCATTAGGCACAGCGAAGGAATCTCTTCTTTATGTTCACTATCCTCTCTACAGCTGCCAAATGGAATTTCTTATAGAGCTCTTTAGCTTTTTTATTTTATTTTTAACAAAACAGGGAGGGCAGAAAGAAAGTGCAAGGGAAAAAAAGGAATATCTGCCAGTCTGCTGTTTAATTCGGAGAGTGAACACAGTCTAGTGGCTGGAGCAGTGATATGGCAGTGAAAGACTTCCTTTCTGCACCTTGTTCTGAGTCCCTTGAACTACTCAAATTAACCCAAAATTTCCAGGAAAGCCCTGGGAAGTCACAAAACATAGTGGCCCACTTTCAAATTTGTTCAACTGGAGGGATGTGCCTCCCTCACCCCAAAATTTGTAGGGGGTTAGTTAATGCTTTTGGAAATGTCAGTCATGAGCTCTGCAGTTTGGTAATCCCACAGATGGGGGGAAAAAAATGAGGTTCATATCTAGAGGTGAACGTCAGAGCTTTGGTGGTAGTGTGTACATTTCTAATGCTAGTTTTCCAGATGTGGTGGATGTTTCTGAGTACTTTGAGACTGAAAGCTATAAGTCATTATCTACATAACAAAATACTATGTTTCTTAATATTTTTGGCTCAACGTGCTGTGCAAGCCTTAGTGCTGTGTATAAAGATGCCAAACAATTTGGCAAGATTTATGCCTGGGAGTTAAGATCCAAGTCAGCTGTAGAGATTTAAAAAAAACAAAAGAAAAGAAAAAAGCAGACATGAACAGAAAAGGATTGAATTTGCCTTCGTCCTTTGCAAGGACCTATGTACCCTCTCCCATTTTCTTCTGCACCCCTCCCTGACCCAGGGGGGTTCCTCCATCACTGCGGTTGCCCCAAGCGTATATAGTCTGGCTGTCAACTTGTAGCTGTGTTTGTGTGCCTGAAGCTATAGATCCCCAATAAGGTCAGAGCCCAATGGTATTGGTGTGTTCTACAAACGTGCAATGAGAAAGGCTAAGCAAATAAGAGGTGGGAAGAAAAATGGAGACAGAAGACAATTTTCCTCGCGCTCTCCTTCAGAAGGAACAACTGTGATCCTATTAGCTGTTCTGTCCTGCCTGACATAAGGCACAGGGCTTCCTTGCCTTAATGCCTGCTTCAGTCTGTATTTATATAGCAGAACAGTTTAAATTCTTTACCACCCATGTTTCCTGCTCTTGGGAGTTCTCCCAGCCCGTATGACATCAGTCACCTGTGCTAGTGGGGCTTTTGATGCTGGATTTATTAAATTTAATTTGGTGTACACAAATGTACAGGCCTTGGTTTTGTACTCAGAGTTGTCTAAAAGCTACTTCTCCCTGAAAATACCAACCAAGTGCAAATTCTTCTGGTTTAGCTGGGAATGAAATGTTTTCAGCATCCAGCAAATACCTAAATATATAACCTATTCGTAAATGTGGAGGCAGATTTTGATCTTATTTCTGTTTTGATGCTTTTAGATTTTGCTTCCTACCTCTTTCCTCATGACAGCTCTGAAAAAGGAGTGGAGCTGTGATATCTTAAGTTGTTTTTTTGGTTGTTTTTTTTTTTTTTTTTTTCAACATGCCAAGGGAGGGAAAGAAAATAACCAAAGCAGCCTATCTGTCAGCTCTGGGCATTTCATAAGAAATCTACAGAAATAATGACATTTCCAGTAGATCTTATGCCCACACCAATGCAGTAGGAGATAAACATGGTGCCCTTGAAATCAGTCGGTGGTTTGACCCTCAAGTCCAGGGACTGAATTTATCTACTGCCATGAACACTAAATTTGAAAGAAGAACAATAAAGTGGAAAAAACCCCTTGTAATTATGATTAAGAAACCATTTCTGTGCATAAAGTGCTTGTTACTGAGAAATTATTCCCATTTTCTTTTTCTGATGATGTATGGAGATCTGACTTATTTGAATGTTTTTATTTATCAGGTGGAATTCAACACCACTGAAATCAGAGGACATCTATCTTCCAGGGAGTCCAAACCTAAGACCTTCTTGGCTTCCAGACAACTGCAAAAATAATGCTTTTATTTTTATTTACTTATTTCTTTCAGTTTAATAACTACCTTAGATAAGACCTTCGTGGAGAAAAAACATCTGTAACAAGTGTGTACAAGAGAGAGAAGTACCTGAGAGAAGGTAAGGATGGAGAATACCAGTTCTCCTACACTTTCAAAAAAATGTGCAAAAGGCTTGAATCCAGTTTAGTAACCTGTCTCCAGGTAAGCACTCTCTCGGTGCTGAAGGCAGACAAAAATCAGATCTAATGACTGAGGGTCTTCAGAAATAGTGAGAGAGGATCTATTGAGCAAGTTCCTGAATTCTTAAGAAATGTTTTGTTCTTCCATTTCCAGCCAGCATGCCAGGTACATACCTCCCTTCAGGGTGAAAAAGTACTTACCCTTTTCGAGTATGATTAAGCAGAGGGCTGTTTTATAAACTGGAAAGTTCTCCTTGCAGAAGCCAAGGCACATGCTGTCTGGAGCACAGTGTTTGTACTTGGGAGGAGGTAAACAGTGCTTTGGTTTCTAAGCTTTTCATGACTCAAAGTACATCAGTTGAGCTGAGAGTTGGTTAGCTGCAGTAACAAAGCTTGCTTTGTCAGAAGATTTAACTAAATGAATTTAAAATGGTGCTCCCTGATATGCCATCCCTGTGACATTTTGCTCAGACCCAAAACGCTGGCAACAGCCATGAAGAGCTATATGCTTTCCCGTGTAACCTGGCGCTTGCTGCGCCCCAGGGTACTGCAATGAAGTATGGTGCTGCAAAGGTTCCTTGGGTGCTTTTTTTCCCCCAACACTAGAGCAAAAAACCTAATTTTGTACAAATACTTCCTGGGAGGGGGGGAGGAGGAGTGAGTCCTTCAAAAAATCTTTCTCTAAAAGAGCCCTAAAAGAATTAAGCAAAGTGTTGTACATCCAAAACTGGAAATCTCTGGGACACCTGCAGTATACTTAAGTGAAGAATAACACAATCCTGTGTTCCTTATTCCTGTCCTAGTTTTCATCAAAATCTGTCATTTACTTCAGTTCTTTTATTTTACCCCTGCATTCTTATGCTTGAAGCATTCAGGGACTGTAAAATAGTTCATCCAATGCATTCGTCTTTAAACAGTTTAAAACCAGAAGAATCATAGCCTCTGTGCAATTGTTTCCCAGACCCTCCTGCTGTGAATATTCAAAACTAACCAGCTATTTCAATGAATTTCTAAGCCACTGATGACTTTTTAAAAACTTATTTTTGCCCTTATTCTTTATTGTTGACTGAACTGGTTAATTAAAACGAGATTAAGCTGAGTTTTCATTAAATATTATGAGAGTGCCCAAAGAAACTTAAAACACAGCATCATCTGAGAGAATTTCTTCACTATGAGGGAGGTGAGGCACTGGCACAGGTTGCCCAGAGAAGTTCCGGATGCCCCATGTTCAAGGCCAGGTTGGATGGGGCTTTGAGCAACCTGGTCTAGTGGAAGGTGTCCCTGCCCGTGGCAGGGGGGTTGGAACTAGGTGATCTTTAAGGTCCCTTCCAACCCAAACCATTCTATGATTCTATGAATTGTAATTCAATTGGAAAAGTTAGATTTGACTGGAAGGTGGAGCAATTATCGAAGAATAAGCAAAATATTCTGGGAGAGATGTTACAAAAGCTTGAAAAATTGCATTTTTATTCCTAACTTTTAAAATGTAAATTGACATTATCTCTAAGATAAATACAGTTTTGGCACCTCATTTCCTATTTTAAAAAGTAATTTCTTTAACATGACCAATTTGGTTTTTTTAAAAATTATAAATTATACTTTCAAAATCTCTTTGACTCTGCAATAGTTATAAGCTTTCCCTCTACAACAAGTTTATAAAGTTATCGGTTACCTTAGAAAGTTTGCCAGCTCTCAGTCTTCTCCCTGGTTTACTAAACTAGGTTATAAAAGGAAGAACAGGAGCACAAGTAGTACAGCAGAAAATGTATATTGCTTAGCCTTACCTGTAAGCTTAGGTGGGTGCTCTAGGTAGCTGGGTCCTGTGAAGTGCAGCAGAACGACAAAAGAAATCTTACCCACTTTGCAACTAGAGTCTATTTTTAGAGGAGGATTTGCTGACTCTGACCTTGAGTGCTACCCACTCCAAAGGACGATCTTTACATCTGCTGGTAAAACTATTCCCTGATGTGACTGAAACATTAAACCTGGCAATTTAGCTACCTAGCCTCAGTATGACTAAGATAATGTGATGGCTGCATGTCGACTGATAAAACAAAACTCATCTTTTATTTTCTTATCCCTTTGTCAAGCCTGATGCTATGTGGGTTAGGAGCATTGCACTGATGTTTTCTGTCATGCTGTGCACAAGTGATTTGGCACTGGCACAACGGGCAATGGCAGAGGTGGCATCCTGACAAGATCCTCATCTCTTGCATGTGTACCACCAGGAAGCCACCTTCCCCTACCTGCTGTCTTGGTTTTCTCCAGCACTGCCACTCTCAGTATCCGTCTGACTTCTGAAATGCCTTTCTCTGCTGAGAAAGTGATGTGGTGCTCAGCCCTGCTCAGCTCTGGTGACATGGGCACAGCTCACCAAAAAGAGGCAGAGGTACACTCTCCAACCTTTGAAAAACTCCGTATTTTCCTAAAAAGTTTTCCTGAAAAGCTCTATGCCTTCCTGTTGCAGAAAGCCTGAAACTTTCTGTAGTAAGCCACGGCCAGATTCATCAAAGATCAAATCTGGGTTCCCCAGTGTCAGAGCCACACCTCGTCCTCTCCAGCACTTCGTCTGCTGCGAGAGCGGTGACCTTCATGGCCCACAGGGCTGTCTGCTAGAGGGCTCAGTGATCATGTGTGAGGAGCTGGTACACAATATGCTCTCCCCAGGCATTTGTTCTGCAGCAAACCATTCCTCAGTGCTGCCAACTCAGGCAACTTCATTAGGAGTAATGAGATTTTGGTGCTGCTGGGGCCAGGCTTGCAATGACATAAGAGGCTCCAGCTGTTGTGTGAGTATTGGTATTTCCCAGGGGAAATTCTCCAGATCCATTGCCTTCTGCCTGGGAGTGGGGGAAGGAGGCAAAGAGGCCGGTCAGGACAAGCACATGATCTTGGGAAGTAGCCCACTGGTGTCTGCACCTGCTTTTTGGGGCCTCCCAGCCCTTTCTGTTGGGATGAGCATCTTGGAAATGATCTTTCTGAGCAGACCCGTATGCACTGCTTGCCTGTCTTTCTGGCTCATAGTGCTCCGTACTCTCACCCCAGTGCATGCAAAAAGCAGCCAGTTGTTGATGTATACCCACTGTGGAACTTTTTTCATCTCTTGCAAGAACAGAGTCTTCTGTGACTGCAAATGCCTGTGCCTGACGAAGGTTTCAGGTTGCCCAAGCATTTTTTCCGAAGTATCCAAGCCCCACAGTAGGTGCTGTTAATTTTCAGTGGGACACAAGTTCCTGATTATGTCAGTTATTTTTAATGTTACTTCAACTACTTCCAACCACCTTTGTCATCCTCTGTCTTTTTAAAAAATAAAAGTTCATCCCATAAGGACCAGGACCAGACTTGGTCATGGCCCGTGGCTAATACTGCAGTACAGATGTGAAGTAATAACAAACAGCTTCAGTTCAAGTTCTGGGCATTGGATCTGCTGCTGTTTCATGCTAACAGCATCACTCTAGCCAAGTTTCTGTATTACAGAGCAGCCAAGCTCCTCCCTGCCAATTATTCAGATAGTCACTCTTAAAATGAGAAAGAGCTTCGATGTTAGAAACCTGCTGTGCCTTCTAAGTTACCTTGGAAGGTTGTTGTGCAAATTAATTCTATACTGATAACAGAGAAACTTTGTGGAGGAGGAGATACAGGCCCCATATAACAGAAACTAGCAGCGGTTGTTTTATTTTTATGCCTGCAGGCTACCCAGTATGGGGGAATATGGGTAAGATGATACAGCAGACCAGCAGTACTGGTGAGAGGAGGCTATGTAAGGTGTGCGATGGAAGGTCTGGGCGTCCTGGGTGGCACGGCGTGGGGATGGGCAGTGGTCTGTTGCTTCTCTTGGGCTGTCACTCCCCAAGGTTGTCTTTCTGATGTCAGATCAATGGCATGACAATGTTTTGTGGTATTGTTTTTTCAGGCTGGCATTTTGAGTTCCTGGAATATTAAGCTGAAACAGAAGTATTTGTTTGTCTGCCTGGCTGTCAAAACAATACGAGCCCTTGTGCCCCTCTCTCCGTAGGGTCACAAGAATGTGTAGGGAGGAATCGTTCACCTCCTGGAAAAATGTTCTATTTTTGGGACCAGTTGTGTGTGTTTCCATTAGTTTTGCTTTTGTTAAGTAAAAAACAGTAGCTGCTGAGATCTTTTGAGAGTGGCCAGTGACTTAGATTGCTTTGGAGCCTGGACACATGGGAAACACAGCAGGAAGGCTCTTATTTTGGAAGAGGTAAGCACCTGCCCTCTGGAAAGTTGAATAGTTGCCTTGGGCTCCTAAAAGCAGATGTTTGCCATGTTATTGGTCATTTCTGAAAATCTTGGCTAAGCTGATGACGGTGCTTTGAACATGCAGATCACTCCCCCTTCCTGGAGCCTTGCATGCATTCAGCCTGCTCTTGTTCAGCCTGGAGGTCCCGGCTGTCAGTGATCGGCTCTTGCGTGCGGTCACCCACTGGCCCCACGTGCCTGTCTTAGCAAAGCTACTGCACCAGCCCCAGACCCAGAACATGACCCTGGGCAAAATTAATTATCCCTTTATTTTTCACGTGTATTCTGAAAGTGTCAAAGGGCCAAGCAAGAACAGTGCCAGGCACTGTTCAGACACATGATAAAAGGCAATTCCTAGCCTTGACAACTGATCTTCTAGAGAGAAGAGGCAAAGGCTTAGGTGGGAAAAAGGATGACACCTAACCAAAACGAGCAAGGCTGTGGCCAAAAAAATGCCACCGACCAGCTTTGTAGGTGGGAGTTTCTGTGGCACAGAGTATGGAGCTGTGGGAAGAATGAGAGCTCAAGTCCCATTCAGGGGGGAGGGGGTGTGAAGGGGGAAAAAAACCAAAAGCTTTTTAAAAACAAAAAAAAATTCTTAGAGGGACTGAATTTCTTCCACAAACACTGGGTAAAGAAAAGGAGAAGGGAGAGAAATGATAGATTTCTGGCCAGACCACACTAGAGGTACAGTTGGAAAAATCTGACACTCTGTTTTCTAAGGCTTGAAATTTTTATGTTAGTTTAAAATAAAAGCTTTGAGTAAAAGTTCTGCTTTAGAAGACTTTTTTCCCCCATTCCAACCTGGTAGACTGGAAGATTTCCTCTTTGCTACAAAATACACTATTATTTGGAAAAGCTGGGTTTTTAACAATTGCATGGGAAGAATAAGTATATAATTATGTAAGATTGTCCTAATGGACATTTGCAGCTGTACTGAGATGCTAACAGCATACAGAAACCATTATGTTTCCAGTTGTTTGGCAAAAGTTAAGAAACCTTATATATATATATGTTCTAAAGTTAACCATAAAGTAAATCCAGATGGTTCTCTCTTGCACAGACAAGCAGTCTTCAAACTAGACACATAGCTGTAGCCTGGCTATAACTTGTTTTGATTATTGCAGATAGAGAGAAATGTTTTAAATGACTGTGCACCCTCCTCACAAAATGCTGCGTGCCCTTGATTCTTGCTGAAGTCAACTGGCATTTAAGTGGCACTACATAAAACTTGTTTGACAATACCTTGCGTGCATGAGTATCTAGCTGGGCGTTACTTGTTTAATTTCTCTTTATACTGAAGTTTGCTTAATGGCCCCCATCAGGGGTTGGGGCTCTGCTGAGGCAGGCGTTGCAGACCCATAAAACAAAAAGGACAGTTACTGCCCTCTGTAACCTACCATTTGAGCTTGAGTTTGTTCTTCTCTCTTCATCTCTTCGTTAAGGATTACCAGAAAATATTGGTGGTATGCTTATTTTTGATTGATGTATTTAGAGTTTTATTTGATTCTTTAATAAACATTGTCTGTTGTGTTTATTACTGTATTTCAGCTAGATGTCGGTTGTGCTAGCTTCTATCAGCAGGGGAATCAGAATTATATTGACTCGCGAGATCATTCTGCAAATCAAATCAAAGGGGCAGCTTTGCTTCACAGGGCAAGGATTTCAGCGTCTGAATGTTTTAAGTCAACACATTAGGAGCATTTCTGAAATTCTGAAAATAGGGGCAATAGAAAGGTCCATCAGAAATGATAGACTCATGGTACATTACTTTTTATGTTGGGTTTTTTAGTCAATAAGCAAGTGTTCTTGTAGATAATAGTTGATGTTGTTTGAGTATTGTAACAGGTAGAAATACTGTTTTATGAGCTTCTTAGGCAGTATTGTCAGGAGGGTGACTTGGATTTGATCTGATAGGAGTCAAATTTACTGGCTGGTGCGTCTCTTGCTACGTCTCCGACAGGGCTAATAGCCCAGCAAGTAGTGGCTGTGTTTATACGATAGTATTGGAGGCTAGGGACGAAGCAAGCCCCTGGGGGCTAGGAAGGAAGGAAGGAAGGACCCCAGTCCTGAACGAGGTTCCCTGGGCTTGTGGGGGGAGGCTGTGGCTTGGGCTCTGAAAGGAGTTTTGTTCACTGTTCTGTTTTTTCTCCCGCTGTCAGCAGAAAAAATGTTCTGGGAGATTTGTGTTCAAGTGGAGTATAGATCCCAAGGCACAGTAATGTGGAAAATACGGGATGAGGGCTTTCTTGTAACTTCCCTTTACCAAAGAATGCTGGGAACAGGAAGGCCTGGGGCCCCAAACTGCTTCCCCCCCTGTTTTTTGGTTGGTGCTAAGAGGAAGCCTGGTGAGAAGAGCACCTACCAGAGAAATCCTACAGAGAGTGAGTAACCAGGACTACATTGTTCTGTGCTGTGCAGGGCAGCCTGTCGTGCTCCTGAGGTCCAAAAATCGGGCACCACCAATCCTTCATAGCATTTAAACTGCCCTACAAGGAAGATAGCATTGCCAAAATTCAAGGTGGTTTTGTCCCTAACATACCACAGTATCACACACAGGATTGCACTTAAATTCTCTTGATGACAAGTTGGGAAACTGCCACAGTCTATTTTACTCTTATTGTTCATTGGGATAAGAACGGGGTTTTTTCTTCTCCTTCTCTATATCCTTAATAACATGTTGCTGCAAAGATTCCAGACACGTGCGGTTCAACCTATTCCCTAAGCATAGTGTGTTTTTAAAAAATAAACAAAAATAATTGATACTTGGTATGTAACTCTGATCAGAAAGTTTTGTCCAGACGTGCTGAGAGCAGGTTTAAGGTCAGACTAATCTCATGGTATACTGAGTGCCAAATCTAGACTTAAATAGAGCTGAGCGCCAGAAATTGGATTGATGTTTGCTGTCCTCTTGGTACAGGCTTCTGGCTCGCTGGCAGTGCAGATGGAGAAACACCAGAGTTGCCGTGCTGGTGCTATTGGGCCGGTGTCTGTACTGCTGGCCGTGGTCAGTAACAAATGTCTTAAAGGAAAGTACGTGAAATCTGTCCTCTCCACTTATGGGATAAATTTTCTGCCCCACAGAAAATCTGTTTAATTTCCCCACTCCACCTCCTTAGATAACGCTTGGCTGGAAGCCTGAAGCATGAAGTTTTACAGCTTTTCCAAAACTATTTCTTTTCTTCCAATGTAAATTGTCTCTGGTGGTGGTTTTTCTTATTTATGTGACTATCCGATATTCTCTTTAACTCTTCTATGCTCTCTGCCTCCAAGTGTTCTGATAATGAGTTCAACAGACTAAATAATGATAATAGCTATAACTTATAACATTAACTGGTTTGAAATATGTTCCCTTTTCATTTTTCCTGAGCCAGCTTGGGGGAAGTTTGCCCAACCACTGCTCAGGTGCAGCTGTTCTGCTGTACTTGAACATCTGGTCCTGTGGTACCATATGGCTACGACCTACCGTCCTCCGAGAAGTAATCAAGTACACTTCATGTCATAAAACCCCACAACAGCAAAACAATGCCTCATAATCCACTAGGAATGCTCCAAGCCACCTCAGGGCAAGTGCCTTTTAATGGCTTTTTGCTCCGAGTTTGATCAGGTTCCAGACTCTTTTAAGTTGAGAACACCATAAATGTTGGAAATGAGGTACTCCATTTCAGGAAATACAAAAGCCAGACCGAGTAGTTCTGTGAAGCAGAAATAGAGTTGTTACACTATGAGAGATAGCAATACTGCCTTAATAGATGGCATTCAAGTGCAGCTGTTTATGGGTCTTAACTGGTGTTGGCCCACGAAATGCATACTTAGAAAGGAAATCAGAGAAAGCTAACACATGCCTGGAGGCTTTGAAGTTGTTATTATCATCCACATGCATAAGAACGGGAGATCCTCTCTAGTCCAGCAAGTACTGAGAAATGAATGAGTTTGGCTGGCGCATACATCAAAGGTCTTCACTTGTAATTTGCTTAAGAGATTAAAAATGAAATATGAGGGAATTATTGAGGAAGAGCAAGCTGCTGGGTTTTTTTTCTCCCCTTGCAGCAGCAAAGAAGAACAATTGAGCATCTATTCTGGCTGAACGTGATTACTGAAAAGCTTCCTGACAACCTTGAGCAAAACAGCAATTGCATCTTAGTTTCACTGACATCAAATAAGCATTTGATTTACTGAGACCCAATTGCACCTGTCCAGTGCCAAGGAGTGTCTTTGAGAAGCAAACAAATTTGATAAAGCTCTTTCTTTACAAAAACCACAATCTCTAAAGCAATGCCTTGCCAGACCATGAAATGTGCTCTGCATCTTAGCTGCCAGAAATGTTTTGCTTCAGAAATAAACTAACAAAACCTAGTGACAAACACTTGAAGCTTGCTACTGTTCCCTTTCCTGTCAAATGTGACTTTTACTGAGGTTCTTCAAGAGACTGAGTAACCACTAGGAAGGAGACAGAGTTGTCAAGCCATTAAGCCATGGTTGGACTGGGAGATAGGAAGGCTTGATAACAACTGTGATTGTCTGGGACAAAACTGATTATGAATGCTTTTGAGGTGGAAAGAGGAGAGAAGTGGCTTCCTGGAGCAGCTTCCAGTAGGAATGCAATGTGGGAAACCCTTATTTTAGGGTTTTGAAGAAAAATCGTGATGAATTTTTGAAAAGGATCCAGAGATGTTGGCAGAAGTCTAGATCATGTAAGTCTTCCTATCCCATGTCCCTTGCTGTTGCCAAGTCAGACGTTTTGTGGAATGACTTGGAGCTTGTGAACCAAGATCAGATACCTCAAAAAAGAGCCTGGCCTTTTTTGGAGCTGACACAGGAATTGACGGATGTTAGTCTACAACCCATATGACCCAAAATGGAAGATGCAGATAATTTCCATCTTCACTTTGATAGCGTAAAATTTGTAATATTTGCTGACTGTATATCCAGCATATGATTTATCACCCTTTTCCCCCTTCACTACACAAAATCTTATTGAGTGTTCTTGGTCCACATCGTCTAATTTAGGTTGGGATTTTACCTGCCCTTTTATGTTCCAAAATTAGTAGTCCTAAAAAGAATTCTGGCTGTACCTTCATTGTACGTAGAGCAGAAGATCATCAGTCTAGCTCATTTATTGTTTTATATCACTGAGGCACAAGGCAGGAGAGTAACAAATGAGTGCATGTTTCCCAGTCAGAATTAATCAACTGCATTGATGAGCATTGCTACTCTTAATTTTTATGCAGTGTTAAAATAGTGTCTTTTTGTGAAACCAGCCAGTCTCTCCCACACCATTCAACCCATCCATATAAACACGCTAGCACTGAGGATTTTAAGGAAAGCTTTTAGCTTGACCCATTGCTTTTCCATTAAGACTCCAAAGCATCCACATTTCTCCAAGAATCCATTCAACACACTTTATTCCAGCTGTTACAGATGCTGATTTCAGTATGAATTATGGATTCAATCCCCTGCATTTTCCTGATCTACAGACAGTGAAGTGACAGCCAATTGTGTTTTAAAAGAACATTAATGAAGAGGACTTTAATGTGAATGAAAATGAACTCAGAGTCACAACAGACCTGAGAAAACCGCCCTGTGCCAGAGAGGAGTGTGCAGAGAGGTGTCAGGAGATGCCCTGCCACCAGAAAGGGAGTGCCAGGGGACAGGACTGGCTGCCAGGAGCCCGGCTTGAGGAGTAAAACTGTGGGAAAGCTGGATGGGTGGTCAGTGAGAGGATTTTAAAAAATGTTTCCAGGAAAAGAGGACTGGGGGCTGAGATGCAGAACTGAAGTTTTTGAGAAAATTGAGCTATCAACAGCAGTTGCTGCCTGCTGCAATTATAGCTCATTTACTATCAGAAAAGTAATATGTATAAATGGTGCATAAAATTACTGCTATGTGTGTTTTTGAAATGTCTTGAATTTTTTAGTGATATGAATAAGCCTGGTTTTAG
This sequence comes from Mycteria americana, assembly GCF_035582795.1. NCBI lineage: Eukaryota > Metazoa > Chordata > Aves > Ciconiiformes > Ciconiidae > Mycteria > Mycteria americana. The sequence continues at coordinate 25,554,413 of NC_134370.1, forward strand.
AGAGAGAGAACTATGCTGCACACCAGAGATAAGTAAGTACAGGTTTTACCTGTTGACTTATCTCTTTAAAAAGGGAGGGAGAGAGCAGGGGGTTGGGGAACCTAAAGGAAGAAAAACTTGAAAGCAGAATACATCAAATATTGTTTCCTTGGAAACAAAAAGGAAATTACATCACAGGGTTCAAGCCTATAAATAGAAACCTAACAGTGCAGATGCAGAAGAAACTCTTGTTCCTAGAGGGAAAATTTAGAAATGAAGACGACTTCCCTTTAGACACTGCTGCCACAATGCAGTCAGCACAACCTCATCTGGAGGACCAGCAGTAAATTTAGCTGATGGTGTATGATAGTCTCCTCTCAATTAGCTGTAGCATTCAGCTCAGGGAACTGGTTCGGTTGGTGAGAAGAGGTACAATTTTCAGGCTGCTATAAATACCATCCGTGTCTCCAGAGCCCTGCTATGCTGCTGTGGCAGAAATTCCTAAAAGGCTTCAGCCTGAACTCTAAATCCTTCAGGCAGCCATGACGGGACAGTGAAAACCTCAAGCCCATATTAATGTTTGTGAGAAACAACCTGTGTGAAGCATCACTGTGCTCTGGTGGGAGTTCAGGCCTTTGGACAAGATGAGCTGCGGCTCACTGGGGTCACTCGGGGCGCCTGTTCTCCCGCGGTCCCCGCTACATCCTGCCCCCTTCTCCTCTCTCTTTAGCCACCCTGCAGTCATGCAGCTGTTGTGATCAGGGCCGAAGCGTCCCTCTGCCCCCGTGGGGGTGAGCAATAGCATCTGAGGAAGGTCTAAAGGCAAGCACGGAGGGATGGTGGCTTGGCGCACACCAGGCTGCCTGCCGCTCCAGCCTGCTGCAAGCTCATGGTCCTAGCTGTGTTGTGGGGCCCATCTCTTGCATCCCGGTAGTGTTAAGCGTGGATTGCAAGTGTTTTCTGAGTTGTGCTTCTTGATGCTATGGAATATTTATACCATTAGTAACTAAACCAAATAATTATGTTTTCATTGTTATAGATGGGTTCCTTTGGACTATGCAGTGGTTCATCTTATAACCTTTACTTTTTTAGTGACGTGCAACTTTCTCCCTGCTTTTACAGCCAAACTCTTATCTAAGTATGTGTATACAACACTGCTAAAAGGATAGCTTCAAAATCGGGCAATTCACACATCTTAAGGGCTAATGTAGCTAAATCTTGCTTCAAAAGACTAAAGCCTTGTATAAATCGTGTTATTATATGGTCTTTCCAGATGTTTACAATAAAAATAAATAAGAAAATTAAAAAATGGATTGGTTATGGCTCTGCTAGTAAATGATTCCTTTCAAATTGAGACACAGATTTGTTCCATCAGTTTGTATGTGATAACACAGGGCCTGGTCAAATTTCCACTTTCTGGTGGGAATCATCTTGGTTTGAGCAGTGCTCTTAGCGTGACTGACGGCTCACAAAGGGCTGTTCCTTCCCAAAGCTGACAGAGCAGGCTTGGAGCTGCTGGTAAGTGAAAAGATTTGTTAAATGTCCCAATGTCATGGATGTTGATGATGCTGTAATATATATGTATGTATACATCCTTCCTTGGCACTGCTCATTTTAAGGCATAGCCAAGTAAATGAAACAGCATGTGCTCCCAGCTGCTTTAGCCCTAGAACCCAGCGGTGGTGTACCAGGTGGCAGTACTCTGGCTCTCGTAGCTTTTTCCATGTCTCATGACATGGTATGCACTCCTAAATCTACCAGAGAATCTCAGCTTTCCTTGGCAGGGGAGAGGAGGAGGAATAGAAGTTTATTGCCCTTGTCAAGAAAATCATGAAAACAATGAACCTTCAGACAAATAATAATAAAATCCCATGCTTTATAAAGACAGTCTCACAATGGGAAAGTGGGGGGATGTGATACAGGAGTTCTGAACATCTGGGGCTGGCAGAAATACAGTTCTTGCTTAGGTAGATAAAGGGGCGATTCGTATGTGTGTCTGAGTCTAGCTGTGATTCTGGATCCAAGGTTGCTATTACCATAATAAACTTTAAGATCCCAGGTCTGTAAGTGTCTAGTGCTAAGGGAAATCTGGGTAAGATTTGAACCTTGTAGTTTGTGTCAATCTTCAGTTTAATCTTATGTTTTAATTTGAAAGAATTATAAGGGATTCGGCATACTACTTTTAATGGGAAAAGTGGTTGGGGTGGGGAGGGGATCCTGATATGATGGTGTTTTCTTTGACTTGCTGGGGTTTGCTACTGTAGTCTCTCATCTCTGTGAGTTATTATGCCTGCACAGTTTGCTTTTTTTCCAAAATGTTTGTTCCACATCGTGAGCTGATATTCCATGGTGCAATATTCTGTCAGTACAATCACAACAGTCCCGAAGTGCTCTTGCAGTACATTGCATGGGATAACTACTAGAATATACAGAATTTTTAGCCTCCCGTGATTTTTTTTTTCCAAGTAGCCCAAAAGTTATTTTGTTATTTTTTTTTAGCAAGCCAGCACCTTTAATGGCAGGCAGGCATTTCTGAGCATTGGGATGACTGTTGTCAACATGACTAGTCTGAAAAAGATATATTAGTATTCATCTCTTGAAATGCTTTTGGATGACTGGCCAGACAGACTGCTATGGCACTGATACTTGACATCTGACTGAAAGGATCTGGGATAGCAGAGATGCAGGTAAGTTGACATATGTCTGTGGTGCGAAGCAGGACAGGGTAGAAACTGTTGGACTTCCTGGAGGTTATAGTGGTTGTAAAATTGGGCTGTAACTGCATGGAGGCGTAACTGAGTCTAAACTGGGTTGGGTTTTTTTTTTTAGTTTTTTTTTTTGTTTTTCTTTTCTTCCATGGAAGATGACAGTAGGGAAAGACATCAGGTGAACTGAAGAATTGTGTGAATTGATGGAAAGCAACTTTGGTTGTAAAAATCTAAATACTCCTTTCTGTACTATTTTCTCCCATGTACTCCCTACCTCCCTAAAAAGCAACAGACAGCTATTCTGCCTGATCAGATGAGCTGTTTTAAATTAAAGCCACTCTGTAAGACTAACATGCATACCAGGACTGTTTTCCTTGGTACAGTTTTAATTTCTTGTTATATGATGTCTCCTTTGATTAATTCAAATATGTAGGAAATTAAAAAGATGGTCAGTCTGATTTTTTTTTTTTTTTTTTTAGTCGGTTGTGTGTTCCAGTCAGGTATCAGCTAATTACATACAGACAATTAACAGTTGAACAATGTGTTGCTTAGCCTTCAAATGTGCAGAGCATGCAAGGCTGGGATTTCCCCAGGAGAGCCGAGGAGGAGGAGGAGGAGGAGAGCAATCTCCCCTGGCATGGGGCAGTACTTGGTCCCACCGGCCAGGAGCTGCTGCACTGCCTCTCCTGGCAGCCGAGCGCTGCCTGGCAGGGGATGGCGTTTCTTCACGAGTGGAGATTTTTCTTCTGCAAAACTCTTGGCTAGGCAACGTCTTCTGGTTGTTATTTCTTGAAATCATCTTGTCATTGGCCATTATAGTCTGAAGCCTTTAGAAATGTTCCCTGTGAGGGTCACCTGGCTCAGTCACGTGTACTGGTAACTCCAGGCGTGGTCATAGCGACAAAAATTGTGCAGCTGATTGATAGTCATACATGCATGCACAGAGGATTAGAAATGCAAGTCAATGAATAGAACAGAGAGTAAAAAGTAAATTTAATTTTCCAAATATCCTTAGTTTGAATAGTCTCTGATAAAATGCTGTTTTCCTCTTGTGAGAATGGCAAAGAAAAGTGTCTTTGAGTCCAGCCCTGGGATCCTGCTGTGTCCCTCTTGTGAATGAGTAATGAAAAGTGGCCATTCATTGCTGAATGATTATTTTTCCCCTTCAATGGAGTGCAGGGGGGGGAAACCCTCCAAAATCCAAGTCTTCTATGAGTCCAGCAGACTAAAAGCATCAGGAAACCTCTGGAGGGAAGTAAAAAGTTATGAATGGAGAATAAAATATTGGTGTGGAGCAAAAAGGCTGTTGTGTATAAAGAGCAGATGGGAAAATGTTGAGTTTGAAGTTTAAAAGACAAGGATCTGAATCTCATTCAGCTGAGCAGGGGGAAGTGGTTTGGGTTTCCTTTCCTTGGAGGTTGGCTCCATTTGATGAATTGTCGAGATGTGCTATAAATGTTTAAGATTTATAGGAGAGGCTCCAAGTAATACTAATGAGCAGCTAAAAATAGATATGATAGGAAAATATAAACTGACAAACAGATCATCCAGCATAACAATAACTTCATAATCACGCAACTGTTGCCAACTGAAGAGGGGAGACATGGCATGAAAATGAGCTTTTGTTTTCCACATCTGAAAGTTAAAGGAGTCGGAGTGGAAACAGATGTTCTCCAAAACAATGTGTCAGAATAACTCTAGTAACAGCCAATTGTCACCAGAGCTGAGCAAATAATTCCTCGCTCGCTCTTTGCTGGCTGATGGTTTTCCAGTGATGGGTGGGGTTTTTGTAAAGGACTGATTCATTTATTTATTTATTGTAAGAAACCTAAATGTTTTTAGGGGAAAACTTATCAGTGTCTCACTTCTTACAGTTCTGTGCTCCTCAGGTTTTTTTAGAATTTTTGTCTGAAACCTGTTGATCCTCCAAAAGCAATCTTAAGGGCTTTGGCGACTCATTTTGATTGTAAATTTTTGTGAGTATCTCATTGCTGATATTTATATTGAATTAGAAGGAATTAGATGAATTAGATGCTTTGTTTTCATAGTAAGGGGCTTGTAGAACAGCGACTGTCTTTCAGAAGAATTTTACACTGAGAATAACCACAAGGATGGATCTTGTCTACTACTAAGCAACAACAGAAGAGTTGTTGAGCTTTCATTTTCAGGGTCTGTCTGCTGAACACCTACAGAAGAGAAACATTCGAGTCAATTGGTGATATGTGGACAGCTTGAGGGATCAAAGATCCTCCGTGTCTCTATGAATCTCGGTCTGTGCTGGGTGCCTGCTGAATGCACTCAAGATCTTTGTGGTCATGAGGACTGTTGGCAACAAGCAGGATCAGACTGCAGCAACTGGAAGACCCTATCCCTTGACAAGTGGCATTTTGCATGAGAGGAGGCTCTGCCCACATCTTGGGCAACAGACAGATCAGAAGGGCGACCCGAGTCCCAGACCTGCTTTTGAATTTTACCTGAAGTTTAATAACTGATGGTTTTGTCAGCTGGCTGGGTTTTTACTGTGCAGATTTTCTGTTTGTACTACTTTGAAAATATTTTTATTTGCAATGGTATTTCCATTGGGAGATGCTTTGTCTCCAGGGTAACTTCCCTGAGAGTGGTTTTAAAAGTTAGTCTGTGGAAAGTACTGCCTCTTGTTTTGCAGTTTTCAAATGCCCCTTTAGACAGTAATTAAAGATGTTATTCTCTTTCTGATACTATTTTTGCCCCGACTTGGCACCCTGTTATTGTCTGAAAAGTGGGCAGAGCCATGTAGGTGTACTCAAGGATTTGATAAAGACAATGTGGGCTTCACTGTAACTTAGTGATCAAGTGAGAAAACACTAGATGGGACATGGCATGGCAACATCATGGAAGGCACTCTGTGACAGGGTGGAGAATGGCTACTGGCAGAGGAGGAAGGAAAAGAACAATTTTTTAGAGGGTGAGACAGGAATAAGGTTGCTTGAACAGCTGGGCTTGTTGAGCATGAAGATGATGGAAGGATGTTATGGAGGCAGAAGCAGGAGGAGGAGAGACAGAGCCAGATCCTCAGCTAACATTGCTGGGTATTTTTAGGAGTGCTTCCTGAGAGCGCTTTCTGTATATAAACAGACGAGGTTCCAGGAGGCAGCGGTGAGGGGGAGCAGTATAACTCAATGATACTTGTACCGCAAATAGTACGTTGCAAAGAGCAAATTGTTTGACTTTATTAAACTGCAGCCTCCTGCAATGGATCAAGGGTCTAGTTTCTAAGCAAAATAATTGTAGCCTAAAGAAAACTTAACTGTTGAAAGCCTCGCAGACCCTAGATTCCTGTTTGACTTGGCTTCAGGAGCTGCATATGCTCTTTGAACCTCAGACTATGAAGTAAATTTGAAAGCACAAGCTATTTTGAAGCCCCTCTCCACAGCAACACATAGCTCAGCCCTGTTATCAGGAAAACACAAGACATGAAAAATAATGGGACAAGGATAACGTCTGGCAAGTAGACTTGACAGTGCTTTGCAATTCTGGAGGGGCTGGCAGGAGCTGGGCAGATTTGATCTAGACATCAGGGTTATGCAGAAGGAAGTCACCTGGTCTTGGGGGCAGTGCCGAAGTTAAAGCAGAAGTGGGAGCCACTGGCTAAAGTGGAACAGGCCAGTGTAATGCCGAACCAGGGGATCTGCCTGTGAGACTGCCTGGCTCCATCCTTGCCTACAGGCGCTGCGTGTTACTTAGGGTGCTGTACCCAAAGAGCAGTCATGTGTATGCTGAAGGCCATGAACAAAATGGTTACTCTGGAATGCGGTCAACTTAGGCTTGTCCAGTGGCTTGTTACTCAGCCCTGACAAGTTAGTCTTGGTCACACTTAGTTTTTTAGCTTTGTGGCCTACTTGGGTCCCAGTTCAGATTTTTTTTCTTTTTTTTTTTTTTGGTAAGAGAAAAGGGTAAAAGCTATGACTTAAGAAGGTCCTATAGTAGGGCCATCCTTGCTGCAGCAACCCCAAAGCTACCTGTGCAAGGAGGCATGAATTAATGCACCTGCAAGAAAAAGGCTGACACTCTTAGCTGTCGCCACTACACATGTTGTGTACCTGGGCAATATCCTGGCTGGTATTTCTTTCCATGGGAAACCTGTCCTTGGCAGCATCTCCTTCTGTGCAACTTGTTGAAAATTTCTGTCCTCTCTTCCCTTGGCTCTTTGCAGAGCAGATTTATGGTCCCACTTTCCTTTTACAAATAAAACCCTAAGTGCAAATCCAAAGGATAAATAACGCAGCGCAGACATGCCCACAGCAATATTCTCTGTATTTATCATTGCTGAAAGTCTGGGAGGAAAAGCTGGTGAAGGCAAGATATCTTATGTGAGAGAACTATTCTCATGCTTTCATGCCAATTCTGGAGGCTGGAGAGCAATCCTGTTGAGCTTTTCCCCAAACATCCTGCTGCAGCTCAGGCAAACTCCAGGTGCCTTGTCTGTGGAAAGGGGTTAAGATGCCCATCCTCCCTTGCAGGCTTCTCTGTGTGAAGTATGCCAGCTCCACCACAGTGCTGGAGGTTGCTCCTTCATAAGCACGCAGAATGGATAGGCGTTTGTAAATAAACCTCAGCATTTGCTCTGCACTGGGTAAGAAGTAGGCATGGAAAAGATGGTAGCATCAACCGATCACTTCCATCCTGCCTGTGGTCTCAGTTGACATTGCCTTTGGCAGGTAATATTTAGCTAGGGCACTGCGCAAGTGTGATTACAGCTGGTGCTGCAGAGGCAATACACCTGCAGGGGAGCGAGAGGGGCTTCATTCTGCTGACTCAGCAGCAGCAAAATTGACAGCTTCTTGCCAGGACCAAATGCCTCATTGTTAGCAAGGATGGCTGTGGTGGAAAGAAGCTATTCCTTGTTGCTTGGGCTGACCTGGTGGCTTGCAAAGAGCCAGCAACTCTGGATCTGGAAATGGTAGCACAAGATATACCTGGAACCACCCCCAATATTGTTTTCATTTTGTCTTGATTCCAGCTGTAATTTTAAGAGACTTCTGCTTAACTAAGCCCAGGGGCAGTAAGCCACCTCAGTGTGCAACACGTGGGTCAGCGATTAGGACTGCTTAATTGTCATCAACTACTGAGCCTGCACCTGTGCCCCTGCCAGGCCACCTCCCTGATGCTGCAGCCCTTGCATAGTTGAGGGAAGGTAACTGTGGGCTCAGGTACTGTCATCTGCTGGAGGGTGGAGAAAGTGCAAGGAGATGGGGGGACCTGCCTCCCACTGTCTGAGCTTTGCAGGAATGCAAAGTGCTGGAACCAGGCCAGGCTCTTCTAGAAAGGGAATTTTATGTCCTGGGGTTGGATAGCTACTTTATTGTCTTGGGGTCAGTGTTTTGACCTCTTGTTCTTCATTGTTTGATTGGGTTTGTTGTGGGGTTTTGGTTTCTTTTTTTCAGAGAGAAGAGGAAGCCTCCACTATACACCTGTAGCAGTGACATCCAGCCAGCGGCCCTGCTTTGCCAGTGCCCTGGCTTTCCTGGCACGCTGCAGCTCCAGCCAGACTTACTGCTCCCAGCTGCAAGTCGCACATGGCAGGGGAATCTATGGCTGTCCCTGGCCAGCTGAAATAGTCCTGCAATGGCTAACAGGCCTAGCTGGGGTAAATTTAGGCTCAGTCACTCAGAAGTTGTTCACTTTAAATTCTGCCCTGCAACTACAGATGTTTCCAGATGTGCAGCTTGCTGGGAATTATGACCTGTCCTGATGGGCTCAATGCACGGAGATTTTGGACCGTTGTGTTTCATATGCCCCTTGTGCTTTAATATAGTGCCATTTGGCTTGGCATAGGCTGAGTTACAGACACTTGAAGGGAGTGGTTAGTAAGGCAACTGAAAAGACTACTCACAAAACAGCTTCAGCGCGGTCTGCAATAAAAAAGGATCCCCAGACAGACCGAGGTGGAGGAGACCCAAGTGCCAGCAGTGGTTCAGCCACCATGCTCACTGAAATCTAATCTCCTTGCTGTGGCAGCCAGTAAGAGGTCTGTGAAAGCTATAACTTCACTGATTTTTCCATCATTAGCTATGACCTCCCTTCTTGGCCGCTTACTCCAGTCTCAAAGGATGGGACCCTTTCTGGAGGGAAGACCCATCTCTCATTCCCTGAGAGGAAATTAGTCTGTAGCATTGCTTGTGTTTTACTTACTATGTTTATAAAAGTGGAAACAGCGCCTGAATTTTTCTATAGGCTCTGCAGGGAAATCATGTTTCCATATTGCATTATGAGAAACGCAGTGGAAGTGTGCTATGCTCAGTTAATTTTTTTTAATGTATGGAGGCAAAAGAAACTTCAGTTCAGAACGAGTATATGCTTCTCTCTTTCTATTCAACATCCATAGTGCTATAAATACAAACTGCAGGGTACTTTCAGAACTGCAAGCCTTTAAGACCTCTCAAGAGAAAACATCACACCAAATTAATCTGCCGTCAAGTGGAAATTCTATATTGTTTGCATTTGCCAATGTTCTGTATGTGGCTGTAATTGCACTGAAGCAAATATCTGCTTTGAGTTCTTCACAAGATTAAATGTGGCCAATTGGGCATAAAAGAGTAATCGAAATGCAGAGCTGCTGCTTTGGATTTATTAGAGGCATTGCTCATTTTTGCTCTGACACGATGACACTAGGTTCTGGCTTTCCGTTAAAACACAGAAATTTAGGGAATGTGATTTGGAGCGCTGGGTTGCAAGCCAAGAGGAGGATGTTTCTGTCTGGCACTGCTGCCAGCCCGCAGTGCAGCAGTGGGCAGTGTGCCCTGAGTGTGCCCCTCGCCTTGCGCGTGCAAGGGGACACCTTCCGTCCCTCTGACCAGCAGTGGGGCTGTCGATAGCCGTGCCCCAGGGTGCAGCGTCTGGCTGGGACCTCCAGTATCGGCTTCTGAGGATTTCACGGTCTTTTTAAGTTCTGAGTATTTGCCATAGATTTGAAGCTGAAAGGACTTGTGAAGGTCCCAGCAACAGCCTCCGTGGCTTGTAATAGAGAGAGCCCAAGGTCTGAGTTGGATCCTGACTAGTGTCACCATGTCAGACTAAAGGAGCATGTCAGCTTGCAAAACCTGAAGTCTCACCCTATGCCAGCTGGATGTGAAATGTTAAAGACTTGCTTAAAAACCGCATGGTTTCTTTTTCTTTTTACTAGTTTAGCCATTTTCCCTCTTGCCTTATAAATGCAATTATAAGCAAGTAAAGAGTCTTTTTTTCAAGCTGACTGCGCTGCCTTTTAATTCTGCATGAAAACCCAACTGCTCCCTATGCCCTGCCCAATAGGTAGTTAAATAAACAGGCCCAGGTGGGCAAAACTGCCAGTCTGAAGCCTTCTTTATTTCATTTTCTTTCAATTAGTGGGCTTATCCAAAAAATACATACTGAACTCCTACCAGCTTGCTTATGCTCAGCCATTTCCCAAGGAGTTTCTCAGTGCAGCTACAGCGCAGTCCTGACAGCATCCTCGCGCTGTCTTCGGTGAGGGCAGCATCTCTTGGTCCGGTGCCAGGAGACGTGCCTCCTTGGCACTAGCAGGCCTCTGCTCCTCTGCCTTTCCCTCTTCCTAACTGGATGTCCAGCTCCCGAAGCTGCTTGAGGAAGCCGGAGTTGGGGCAGATCCCTCTGTGTGAGCGTACAGTCTGAATTGCGTCAGTGAGGGACATATCTTCACAGATCATTAGGAAAGCGAGGACGAGAGTTGCAGATCGGCTGATTCCCATTGCACAGTGAACTAGTACTTTGCCTGGAAAAAAGGAGAGAGAAATGCAATTATGCCAGGAGGCAAATGGTGTGGTTTATCATGCTGGACCAGAGAGGGAAGTGGTGCTGATACTGGGGCTGAGCAAGCAGCTGTGCTCAGCCCTGCAGAGCAGAGGCTGGTGCAGTGCTGGTTGGGGAGCAATGGGGTTTTTAATGGCTGGGGACAGAAAATTCATAATTGTATTGCAGGACCCATGATTGCGCTTGTTTGGGCTCAGCTGTCAGCCTGAAGGCGTGCCCTTAGCCCTCCTGTCCAGCTTGTTGTCCATGGTGTCCCTGCTTGCTTACATGTAGTTTAGGAGTGACGTACTTGCTGGCAAAGCTTCAAGCCTTCGTACTTGAAGGCTGTGCTATGGGAAGCAGCCTTGGTGGGTTGCTTACTACCAGAGGACCTAGAAACTTGGGATTTCAAATGTGCAATGCTCAGGAGTGCTCACTGTTATAACAAGAAGGCTCCTCGTTTTCCACAAGGTCTTTTTTCTTCTTTGCTTAGGGCAGTAACGCTTTCTGAAGGTGCTGACTACTGCCCAGCCCTTGTTGGAAGTGTGGTGGAAAATGGGTGTTAGCAGTAAGAACAGCGGCCTGTTTGTACATGCTATTTGCACCAGTTTACTTATGTTTTTTTATTTTTATAGCCTACCCTGTACATCTGTAGTCACTGTTCTTCCCTAATGCCTTCGTCTTCCCTCTGTGTTAGGTGATCACTAGAAAAATGGTTTATGAAATGTTTTGAGTTCCCCAGAGATTTCAGTGTGATGTGTGCATCCTCATTAAGAGTTCACTAAAAGTAATATCATAAGTCCTTCTATGTTGCTGTAAGCGAGCCTCAGGGAAGACCTTCCAGGGATCCTGGAGTGTAGCTCCCTCCTTCCCTCTGCTCTGCTTTAGGTTTCTCTGCTGTGACCACTAATGGAAGCAGCCAGAGAAATGCAATTCTGTATCATGACTACTTCCCAGGTTTCTAATGTGCGTCTTTGACCCATGCTGGAGGGAGATAAACTTTTTTTTTTTTAAAAAGGTCTCATGTGAAATTAAAGGAAACTTTGTCAAAAGGATTGCTTTCAGATGGAAAAATTCCAGTTTGTAATCATAGAATCATTAAGGTTGGAAAAGACCTCTAAGATCATCTAGTCTAACCGTCAACCCAACACCTCTGTGCCTACTAAAGCATGTCCCGAAGTGCCACGTCTACACAACTCTTCCAGGGATGGTGACTCAACCGCCTCTCTGGCCAGCCTGTTCCAATGCTTGACAACCCTTTCTGTAAAGAAATTTTTCCTAATACCCAATCTAAACCTCTCCTCATGCAACTTGAGGCCATTTCCTCTTGTCCTATCGCTAGTTACTTGGGAGAACAGATTGCACCCACCTTGCTATACCTCCTTTCAGGTAGTTGTAGAGAGCGATAAGGTCTCCCCTCAGCCTCCTTTTCTCCAGGCTAAACAACCCCAGTTCCCTCAGCCGCTCCTCATAAGACTTCTGCTCCAGACCCTTCACCAGCTTCGTTGCCCTTCTCTGGACTCGCTCCAGCACCTCAATGTCCCTCTTGTAGTGAGGGGCCCAAAACTGAACACAGTATTCGAGGTGCGGCCTCACCAGTGCCGAGTACAGGGGCACGATCACTTCCCTAGTCCTGCTGGCCACACTATTCCTGATACAAGCCAGGATGCCATTGGCTTTCTTGGCCACCTGGGCACACTGCCAGCTCAAGTTCAGCCAGCTGTCAACCAGCACCCCCAGGGCCTTCTCTGCCAGGCAGCTTTCCAGCCACTCTTCCCCAAGCCTGTAGCGTTGCATGGGGTTGTTGTGGCCCAAGTGCAGGACCTGATACTTGGCCTTGTTGAACCCCATACAATTGACCTTGGCCCATCGATCCAGCCTGTCCAGGTCCCTCTGCAGAGCCTTCCTACCCTCAAGCAGATCAACACTCCCACCCAATTTGGTGTTGTCTGCAAACTTACTGAGGGTGCACTTGATCCCCTCATCCAGATCATTGATAAAGATATTAAACAAGACTGGCCCCAACACAGAGCCCTGGGGAACACCGCTTGTGACCGGCTGCCAACTGGATTTAACTCCATTCACCACCACTTTCTGGGCCCGGCCATCCAGCCAGTTCTTTACCCAGCGAAGAGTACACCCGCCTAAGCCATGAGCCGCCAGCTTCTCTAGGAGAATGCTGTGGGAGACAGTGTCAAAGGCTTTACTAAAGTCCAGGTAGATAACATCTACAGCCTTTCCCTCATCCACTCGGTGGGTCACCTGGTCGTAGAAGGAGATGAGGCTGGTCAAGCAGGACCTGCCTTTTGTGAACCCATGCTGGCTGGGCCTGATCCCCTGGTTGGCCTGCACATGCCCGGTGAGCACACTCAAGATGAACCGCTCCATAATTTTCCCTGGTACTGAGGTCAGGCTGACAGGCCTGTAGTTCCCCAGATCCTCCTTCTGGCCCTGCTCGTAGATGGGGGTCACATTGGCAAGCCTCCAGTCAGCTGGGATCTCCCCTGTTAACCAGGACTGCTGATAAATGATGGAGAGTGGCTTGGCAAGCTCCTCCACCAGCTCCCTCAGTACTCTTGGGTGGATCCCATCTGGCCCCATAGACTTGTGAGTGTCCAGGTGATGTAGCGGGTCCTTAACTGCTTCCTCTTGGATTATGGGGCTTTATTCTGCTCTCCGTCCCTGTCTTCCAGCTCAGGGGGCTGACTACCCTGGGGATAACTGGTCTGACTATTAAAGACTGAGGCAAAGAAGGCATTAAGTACCTCAGCCTTTTCCTCATCCTTGGTGGCGACGTTCTCCCCCGCCCCCTCCAATAAAGGAGGGAGATTCTCCTTGGCTCTCTTTCTGTTGTTAATGTATTTGTAAAAACATTTTGTAATTATCTCTTACAACAGTGGCCAGATTGAGTTCTAGCTGGGCTTTTGCCTTTCTAATCTTCTCTCTGCTTGACTTGATGAGATCCCTGTACTCTTCTTGAGTTGCCTGCCCCTTCTTCCAAAAGTGGTAAACTCTCCTCTTTTTCCTGAGTTCCAGCAAAAGCTCCCTGTTCGGCCAGGTTGGTTGTCTTCCCCACCGGTTCATCTTACGGCACATGGGGACAGCCCGCTCCTGCACCTTTGGGACTTCCTTCTTAAAGAATGCCCAGCCTTCCTGGACCCCGTTGTCCTTCAGGACTGTCTCCCTCTGGAGAGGACAGTCCTTTCCCTCTGGGTGTGAGCAAAGAGCTCATTCTGGAATCTGAAAACCTACGTCTTGTAAATATCTTAAAATGCTTCAATTTGGTATGATTTGATGAGAAAATTATAATTGGAAAAAAAATGTTCTGTTGTTCTACTCAATTATAACCATGCCTGAAAATTTTCAAACTCTCTTTTCCTTTACTGCAGTCAGATCTAGTCTTTTCACAGAGACCATGGTCCAGCAATTGGGCATTACTGAAATAACAAGTGATTAGAATCAGATTTGAACTTCTGACCACCTAATGGACAGCTCCGTCTCCCATTAAGGCAGCTAAAAGATGTTGTATTTTTAGCATGAAAATTTCAGAACACTTCTTCACTGGAAATCTTTATAAGTTTGAAATGACGTATTTTCTGCATTTTTTTTAAATTTTAATTTTTTTACTGTCACATTTGTAGTCTGTTGTTTACTAATTGTATAGCTCTACAGAAATGCAATTTAACAACAACACAATTTATATCCAGAAAAAGATGAAAATCAGTAAAAACAATTCCATGTTGCTTTTTTTTCCTTTGGAGGTGGAATAAAGTACCTCAGATGCTGCTTCTCTGTAAAATGTAAGGAGAGGTAGAAAGAATGGACAGCTTTTCAGGGCTAGTTCCTTGTTCTGTTTGTGCTTACAGCATCTTAATTTCTCTCTTACCAGGGAGTGAGACAAAAATATCCTTGTTGGATGATGAGCCTAGATCCAGCCAAAAACCTCAGACTGATTGCCCCCATCTCCCCGGGTGTTAATTCTGGGTACTTTGTGCGCAGCTTTTCATCTTAAATCTCATTTTGTTTGTGACAGAGTATTTATTTAGCAACCGTTCCAGTTCTGACTAATGATGATGGCATAGCCACATGCTCGGAGAGCACGAGCATGTGTTGTAAAAACCTGCTCCGGCCAGCAGGTTGAGAGAAGTGTTGAATTCCGCAACATATGTGACACAGCCACCTTTCATTATCCTGGCATGAGAAATCTGAGCTCAGCCCTAAAGATAGACGTGTCTTCAGTAGAAATAAAGGGACAAATATAGTCTCCAAGGAAGCAGCGAGAACAACTCTGGTGACAGCAGACTTGGACTGGGCATCGAAACCTTTGGGAGAAGGAAGAGTTTTTTCTAACGTAATGTCAGTTTTGCAGAATTAGAAGATCAAGTGATTTCTATTTGTGTTTTGCCATTCAGATACAGCTTCGCAGAATTTACTGAGATACTGATGCCATTATTCAAGTTAAATTACATCTATCTGTCAATTCCATTAACTCCATGGGGATTCTTGGAAGTGAAGTCCTACTTTTTATGGGAATATGGAGAAATACTTTGCACCCTTGCTAAAAGATAATGGTAATTTGAATTTTCACTAGACTTTTTTTTCAATGTGCTGCACTATCATTAGCCTTCACACCAACCTTGTAGGATACGTATGCTGTATTATCTTCCCTAGAGGAGGCACTTCAGACCCAAATAACCCAGGTCTGAGATTTTCAGAGGAACGTAAAGGAGTCAGGACACAGTTTCTCTTTGAGAGATACTGCGAATAGGGCTAAGTCCAAAAGGTCTTTGGAAAATCCATGCTTCAGCAGTTTGCAGTAGGCCTAACTGCAATGCAGTGGCAGGGACTGGGGAAATCCAGACACTCACCCTCATGCACACCCCAGATAACAGGAGCCAAGGAACAACACGTTCTGAAAAATTTTCTTGGAACCAGAACCACTTTTTTTTTTTTTTTTTTTGGTCTGAAAACTTCTAAGCTACCAACACTCTACAAGTAAAAGAAAAAGAAATTATATTTATGGTTTGAACTGCACCGGGGGGGGGGAGGGGGGGAACAATCAAAAAGAGATGGCCTTGATGTTGGATTTGATTTTGAATCACTAAATATTTTGAAATTCAGTCTAAATTTGGCCAGAAATTGGATGGGGGACAGGAGAATTGCTGTTCTGAACCTAATTTCTCTAAAGTTGTTCTTGAGTCCATTTTTTTTCCACCCAGATGGAGCCTTCTGCTTTGGAAAATGCTCTGCCCCACCTGCAGTCTGGAACTGAAGCCTAGCTGAGCACAGGTAAGGAAGCTGCCATTAAATATTGCTTGATGTGTTTTTGTTGGGGGAACAGCAAGCAGAACAAATTCCAGACTCCTATTGTATAGGCTGGCTCGTTACCCTTTTATATCTAACTCTGTGTCTGAGAGGAGGAGGTGGCGAGTAAGAACACACTGAATGATCTTCCCTGCTTCTCTGGCTTATCTGCACTTCAAAAGAGTCCTCCTAGATCAGCAACTAGCTTTAGAAAGTGTCTCAGCAAAAACCTGGACAAGCCCCAACTATTGACCTTGGACCTAATCTGCATGGCTGTCTAATATACTTGTTCCCATGAGGATGCAGCAGGTATATTATCTTTTACATGTGCGATATCTATTCCACGTTGTTAGCCTTTGTTTCACTATGCACAGAGGTTATGATAAATGCTGGTACTCTGACAATAACATGACTGTTTGTTGCAGATAAATCAGTCATGTGAAGTGATTTAATTAACGTAAAATTGCTCTAATGAAAGCAGATTTGAATTTACTATGTGATTATTTGTAGCAAACACATTGAATGTTAAACTCGAGTCAGGAAACAAAAACTGTGTTGCTCTGTGGTTCATGTTTACAGGCTCAGACCCTCGTGTCTTAGCAGTAGCTGTAAATGGGTTAAGTGGCACTCGGAACCCACCGTGATATACTGCATTTGAATAGCACCTGAAGCATGTCTGCACCACGTGGGCTGACCGCGGTGGTCTCGATAACAGGGCGTTGCATCAGCCTCTCACGGGAGGCAGCCGAGATGCGCCGTCCCAGCACCGAGGCTCCGATTCCCGGGTGGCTGCTGGACCACAGCCTGGGAAAGCAGCGTTCGCAGAGGCAGTCGTGGTGCATGCCCCTGTCATGGGCTGGGCAAGGAGGTTATAACCAGATCTTCTGTACCACAGAATCCATGCCGCAAGCTGACATCCTTTAAATCTGCCTTCCCTGCCCCCATTTGTTTTAACATACAGTGGAAAGAGAAGTTGGACTGATCCCACATTAGAAGGCCATGTTGCAACCTTCTCTCTGAGCATGTAACAGGATCCCTTAGGAATAATGGGATTAACTGAGGAGAGGTGGGGGCACTTAGCTTCTGGCATTATTAAATCTTGCAATCCTTATTTGAAATGTTGCACCGCACATCTCAAGCTACTTTTTGCAGAGGCAGACAATAACTGTCATCTGGCTGGGATTTGTGCAGAACAATAACACTTGGTTTTTAACAACGGATTATGGATATTATATCCAGCTCATGCCTGCTGTAACTCTACTGACATCAAAGGGTTTGCACTGGGGATAAAGTTTGCACATTCAACTTTGTTGGCCAAATTCAAGTTGGGAAATTCAATGTTGTTGAACAAATTAGTCATTAAAACACATAATATCTTATTGTCCTTCAGCTACTCATCATTAACTGAGCTAAATGTCCTGAACTAGCCCTTGCTTTCTTGCAGGATGGATTCAATGTGGCTTAAGACCAGGCTCCAGACTGTCACCCAGAGTGAACACCCCAGCTGCCCTTGCTCCATTGAATCCAGCAGAATTATGCTGCTCCCCAGGAGGAGAGCTCAGCTGGGCTAGTGGGCCCCAGGGGCTCTTCCCACTCCACTGTGGTTTTCTCATCTCCTGTTATGTTTTAGCCACTGTCCTGTAGCCAGGTGCAGAGTCAGTTGTCTATTTCTTGATTAATCAAGTGCCTATTTTGTCACAGCTGAAAATAGCAAGAAACCTACGGGGAGCTTTAAATGGCGGCATGTCCCTTCTTCCCACACCTCCTGGAACAGGTAAGGGCTGTCATCTGCTGGAGAGTGGGAGGTGGAACTGATGTGTGTAATGCACCTACGGCAGAGTCAAGAGAGAGGACCCTTTTCTCCTAAGTTAAGCTTCTTTCATAACCACCACCAAGAAGAAGGCAGGAGAGGAAGCCTGGCTTTTCATTTGCTCCAATGAAGTAGAAGAAGGGAAATGCCTTCCCGAGGGTTTGCCATTTCAGGAAGTTAATGGGTGTGCTTAACCTGCCTGTTTTAAACATGTTCGGAGGTCAATTAAAAGGAGAAGCTCTCTACGTGGGAGTCTTCCTCTCTGTGTGGTGTTAGTTTAATAGTTTTCATGGCATGCTTTCATCTGTTCAAGTTCTCTTTCCCTTCCTCTTCTGCTAGACTTTACCAAACAAAGATTTATGCTTAGGTTTAGCTGCACTCCAGAAAAATGCAAATTGTACAGATGGCCATGCAAAGGGACGAGATTGATATTCACGGTGTTGCCCCTTGAGCATGAGCATGAGGGAGAAGGCCAGTACTTCCCTGACACCATGTTTTTCCTTGCAGAGAAGGGGGCAGATTGTGCATCTGCTTGCTCTTGGCTAAGCCCACCCAAACAGCTCTCTTATGTGGGCAAAGGAACAGCAGGGCTGTGCTGAAGGAAAGGCAGCCAAGGAAGCAGGGTTCATAAAATAATGCTTATATGGCACGGCTGCAATAGTAGCGCCCGTATTTCTTAATCTGTACGACAAAGATGATGAAGGAAGTCATTCAGGGTGTGATGCAGCCATTGACCACTGTGACAGGAATAGCTCCCAATTAGGAGTATATGAGTGCATGCTCCCCTGCTTCCTTTTGCTCATGCTCTGGCATCCGTGTTTGAAGAAACTGCCTTAAAAATAAATTCCTTACATCACCAAAGACATATTCTGTTCAGCTAAGGTAGAAACCTGGAATAAATCTGACCATGCTGTTTTCTGGACTTCTGGTATAAAGCATCAGAATTTTTCTTCAAGCATGAGGGGAGTAACAGTTCTTACTTAATTCTAATGAGTATTTGATTCATAGTTTTAAATATGTTTGTGCCTCATATAGTCTTAACTTTGACTTATCCTCCCAGGTGAAAAAGATAATTTAATTCCATTTAAAAAAAGATGTTGAATTTGCTTGTAATAGTTAAGCAGCAGTCTTAAGTGACTTCTCAATCAAACAGAAGTACCTCGTTACATCCTGAGTTTAATATGAACAGGCCTCTTGTCACCTGGTATAACTTTTTGTTCAGCATCACTGCTTATAATAAATGCCGTTTTTTCTCTTCTTCTAAATGATGTCAGTAACAATCCCCTCCCTGTCTCATCCCTGCACAGGTTATGGGTATTTAGCTGCTAAATTTCTGTATCTCAGGAAATTATGCTTCCAGAACATTGTGTTTATATATTTTCTAAACTGTTGCACTTTCCTTAAAATGATGAATGTCAGCAACAGCTGGACTGTATATGATTGAATTTCACCTTGTCTCCATTCCCAGAACCCTGCTTCCATATGGAGTTCAGCAAAGCAATATCTAAAAGCATGGGAGTAGGGATAAATATGCACTCTAGACATGATGAGTTCATTGTGTTTGCCTTGAGCCTTAACTTGTTCTGCATTCATAACTTTCAGTATTAGGGCATGCATCGTGCAAAGCACTGGTTTTGTTTTCTTTTGTGGCCACCACGATTCATCTGCTGGTTTCTGGTTTTTGTCAATTGATTTGGAACTTTTTTTTTTTACTCACACATGAAAAGATTTTGGATCTTACCTTTCTCTGGAGTACCACCAATAATGACTTCAATTGCAAATAGCGTATGCTGTAATAGAAATGGGTGCAGATCCAAATTCCCCAAACATGCTGGTGGTTTTGAAGTCCAAATGCAGCCCTCAGTTTCACAAAGGCAAATACTTTCTAACAGGGTGGATCAAGCCCTCCAAGCAGCAGTAAACGCTGAGGCATCTAGCACAGAGGTGCGCTGTTTTCAGTTACTGCATCTCCCTTTCCTAGATTGTACGGTGTAGATCAGATCTACTAGCTGCATATGATTAAGCTGAGTAGTTAGTATTTTAGGGCCCTCATTGATATTAAAGCTCACCAAGATGCAAGCAAAACAGTATGCTGAGTGTATAACTGTTCTCTTAATAAATCTTTTTACCCACTTTTGAGTGGGTATCTGTACACTTTTGTGGCACAGTGGGGACTTTAAACCCCATCACTAATTTGAAAAGATCAAGTGTACGTGCCTCTTCCCAGGTCTGTGCGTCCCTATAGGTAGTAAAGGATACTTGCTATTTTGTCTTTTGCTAATGAATAGCACTAGGCATAGGGAAAAGCCCTTTGAAAGCCTGTTAAGCGCATCCTTTCCTGTTTCGGGGGAACAAGGGAACTCCCACTCACTGTGGGAGATCAGCAGGCGGGCATGACACTTCTCAGTTTGGGTATCTCCATTCTTACCCACATCTGCAGGTGGTTGGTCTATGCCAAATACTATTTGATAACTTGCCCTACTTGGCTCCTATGCAGAAGGTATGCAACATGCACAGATGGTCTCATTACCTCTTGGGGAATTCAGTGCTGCTCTTATGTATCGAGCAACTGGGTAGAAGTAAATGCTGAGATCAAAGTTTGGGTTGTCCTCTGCTTCTACTCCGTAGTAATCGACAGGCAGGTCTTTGTAGAACTTGGGTCCGGTGTCGATGTGAAATCGCCCAGCAGCAGCATTCACAACATGGGAGATGCCCATTCGGCTCAGCTGTGCTTTGTCACGAGCGACGTACCTGGAAGAAGGACGGGGGGTTATACTACCTGCTGCATGACAATGCGGAGTAAAACATGCTGCTGATGGTGCAGTTTGTTAAAACTGCATGGAGTCGTAGTGGCTATTTTCTGACAGGTTGATCAGGTACAAAGCGTCCACCAAAACGCTTCAAGACAGAAGTGGCTCGTTAAGAAACTGACTTTTATGTTTCCTGCATCTTTTTCCCCAAACATTGGTTTAGGTTCTTCTCAACTGACAAAAAATAAAAAGGTGGCAGTGATGGTATTTTGCACAAGCCAAGAGTTTTCTCGTTTGCTTTCTCACCAAGTCACCTCTGCTGAGCATCCGTCAGTTCAGGAGACTGATACCATCTGGCAATGTGAGGAGAACATCAGGTTGATCCTGTTTTACCCAGCTCTGGCGTGACCGCCTGCAGTACCGATGCCACAGCCCCACCAGGCTGCTGCAGTGTGGGACTCCTGTACTAATGCAGGAGAAGAAATTGGGAGGGGGAATATTCTTTTGGGATACTTAGGATGCCTTTTCTCTATGCTACAGCATCCTAAGCACAGTTCAGCCTTGCTCAACACTTAGACTTACTGTGAGGCACCAGATTAGTGCCTAGCTCTCTTTTTAAATAAAGAGTAGATGATTTGAGGGGGTATAGGGTGGGGGCTAAGAGTTGCACTAACACCTGCAACCCTTCCCTCTCTCTTACAGGTCTCCCACGTAAAGGTTTGGCCAGACTTCATCCACGTGCCCCGTGGGGTGTGTGCGTGTCCAGAGCAGGCGCTGCAGCTCCTCCAGGGACGGCGTTTTGGCACTGCTGCGGCTGCCAGGCGTCCGGCTTGAGGCACTCCTTATCTTGGGGCGCAGTAGGTCCCTGCTGCACAGGGAGTCCCAGGCCATCCTGAAAGGTGGAGGGCAGACATTCACTACCAGCCAGAGACGTTTCTGAGGTCGCCCTCTCTTCTTCTCACCCTCCCTTACCCCCTCACAAAGCTTGCCCACAGTTACAGTAGTAAGCTCTTTGGGGAAGAGATTGTCTTTTTCTCATGTGTTTATGTACTTAGCACAGCAGAGGCCATGACTGGGCTTGGGAATACTGTTGCAATATAAACAACAGTCCAGTGGCTCCCATAGTCCCATGTTGTGGTTCAGACAATGATTTTGAAGCCTGTGCTTCTTAAATAAAGTTTTATATTATTATGGCAAATTGGAAGCTAAAGCTTTTTCAAACTACTAGGCTCAGGGCCTCAGCAGGCTTATTTTGACCTGACTACTCAACACTTCTTTCTAAGTATGTCAAACAGTCAATTAAAACATCATGATTATATTTTTAAAGGTTTTTTCGTAGTAGTATGAACTTTCCCACTTCCTATTTGGAATTCTAGACACTATTACTACCACAGTGAAACAGACTGGTCCTCGATATGCCAGCAAGAGAGTTATGCTTCCGAATGGAAAGAGTTAATGCTACGGAAAATGTATTGTGTAAACGTAGCTATGCAGTGGGTATAGAAACAAGTTACTAATTTCGTATGCTGAGCTTTTCCTTTAACCACGTAACTAGGACTTGCTTATATATACTTTATCTGATTTGTCTTTTATAATTTGCTCAACAAACTGAGCTGAGCTGAATAAATTGGTCATGCAGAATCTTATTCACTGGTTAAATCTTAATTGTCAACTTAAACAGGGGAAACTCTGTAAGAAGTATTTTTGTTCTTTCCAATGGTAGTTGCCAGCCATACTTGTTGTCCAGATGACAAATGTTCATGGTAGAAAGAATCTGCATGAGTAAGTTATAGTGATTCCAGATGCCATTCATATATTTTTTTAATAGGTTGTTTCATTTGCATTCTGCTCCTCTCTGCCCCCTCCAAGAACTGTCCCATTTCTAATCTTGAAGTAAGAACTTTAATTACAAGGAGAAACAGGTTTTTTAGGCATCAGTTTATCTCTGGAATTACTCTGTTCCCATGTGATACATTTCTTTTGAATAGTGGTTCCTTGTGTTAGCTATAGATTTGAACCATTGGGAGGATTTTTTAAGAGGGGAACAGAAACTCTATTTTTACCAGAGTTATGTTTTTATATATATATATATATATTTTCAATAATTTCTTTTCTATGTTCTAAAAATTAGTCAAGTATCTGCATTACAGAGATATTGGGAACTCTGTCAACTGAGGCAGCTTTAGAACAGAAGCATCTGTCTAGGACATGGATGAAGTTGTAGTCAATGAGTTGAAGTCTTGCTCTGCCACTGACTGCTGAATGTCTTTTGCATAAATGATTAGAGGGGTGGTTTGGGGTAGAACAGTCCAGGATGGAAAACCTGAAACCTTCCATCTTTCTGCTGAACAGCTCTGCCACTTACAAATAGGTTGTATTCATGTTCAAGCACCTCCACTGACAATTTCTTTCCAAACACTAGCTGTGGTGAAAGGCTTTCGTAGTTTCCCATCAAGGTACTTTCACTAGCCCTAGGTTCACATTTTGTCTAATTTTGTTTAAAAATATTTGTCTTTGCATGCACAAAGACAGAGAGACAGTCTGAAAACTAGCCTGCTTTGGGAGCTCGTTGTACCTTTATATTAGTCCATTGTTTTGCTGAAGGAGAAATGGAGAAACCAAGTCCCTGAAATGTCCACAGAAATGAAGGAGGGAAGCAGTGACTGTTGTGTCTGTGTTAGGCCACTGAACGCTGGCTAGAAGCCACCCTTCTGCTGTGCACTTGGGTGATTTGCCTTGCCGCACAGCTGCCAAGAGGGGCCCTCTCTTCTGTCAGTACACCTTCTTCTGCCACCTTCACAGGCAGCCTTGTCCTCTTGAATACAGTAAGTTTTCACCAAATAATGATGTTCCCATGATGATCTCGTATTGTTTGTATTACAAAGAGCTCCACTGTGGAATGTGCTCCCCTCCCAAATGTGCATATCTCCTCCAGTGTCAGCTTTTACTGTGAAAACAAAAGCAGATGTTCTTGCCCATTTTGGATGGCTTTATGCAAGAGGAGGCATGGAGGAATTCCCATACTGGAACAGACATCCCCCATCAATTTTGATAGCTTCTTTGATGCTGGCCACCCCAGTGCCCATTGCACCAGGTCTGCCTGGCTCCCGCAGGTGATCTCAGACACCAGTGTGACTTCTCTGATCCCACGCAGGAGGTCTGCAGCAGAAATGGGACTTGCATTTCCTGTGTCCTGACCACAGGGCCATCTGCCAGTTCATTAAATACTTTCAAGAATAACAGCCTCCTCCGATCCTTCCCACCTCATAATATCTGTAGCAACTGTTCCCCTTTTTTGATGTATCTCATTCCTTGCAGTGTGGCTAATGACCACTCTAGGGCACTTCTCACTCCCTGTAAAGTTGCTTTCAACTGTTTTGGTTTCTTCTTATTTACTACTGCCTGTTATCCCTTCCTCTCACCCTCTCCACTGTATAAATACTTTGATTTTCATATTACCTAGCCTCAGAAGACTGGAGGCTGCTGTCAGCCTTGCTTTCCTAAGCCTCATGGGAGTGGAGAATTACAGGGCACTGCCCAAATGTCCTCGTAATGTTGCGGCATTCAGGCTGTTGTTAAGGTGGGGGGGGACAGGCGGCAACTCACTCACACGGCTCCTCTGGGAGCTGTGCTTTCCAGGTCCATAACTCCATCCCTGTAACAGCTGGGTGGACAACTCTGAAGTATAGCACACCTTGGGAAAAGTGCTCCTGCAGAGATTTTTTTTTTTTTTAAGTTGTCTTTCTAGAAGGGAACATAACTGCGTAGGCTTGGCAAAATAAGGTAGTGTGCTACGTGGATATCGAAAGTTGTGGAATAATGGTCTTTATAAGATGGGTGTGCTTCAGAATTATCCTAAGGTGACTTTCAGCTTGTGCTCACATTGATCTTGTATTATAGCTAAGGAATTTACTCCTGTTGAAACACAGACATGAACTGCTGATGCTGTGTACAAAACTTATTCCATCTGCGTTCTGGTCACATTTGTTCAAATGGAGAACAGCATCAGTTCATGTAAACTCTATGTCCAATAAAAGTGAAGGACTGGGGTTCAAATTTCAAATGTGAAATAATTGGAACTAACAGGCTGTGAATGATTCAAAAGCAGAGAAGTCTCTGTAGGACTATTCAACTAATATGTTGAATAATGAAAACACTGAAAAAAATAATAGCTTTCCATAGAAAATTTACAGACAGGAAAACAAGGCAATTTTTTTCTGAATAAATGACTGCTCAGTTCTAGCGTCAGTCTAACATTTTAACTCACTAAATTTATACATGCAAATGTAATTTACTGAAATGCACATATTTAAAGAAAACAATGCTATGATTAAAATTTTATGTAATGTTTTCTAAGGAGCATGAATAGATTAAGACAAATTAGTGTGAAAGGAAAATTATTATATGTAATAATGTGGTGGTTCTTCATTTTAAAAATATGTTTTTAATGATTTTCAGCTCAATTCCTCTACAGTCACTTTTTGTAGTGGATCTGTTTCTGTGATGTGTGTCGTATGAATGAGCAATACAATTTTAAAATGCCGATTTCTGAATGATATTCATATGAAATGTTCCTGATCTTTGCCCTACTGGAGTTGTATTGCAGTAATTATTCAATCACGTAGGAGAAATTTTACCATTATATTTAGATTAATTTTGAATTGGTTTGTACTACAACTGTAATTGTATCTGAACTGTGTAATAGAATTTCCTTAATTATGACTAGCAGGAGAATTGCAATCAGAGAGGCCTGTCGCAGAGCAGAAGGTCATTCTGATCATCTAGAGTGGCCTAGAGTATGACACAGGCCGTACGTGTCACCACACCATGCCTGCATCTGTAGTCCCCTTCCTGGAAACCCATTAGTGGCTTTGCTGCAGTTGGGCTATGAGAGTGGCCAGGTCAATGGTTCCTTATATATGGAGTATCCTAGGAAGAAAGGAAAGTGGTCCTGTGAGAGCTCACAGAGAGTTTCTCCTTCCTGAATGTTTAGGCTTCCTCTCTTCCCAGCAGTGAATGCCCCTGTGGACTGCATATACTGTGGATGCTTTGGTGGTTTTTCAGTTAATTCAGTGACTACGGCTTTATCCGTAACATAATTGGCGGTGGGCTGAGGAGAGGGCCTTTAGAGACGGGTATCCCTTGACAGGTGTCTCAGTCCTTGGAAACGTGTGCCACCTTTTACCCAATTTCTCCAACACTATAGTATTTAACTGAATAAGAACAAACACAAAAGTCAGTGTAATTTGACAATTTGGCATTACGTTGGTATGAGATCAAGCTAAGAGGATGGTGTGAAAGCTGAGATGAGGTGACACAAAACCCTGCAGCATGATGCTGTGGAAAGTCAGGAGGAAAAACCAACTCTGGTGTCTAGGGTATTTAGGTAGAAAGCCTTTATATCTTCTCCTTTTCCTTGCATTTTCCAATGCCAAGGAAAAGGAGGGATTTGAGTATAATATAAGGATGTCAATGCTCTCATTTCAATGATGTAATGAATATTTTAATCATCCCAGGCATTGTATTTGTTTTTGTGTATGGGTAGACCATAGTCATTTTCCTCTGGCTTTAGTAAAAATATTTCTGAATTTTTAAATCCTGAGAACAAAGTGCTCTACATCCTGTTTTTTCTCAAGCTGGTATGTGCTGTAACCTTGTCATCTCAGTGAAGATATTGGTCTGACTGCACTTCAAATAGACTGATTTGTGGTGGTAAAAGACCAGGCTGAAGCCCAGGGCTTGGCCAAAGTAGGTCGTGTCAAGTTCATGCCTATCATGTATTCAAACGTTTCTCAGAAAGCCTATCCCTTGGAAAGATTCCTCCAAGATAACATATGTTTGAGAGAGGGTTTTGTGTTGCTACATCTCCACACAAATGACAAGTATTACTGTCATCATTCTTTCTTCCTTGGCGTTTAACCCGATAGTCTCACTGGAGCCGTAATTTATCAATTGCTCGGAGCGCCACAGGATATAGATGGTATGAATCAAATACAGCGATGACTGAGGTAGGGCTGGCTGGGCTTGAAAGCTGAGACAGAGGCGGTTTCCAGGGAGGCACGAGGTATTTGAGTAGCCAACTGTTTGTAAGAAAATCTCTCCAGCAGCTGGAGGATGTAATCTGAACAGCACTTCCAAATTTAGTAGAGGCTTCCACAACTTTAACCTAGCTATACGTTTAGGGTAAGGCACCCACTTGGTGTGACTTGGCAAAATCCATTTAGATGGCCTTGCTCTCAACAGACCACGCAGAGCCTACGCTGAGGAGCAGACTAGCTAAATTAATCTCTGTATTGGACAGCTTTGAGCAGCACAAGGAAGAGGAAAACATCTGATTGTAGTTTTCCCCTCAGTATTGCATTGGTACCAAATTTTCTGTTCTAACTAGAGAGGGATTGTGAGACCTCTCCTCTGTCCAAGTGGAACTTTCCTCCATGTGACATCCAGGGAAATCAGCAGCGACATTTCTGATGCAAAGCACTACTCAAATGTAAGGAAGAAATTAATCAACCCATCCTGGTTCTCAAATATGCTGAATTTACCACAGCTTCCACTGATGTTATGGGTTGCCAGGCCTCAGAAGCCTCAAAAATGTCTAATTTTTTCATAGCAAGTCTGTGGGCCAGCCAGCAGGGCTCAGACCTGATGGTCTTGACTGTTTCAGGATGTACATCAGCATGCAGGCCCCGAGGCAGGGTGGCCTCGTTTTTGTCTGTAACTGTAGTATAAAATATTCTCTTGTCATCAGCTGGTTAGTACATTTGTATTTACCAACCATGTGTGTGGTTCCTGATGGTGGCTAGACAGAAGCGGCCATCCTTTCATGTGCAGCAATGTTGTACCAAATGTGCAAAACCTGGCCACCTTCTGATTTTGCTAATTTTTCTGGGTCTTGCATGTATATTTATTTTATTCTTTAGCCACAGGAAATGATCTCTGTAGAGATATTGCCCACATTGCAGCTTTGACTGGATATAAGAAGAGTGAAAAATATGGGCAGCTAAATGGATTTTCCCTGACCCACCCCTTCCTCACAGAATGCAAAACCAAGGGTTTTCTGGACACAATTGCACTTTTGTAATATAAATGGGATCCTAACCATGTTTCTGAGTCAGGACAGAGGCAGGGGCAGAGTCTGCACCAGGCAGGCGTGGGCACATGCAGTATGCTTTACAAAAACCATGGCTGATAGGCAGCACCACCAGAAGGATTGCAGAGATAAGCAGAGATAGCTCATCCACCCCAAGCTCTTCTGTGGCTTCTTCACCACTGAAGCTAGGGTATATTTGTTGCTGAATTGGACCTTTTATTTACTAGTTACAAATTTTACATGCCATTTTAATAGTGTGCATTGTAACTATTTAAAGCTGTGCATTAAACAGGCCCAGACACTGTTAACAATCTGCATGTTATGATATATTTTTTGGTAACTGCTTGTTATAGCATCAGCTATTAAGAATTTATTACTACTGCATTTTAGGTGGTGCTATACAGTCATTTAATTACAGCCATCTAGCAATCATTACATAAATATGCATCGAGAGCAAGAACCCCAATGTAAGGTGACCCGAAAGGCTTTTACCTGCCAAGACCAGAGTTCAGGCCCTCAGGTGGCAATGATGTCATCGGCATATGCAGGGAAACACAAACATTTAAAGCTGTGCAGGGAGCTGTGTTCCTCCCGATGCTAGGTGTTCATGAAGTCATCAGCTGGAGCGAGAGCACTGTAGAGCTCTAAGGACCTGAACTTGGCTCTTGGCAAGCAAGCAAAGGAAAGTCGGTTCCCCTCCAGCTCTAGTCCCAGCAAAGATGCAGGGCTTTTGGCTGTGAGCACAGAAGTTCAGTTGCAAAACCGGGCCCTCTGGAGCCCCTTGGTACTCCTGTGCTCTCAGCTGCCAAGTGCATCCTTATACCCATTAACCCAACCTGATCTGGTAGAGAATCAGACGCACTGCATATGACCCAAAGACAGTAGCTGGTCCAAAATGCACCTACCGCATCTCTGTGCTATTTGTAACTGCAACAGCACGCCCAGATTTGAGAGTCTCTCTAGCTCCCTGCCAGGCTACTGCTCCTCGATCAAACATCATTGCTAGTTTCTTCTGCAATGGACTTCAGCCATCAGACTTGACCGATGATCGGTTCTGACAGTCTGTAAGTCCTTCCTCCATTCAGCACTGATGTTTTTCACTCCCTCTTGAGAAAACAAAAATCCCAATCTACAGTATTGTAGCACTAAACAGCTCTTGGACATGCTACATTCATGAGACACTCTTGCTATCCCTATGCTCCCGCTTGAAGACAAGCTTGCCTAAAATTCAGTTCTTCCTGTGTAAGGCTGGCTTTTCTCCTGTGCACAAGGGTTGTTACATCGCTTTATCTCCACTGCCTCCAGCAATGACTTGTCTGAGGTGAAAGCAGGTAAACTCTGAATGGGTAAACTCTTTTTTTACTTCTGGAAGCCCCCTCAGAAGATTACTGAAAAACTCAAAGGATGAAAAATTTGTGAAAGACAGGCTGGCAAGTTGATGCAGGTTGCTGTAAATCAGGAGAAATGTGTGCCACTTTGATTTCCTCTTGGAGCTGCCAGTAACCAGCTGGGTTTTCTGGCTGACTTTGGTGTTTTGGTACAACCACTCCAAAGCCTTCACCCTCCCTGAACAACACAAATCCTAGTTGTTTTATCATGACTTTTAGTAATGCTCTACCAATATTTGCAGCCTGCAGTTGCAGAGAGCGTGTGGTGCTCTTATTACTGGATGATGTTAGTACAGCATGACCCTGTGGAGAGGTACAAGCTTGGGTTTATTCACAGATTGCCTGAAATGTGCTGAGTCTATTTCTCTGAAGCAGATCCAGTGGACTGAAGGCTCACATTTGCGGTGATGCATTTCAACCTCAGCACTGTCGCTGTGTGGGAGGCAGAGCCTGTTAGTGCTGTATACTGCAGGGTATATTCTCTGCTCCCTCTCTGTGGCTGTTTGGGGTGAAACTGTGACTGCCAAGCAGCCCGACTGCTACACTCTTGTGTACTGTTTACTTTGTAAGGGGTGTCAATCTGGACATCTCACTTCCAACTGAAGACAACACGAGAAAACCACAGATGGGTTGCTGGGCACGCTGCATCTAGCTTAATGAAAGAAAGACAAAGTGTCACTTTGGTGTTGTTTCTGGTCTCTCTGCCATGGTTTTACTTTTCAGGCTTACTCTGTGTTGCATACTCTTAATCTAGCCTGATCTCATTTTCCCAGGTCACCTCCAAAATGATCTGAGGCAGAAGTCATGTTTGTTTCTTGCTTCAGCAATAACTGTGCAGAGGCCAAGGATGTCCTGCGCTGTGCCTTGCACAGAACCCCAGTGGTACTGCGGTCCCTTAGGTCGGTGTCCTGTGTCCCCACCAGAGTTTAGCAGGCCACATCTGAAGGTGAATGAGGCTGCTTTAACAATAACTAAACAGCAGTGTCCTCCAGTCCAGCGCTGGAAACATCAGGCTTCAGAATTCAAAGAATCCCATTACAAATGAATGGTTTCTGCCCCAAGGATTTAACCGAAAGGATGGCACAATGCAAAGCCCTTCTCCCCTGTGACTAGCTCTGGTATGTTCTTCTATCTTAAAAACAATATATTGCTCTTTTTTGGGTCTGTTCTGTTTGGGTGTAATGACAGCTTCACTGCTCTTTGTTCTTGCTCTGTGGTCTCTACCAGCACCACGAAGATAGCTCTATGCTACTCAACTTACAGGAGACAGCAGACACATATCCCTATGCTGGCGTAGTAGGAGAGCTGAGCAACCTGCTAGGAAGGAAGATGGGAAACAGCAGGAGGTAGGCGGCCGGTTCCCTGGTGTTACTTGAGCACAGGAATGCATTTTATAGTTGTTATTGCAGTGAGCCTGTGAGGAAGACACTGGTGTTCCTACTGCACAGGTGGAGATAGTAAAGTTAAGTTGGATGATTTTTCTACATCTCTCCACGAGTCTGAGCTGGAAGGCAACCCAGGGGCAGAGCACTGCCAAACGCTTGTAGTGATAGCTGAACCGGGGTAAAGAGTCACCCTTGGGTTTAATTTGGGTCAAAAGCTGTGCCCACCTCTACTGAGTCAAAGACAGCTTACATTATGAGGTGAAAGTCATGGTCAAGTTTGGACTTCCACGCTGGGGGATGAGGTTTCCTAGGAATGCTTTGGCAGATTTTGGCTTTGGTGCTCAAAATAGAATTCAGAACATGCAAAATCAAACCAAAACACAGAAACCCTACATCACCATGCTGTGCTCCTCATACCCTTCTTTCTGTGCCTGCAAAGTCCTTCTTTAGAGGTACCCTAAAAAAAAATAGCACGATCCCTTACTAAACACAGTGACATTATGGCTTCAGAACAACTGCACTGTCTTTCTAAGTGTTTTTGCATCTTTCTTTCACCCCAGCCTCTCTGATCTGAGACTTTCTAGCAAGATGATAGCCATGGCAGGACTCAGAGGTTTGGAAGGCTAGTTCCAGTAGCCTGTATTTCTCACCAGTGTCTTCTGGCAGAAAGATTAAACCACAGAGCCGATAGCAAGCTCCTGTTGCCCAGGTTTCTGGCTACAGAACTGGGAAGGACAGACAGCTCCTTAAGCTCTGTAAGATAGAAATAGAACAAGAGAAAGGAATGGAAATCCTCTCATAATGCAATGGCTAGAAGCAATCCAGCTGTTTTGTTTTATTCCCACCATGAGAACTACAGTCAGTCCCAGTGCAAGCTTGGCCACCTGTCAAATCAGGTTTGTGAACTAAAGCTTATTGGAATTTGACACGCTTTTGTCTTGGAGTACACTGGTATGGTATGGATCAATACAGACTCCTCCTATAGCAGTGACACAACATGTATGTTACCCATGCAGTCCCAGATGCCCCTCATAAATCATTAAAATACTGGCCAGTTCTAATCAGACCCTTTGGGGTATAATGCAATATACTATTTGAGAACTAAAAAAAATAAATCAAGTTAGTACAGAGGTCACGCTGAGACTGAACAGAGCTGAGGCTTGCTGATGTGTGTATAGTCTGAGATGCAATGGAAGGAGATGAAATCCCAAGTCAGCTAAGCAAATTGCTTTCTTCTCATTGTAAAATCTCACTGCTAAGTCTGCTGAAGGGGGGAGGGTTGGGGGGGGGGAATAGGAACTCATCATATTCTGTAGCACAGCTGATTTGAGGTCTAGAATTTCCCAGCATTTGTGTTAGCTCTTGGGATTAAAGGTACTTGTCCTTTAGGTTAACTCTTACCATATTTCTAAAACAAACTAGCAGTTAAAAATATGTGCCCCCAAATGTCTTTTTGTCACCTGGTACAAAAAGAACAGAACTCGTTTTCTTCTAGACCTGGAAACCAATTAACCACTAGCAAAATATAATTCAGATCCCATCAGAAGGCAGCTGCTGTGATTGCGCTCTTCAGTCTTGCCTGGGACACAGCAGGCAGCTTTGTGAAGGGAAGGTTGCCTTGCAGTGCCCAAGTGCTGGGAAGCCCTAACAGCCTGCGTGCTCAGGTGCTGCTGCATAAACTCAAATGATCGGTGCCTTCTCTTTGATACAGAAAAGGTTGAGTCCCATCTGTGTTTTTCAAGTGTTTCCTGACTCTGAGGACAACATGGTATGGGGTACGGCCAATCTCCATGGCCCACACATAGTTTGGCCACCATAAATGTTATCTGGCAAAGAATGATACTAAAGGCTAACTCCCTCATTCATGGTGTATCTGAATGTACCTTTTGTTTCTTACCTTGTATTCAGAAGAGAAATAGCTAATAATTGTTTCTCATCTTGCCTTAGGGAAAGGACAGTCTGTGGCAGAAGATCCTGCACTGCATGTACGCTGTAGATGCTAAAGCTATATAACTCTCAGTATTGCTGCTTAATTCCCTTCCTTTCTTTGCACTTCTTCCTCAAACCTTTCTCTGTTTGGTCTAAATTGGGCAAAGTGTTTTCAAAGCCCATACAGCAGAGTAGCTTGGCACCTGAGTTTTACCTGTGGAGCTGTATGTCTAGTAGTGGCCTGTGAGGAAGGCTGTCAGAGGCTCCAGCTGTGGTAGCCTCCCTTCAATCATGAATATCAGAAAAGGGCTTTGCTCTAATCCTGTGAAAGGTGCTGTTATGCCAAGCACAGGCTTTGCTGTGGGGAGGTGCGAGTCGTATGAACTCTTGGGGCTCATGCTGGTGGCTCTTGAGCTGAAAGGTCTGGAGAGCAGTGCCAGGAACTGATCTCAGACCTTGTGTTTGGTAATGCAAACCACTAATCCAGAAAGTCACCATAAAACAGTGAACAAAGTGTCTGTGAGACACTGGCAGTAAATAAAAGAGCTAGCGAAAACCAGGGCAGTAAATAACTGGTGGTGAACAGAGTGGAACCTGGCCTGTTTGAACGATGCACCAGCACCTACAAACTAGGTGCATGCATGGGGCGAGGTGGATTAATATTGTGTTTTATTTCTAATTAGACCTAAAGCAAGTTTGAATTTCTTTTAAGCCTGGTGGAGAAATAGTTGAAACACAGATGGAGACACAATAATCAGTTTCATTGGAGGTGCAGCACAGCTTGGTGCGGGAACTTAATGAAGATTTGTTGGTCAACAACAATCTCCCGGCCCGCTTCGCGTGCTCTCCATTTAATTTGCTCTGCTATTGTAGTAAATTTGAAGCCCCCAGGTCAGACTCAGCTTTTGTGGCTCTTGTAGTCTCTGCAGTGTCAGCAGGAAGCACGAACCAAAGACTTAGAGCCTGGACTCAAGCAATGTGTATTTCTCCTAATGAAACCCAAAGCCAGGTGGAATTTTTGGGAGAGAGGAAACAGGATATGGAGTCCCTTTGGGGGATAGGGGTGTTCATAACACTCAGAAACTTGGCCCACGTTTCTGGTCTCCTCCCTTTCTACTCCACAAAGGGCTTGTAGCATTTTTAGACAAACTTGGATCCATCATATGTTGTGAGAGAACCTGCTGGGTAATTTGGTGATTCCTGCACTCCAGGGCAGAGGAAACGTGTGTTTCTGCTTTGTGTTTTTAGGAAAGTAGGAAGATGAAATTCAAAATAAAACACAGCAGATGGGAATCTCACAGAGACAGACACTGGGAAATGTTTAGACAAGCTTTGTCCCCAGTCCTTGAGCTCAGGATTTAGCAACTAAACCGTAGAGAGACTTCAGAAAGACAATGAAATGCATTTTGGCTTCAAATACAGTTCCTCCAGAATCCAATGCACGTAAATCTGAAGGCAGAATATAGCCAGCAGTATGGGGAATAGATGTAATGTGAGAAACTCTCATGCTATATTATTATAGTCTGAATTGTTTCCATCATTTTGGGTTAAGTAATTCCCCACTATCCATCTCTAAAGTGCAAACAGTACAGCCTTGATGTGCCCCAGGGAAAGGAAGCAAACCAGCCTTTGAATCTTTACCCAACCTTACTGCTCATATTTTGCTTTCAGTGAATAACTGTTCAAATCCTTTAATATTTCATTCCCATAAAAATATATTTACCAGGGGTTTTTGTGGCAGCAGTGAGGCTGTGTTTATTATTTTAGGAACACCACACAACTGGCTTTAGAGAAAAGACAAGGCAGGAGCACAGAGTGCTGCAAATCTATCAGAGAACAGCATGTTTTCCACCTGTTGAGGCAGCAACCACAATAACAGATGCACATAATAATTACCTGTACCTCAAAGGCAGCACCAAGTCCTGCACCTTCTGCTCCCCACCTAGAAGACAGCTTGATAACGGAAGTACAAAAGAGGAGCACCGAGAGAGTAGAGTAGGTAGTGCATTGTGAAGAATGAAAGAGCAGCTTTTATTAAAGAGAAACTGGAAGGTGGAAGATGAGAAGGAAAGATCTGAGGCACCATGATGCTAAAAGAAGAGTGGAGCTAAGGAACTCCAGGAGCCTGCTTTATTTGTAGAGTGGTGGTCAGGTTTTTGCTAATACCTTTTCCTAAGGCTGCTCTCATTTGTACTCTTAACATCAGAGATAATTTCTACTGATAAAGAGGTGTCCCACACACCTGCAGGAGCCCACTCCTTCCCAGAGATGGGTGGCCCTGCAGTGGCAAGAGGGGCACATACCCCTGTAGGGTAAAGGCCTCATCTCAGTAAGTGACACCACGAGTGACCGTGACCATGTCCCAGGACCCTGTTCCTCTTCCCCTCCTTGCTGCCCGGCACTGGGAGCATGGTGGAGCTATGCTACCCTTTTGTTTGCAAGTGCCCCAGAGCATCTGATGTAAGGAGAAGGGCTGGGGACAGTACAGGGAGCAGGGATGCAGAGCAGGTGAAACACCTTTGGTCTTTCCTGCTAAAGTGCTGAGGCTTGTGAGGCTATTTTTCTCCCCTTCCTCTGACTACCAAGAGGAAAGAGGTGACATTTAGCTGGGCGATGACTCCCACAGCCCAGACTGTATGAGCTCTGGAGTGGTTTGTACCATGGTAGTTCCTTACTTGCAGAAAGGAACAGATCCTTCCTAGCAGGGATTTGTAGAGGAAGGGAATGATCTCAGCCCCGATTTAATCTTGACAGAAGCAGATGATGAGAAGACTGTGTGCTGAGTTGGAGCTTTCCTTTGAATTCCTATGGTGTTGAAGGCAGTGCTATAAATAGACAGTCTCCTTTTTACCCTGGTACAATTCTGTCTCCAGCTCCCCATATAGACAGCAAGTCTGCTGGTAGGTATTTAGAAGGAATTAATTTAACCCAGTCTTCTCTTTCTGTACTCTTTTACTCCAAGCATCCCGATGGCTTCCACAGCCATACAAACATATTTCCTTAATAAAAGTGTTCTGAGAAAGGCTGCTGATATTACAAATCCCATTTCTGTCTGAAAATTCTATCCTAGTTATAAATAACCCATAGAAGCCCCAACTATAAAGAGTTAGTATTTTAAAAAGGAAAAAAAAAAAAAAAATCCCCCCCCCAACTTCTTAATCTTTCTTCCCCCCCCCCAGGTTTTGTTTTTAAACTGCACACCATTTCATTCATAGTCTGTTTCACATTTTCTCCAGTGTAACTGGGTGGCCAGTTTCTCCCTTCCCAGGAGGGAGCATCAGCATTGTGAACATCAGCTGAGAAGAAGGAAACCCAGATACAGTGTTTCACGGCTATTATCTTAAAGATAGATCTGTAAGAAATTTAAATACAAGCCGGACTGGTATTTAAAAAAGCAAACCCCTCTAATATAAGCATCTTTTTCAGTGAGAGATCCTCCGCCTGGGAATCCAGCTGGAATGCAAACTAGAATTTCACAAATATTAGAGTATCTGAGTACAACGGCAGAGACGATAATCTGGCCTAGCCCTGCAGTTGTCCCACTGCTTGCGGAGCTGGCTGTGGTTAAATTCATGCTGCTCAGTGCATGTATTGAGTTCACTGGGGCTTGGTTTGTAAACAAGCTTAAAAGTACTTGCCTGGTAGTCGAAGCTCCTGCGCTGCGGTGTCTTGGATTACCTTTGTTTGAATAATACCACTTAGTTTCCTCCTAGCGTGCCAGTTGCACAACAGATTTCTAGCCTCTCTGTGTTCAGCTTATTCAAAGTCTATTTTTAATTGTGTTAATTATAAACCATAATCCCCTACCCTCTTTGGACCTGCAAGCATCAGCCAGAGCGAGGCAACTGGAGGGCAGGAGCAGCAGGAGGCCGAGTTTTGAAGGAGGCCGATCGTCAGGTGGTGTAAGCAGATGTGACCCGGCCAGCCCTGCTGGGGCTGCGCTGGTTTACACCCGGCTCGCCAGCGCTGGTGGCGATGCTGGTGCATTTGCATTTGCACCAGACGTGTCAATGGCGGTGGGGTGCCTGGGGTTCACCCCAGCTACCTGGGGCTTTGCCATGTGCGCTTGTTGGCGGGGCAGTTGCGCTTTACCCCAGATGTGAGCAATTGCCGGTGACGGGGCTTACCCCCGGCCCACCCATGTTGGTGGGCAGTTAGGGTTCGTCCTTGCAGCAGGCGTCCGTGGGGTGGTTGGGTCTTACCCCAGCCGCGTGCCTCAGTGCGGGCTTGGGGTTACCCCGGCACGCGTGTTGGGGGGTGTCGGCTTTTACCCTGGACGGGCTGGGGTCTGCCTTGGCGGGGTGAGTGTGTGCGTGGGCCGTGCCCGAGCCTCCCGGGCGGCACAGGGCGCCTGGAGCGTGCCAGGGCGGGCGCGCTCCCGCGCACAGCCCTCCGGACCGGCTGCTCCGTTCGTTTCCCTCGGGTTTTGACCCGAATTCGGAACAAAAGGGCCGACACGGGGTTCAGGCCCGGGGCGCCGGGGCAGCGGCCGCCGCTCGGCGCGGCCCCGCCGCCCCCCCCCCGCCGCGCGTCCTGCGGCCGGGGCGCCGCCCGCGCCGGGCTGACGGCGCCACCTGGCGGCGCCACGCGGTGCCGCGGCGGGCGGGAGGGGGCAGCGCCGGGGCTGCGGGCCGGGCCTTGCGGGGGGAGCCGCCTGGGTCACGTCGCAGCCTGAGAAGTTACGTTCTGTGTGGTATTCTGCAGTGCTTACAGTAATTTGTCATCCGAGTAAGATGCAGGTTGTCCAGTTGCACCAACCGGTATTTAAAAAACGCGGTAAGTTTTTATCGCATGAAATGCGTTTAATTTGCAGGTGCTCTCGCACCCCCAGCGAGTGCATCTTCAGCTGTGCCCTTCGCTCTGCAGCCGAAAATGGCTGGCTGGCCTCAGTCCTGCTGCTGCTAAAGGCGAGCAGAGTTTTCCTGTAGGTGGGAAGCATAAGGAAATGGGGTTCTTGTGCTTGGGGCTGGGGGCATCTCTATAGACACATCTACTGGGTTTTTTCCCCACTTGTTCTGTAAGTTGAAATCAGTTTGTTAGAGTTAATTGGTAACTGAGGCATGCATATTAAATTTTGATTTGGGTCTGAAGCATACTTTTAAGCTGACTGTTCCTACTTGCTCTGTTTTTGTTGACCTTGCAGAGCAGCCCTGGAGCTCATGAGCAGGTTTCCTTATGCAGGGAACTAAAGCAAAGAAGTGCTCCAGCACTGCTCCTGCTGCTTAGGGATGTCCAATTCACAGAGTTATCCAAAGCAAAAACCCCCTGAGATGCCCTCGGTGTGAGGGTCAGGTCCTCAGTGCCAAATGCTCTGCTTTGTGCTCTTGCTCCTATAGCCTGGCCCATATAACAGATGTAGATATCGCTGAAGAGCACTATAAAAGGTGCTGAGTTGTCTGTCCTGAAGGCAGAAATCTGCCTTGTAGACAGCACTGGGAATGGCAAAGAATGTTTTCCCTTGTTGCTGTGCTGTTCTTGAGCAGCCAGCTCACATGGTGGGGAGTATTCATGCCTTTGCATTCTCCAGTTTGGTACTAGGAATGCAAACAACTGCCATCCCCGAGCTGGCTTTGTGCTGCGAATGTTTGTCCGCTGGGAACCGAGAGCCAGATGTGCTTCACATAGTTTCCAGGCAGCACTGATCCATCAGATGACAGTAGCTATTGAGTGCTCTTATGGTGGCCCAGAGACACAAAGATTAAAGCCTGATGCCTGTCAGCACCTCCCTTGCCATTCCTGTGTCCCTTCAGTTTTCACTTGAGTCCCCTCACAAAAGCAAATGCCACAGAACACGATGTTGCAATGTTAATGACCTTTATTTTTGAGAAAGAAAATCCCAAGTTTTGTAATGTAGAGCTGTCAGACAAATTTGGGATACGTTGAACTCTGTTGTCAAATGCTTTCCTGCACCCGCTCCCACTGCCCATGCAGCTGTTTGGAGCCTCAGCTGGGAACCCACCTTCCTCTTCAGAAGTGCTTTCCACAGCGACTCCTGGATGAATTTTACTAGGGAAGATGAACAGTATTTGAATGCCCTCTCAAACAAAGGTATTGTCATGGAAGAAAAAAAAATAATCTGATGACCAGTCAAAGGGAAAACACTATAGAGAGACTCGGAATAATTTCTTAAAGAGTGGCTTACGTTGTTTCCCAGCTGCTCTGCTTTTAAACAGCCTCTTACCCCCAACTCAGGGGCTCCACCAACTGTAAAAGCAAGAACTAACCAGAGCCGGATTCAAGTCTCAAAACACAAACCATTTTAGATACGGGGAGTAAAGGGGTGGGGGGCTGGTTCCTAAGAAAACTTCTAAGCATTATTGTAGCGTAAATAATATGGCATCTTTCACCTCAAATAGCCTAGCACTTCATAAAATGATATGAGCTTCACTAGTTGCTGAAACACAGCTATTTCTGAAGTGGAACCTGATATCTTTTTTTTTTACCAGCAGAGAGCAATGTTTTAAGGTGGAGAGTGAAGGATACAATATACAACCAATCGTAAGTATAATCTAGGCGGGCTTTGCAAAATGGAAAGATCAAGTAAAGTCTACTTTTAGTAATAACATGCATTCTGGTGTATCATAAACTTGAATCCTTAGTTTACAAATACAATTCATTTAAAAGAGATATAGGAAACTCAAATAACATTTTGTCCTCGCTCTTTCAGCAGTACTTTCTTACAGCTCTTTGGTAGCAGATGCTCTGGTTCCTTTCCTCTCTTCGTTTAGTTTAATGTCCAAGTCCCGGAGCTGGCTGAGGAACCCTGAATTTGGGCAGATGTCTCTGTGAGCACTCACTGTTTTCAGAGCATCCACGAGTGTCATGTTTTCATGGATCATTAAAAAGGCGAGCACTAAAGACGCAGAGCGGCTCACCCCCATGGCACAATGAACAAACACCTTACCTGCAGAAAAAAGGAGGCAGAGCAAGGTGAGTGGGCTTTAGCGTTTCTAAAGTGAGAAAGACACAGGGAGGACAAAAACTACTAGAAACAAGTTGGGAAAACAACGGTGACAATTAGCAGATACTCATGTTTTCAGGGACGGTTAGCATAAGACCTTGCCATACAATCTCGGGCAAGGTGGTATTTCAGACTGACCCAATGCATCTAACTTAGGCCTCAGATTAAAATAGTTGAAATTTTCTGTGGAAGGAGAAGCTTTCTGTGACTAAACTTGTTAGTATAGTTTTCTGTGACAAAAAACCCCCAGTTTTGGCAGAAAATTTTGGCCCAGCCCTGACTGTGATCACTGACAAGTCCCATAAACTCTGTAGGATAGTCTGCCTGTAAAAATGGACTCATAATTCACTGTATCTCAGCAGCCCAGTGTGAGCTATAACTGGGGATTTAATAAAGCACTCCAGTGAAAGCAGCAGATCTTGCAGCCAGAGTCGGAGCAAACTCTGGAACAAATGGAAATTATGATAACTAGGCCATAATCCAAACTCTGCTGACAAAAATTCAGCAGGCTGTGGGTCAGGCTCGTAGTTTTTGACTTAGTTCATTAACTTCTGCTGCTTCTCTAGCTTAATAGACAGTCTGAATAAAGCTCCAATTCTGCGAAGCACTTAAGCACGTGAAGCATTTAAGCCAGCGCTGAAGTGCCGCTGCTCCCAGCTGAGCACATCGGGAGCAGGAACAGGGCTGCGGTACGCGGGACAGGGTCGCCGGGCTGGAGCCCGTGCTGGTGTGCAAGTGTAGGCTAACAGTGTAGTCTAACAGGAGCTGGTGGAAGGCTAAGGCTTACGTAAAGCTGATAAGGGGGATTCAGGCTGGAAAGCGGAACTTCTAAACAAGAATTACTGTCCTTGGGAGAGAAGCACATCCTGAAGAAATATGTAAGCTAATTAAAATGTTTTGGGAACTATCTGAAACAACTAGTAGAAGTGTGATAAGAAGCACCCTCACATGAACTCTCCTCATTATAATACTAAAAGTCACACCCCTCGAGCTGGAGACCCCGGCCCAAGCAGAGACCCCTCACCTTTGAGCATGCGCAGAATATTAAAGTAACGCTGTAGCTTTAAGTTGAAATGAGAGAAATGTAGACCAATAGAAAACTGCTCTGTGTAATGACTTATGCATATGCATAACTGGACTGTATAAATTCTGTACCTGTATGACCGAACTTTGTGCTAGCTTTGTGGAGCTACCACCTAGCACCCATCTCTGCAGACATGAAGTAAAATACCTCTTGCCCTGTGTGTATATTGGCGTCTCGCACACCGGGTAAACGACCTCACGCTTGTGGGACAACACAAGGGATGCGAGGTGCGTGTGGAGGCAGACGGATCCTGCCAGTTCCTGCAGGATGGACCCGTGGGGGAGCACCCGCAGTGCCATAACCTCTGCCCTTCCCTCTCGCTCTGCTCCTAGAGTTGGCCCTTCCTCCCACCACGCTGGGCTTGGGGCAGCCAGCCTTCCCCAGCTCCTGGGGACCTGGCCACGGCCACCTGCCCTGCAGCGCATGGCATAGGCGCCCTTCTCCCGTCCTCCGCGCGGCGGTTCTGCGTGTGCCTTCTCCAACCGTATGCTGAATCTGAGCTTTGCCGGCTGCCTGTTACCGCAAGGAGAAGCCATTTGGCTCGTGTTGAAACTTCCTCCTGAAGCTTCTCTTTGCCTCCCTCTTACCTCCTGAAGTGTTTAAGGCTTTGCCTATGAAATTGGCAGCATCGTAGAAGAAGATACTTAAATCAAAGGAAGGATCATCAAATGCTTCTACTCCGTAGTACTCTATTTGCAGATCTTCGTAATATTTGGCTCCCGTGTTGATGCTATATGGCCCATCTGCTGCATTAAGGATATGAGTAATGTTGAGGCTTTGAAGAGTAGTTTTGCTCCTAGCAGCCCACCTGTTGAAAGACATGAAGGGCTCATTGGCAACACTCCTAACATTCTGCTAAAATAGCATGGTTTAAAAGTTAGTGCCTGCTCCCGCTAGGGAAGGATGCAGGAACTGCAGCTTGCTTACAGAGTAGCAAATTTTGAGAAGCGCATAGTGCTTTGCACAGGAAAAATGTGATACGGTGTTGTGGAGAGCAGCAAGAGCAACAGACTTGTTGGTGGGATACTGTTAAGCAAGTGCCTCCCAGCAGTTAATCCCTGGGAACATGGCTTACTGTATAAAGTGGTCAAGATTTTCCTTTAAATAGTTTAGCAAGTTCTAGACCTAATTTCTCATTCATAGTGTGCATGGGTCGCAAGGGCGAGAACTCACACAAGATGCAGCAGCACCTCATTCCTGGTTCAGGCGTGAAGTGGCTGCATCATGCTTACTAGCCAGGTTCTCCCCGCTTCCCACCATAAACTGAGACTGAAGTTATTCCACAAAACTGTGATCCTCAACCGATGTATTCATGAGGAGGAGGAGTTGGGAAAAATGAGCTGATGATCTATGTAATCTGCAGTAATCCAATCCACATAGAAGGAAATGGCAATAAATAGAAGTGGTTACAAGAATAAGGTATTTGCATGAAAATTCCTGTTTGATATTTTCAGTTTTACCATCTTTGAAAGAAAGTTTGGATTTGGACTGGCAAAATCCCTATTGTATAATTCATTTGGGTCCTCCTCTATCTGGTTCTTGATCCTGCTACTGCTATTTGAGCGTGACAGCTCCTGTGCTCTTGTGTGCTGCCTTAGAGCACAGTTTCCAGGGCAGATAACGCATCTCAGAGTTGACACCAATTTGGGATGGATTCTTTAAGGACTTTTGTCTAGAATACAAATAATTCTTACCCTGCCAAATCCACTCTGGTTCACAGAATATAGAAAACCCAACTCAAACACTATGAGTAAGTCACCATTTTGTATGTCACGTTTTTCATGACATCCAAACTCCTTATGTTATCAGTTTTGGAAGCCTGTATCACAAAAACATTCCTGCAGACCCAGAAGCTGCTCCCCAGTGTACCACACCCCTTCCTTCTCCTCCCAGGGACCGATAACAGCTTAATGATAGGCGCATATGTTCTTACGCATCTCCCAGGTAAATATTTGGCCAGACTTGGTCCACATGATTATCAGACCCTCCTCTGAACCAAAAGAGCCGCTGGAGGTCTGATAGCGCTGGTGTTTCATAGGAAGCTCTGCTCCCTGCACTGCTAGTCGGCGGTGAAGAGTCTCTGGTGTGAGGCATCTTGCTCCTCTCTTGCATGCACTCGGGCTATATCAGAGACAGCTTTTCTGAAATGAATTAAGAGGAAATTTTTATACAGAAATAATATTCCCTAGAAAGTAGTCCTGTTCATTACCCTCCAAATAGCATTGCATTATTATAACTGGTGTGTGCAGCAGGGCCTGCAGGTGTTGCTAAAAGCATCCAGAGAGCAGGACTGACTCTATGGTAGGACTCTACGGGCATGTAATTCATCCCCTGAGAAAGCAGCAGCATAAGACGATATGATTTAATTTCTTGTCAAGTAACGCTGTTGAAAAAGAACATCCTGTGCCACCTGAACGCAGCAGTGGCTGAACCTCGTAGGTGCATGTATTATTTCTGTTACTATAGCGCTGATGAGTATATGCAGGAAAGCTCCAGTACTTTATGTTGGAAAGTTACCGAAGTGTCTGTGCACGCTTGATTCTGGTTAGTTGAAACTGGAAGTTTTTGAAAGACTGAATCATTGGGCTGACTTATACTTACAAAGCTTCTAGGGTCAAGGTGGCAATCTTAGGATGTGTATGTAAGACATATATTCATATAGTGTATGTGCATACATATATAAAATATATGTGCGTACAATTTTCTTCCATTTATAGGGATGTATTTAAACATGTATACATATACAAACACGTATACATATGAATGGATTTTCACATGCATATATACATATCTATATATATGTCTGTATGTATATAAATAGAAATGGAGAGAATCTGAACTAGTTTTTCCTGTCTTTCAGGTGAATACCCCTGAACACTCAGCTACACTGGTATACTTGTGTCTGTCTGTCTCAGTCTCTCCTCTGGGAGCTGTTCCACTTTGTATAAATAATGTGATAGCTATTTGCCTCCAGAGAGAGGCTGTTTCTCTTGTCTGAGGGGTAGGGTACTTACCTGGGATGTGAGAAAAAAGAGCATCTGAATTTTATGAAATTATAGAGCTGAAAGTTCTGGCTTTTTTGCCCTGTTGAGAATCCCATCTAGGACTGTTTTGCTCCCTCACAGATCACGCAGTGGAACATGGGGCATCCCTTTTGCAATGTTGTCTGCTGGTTTAGACCCAGGAAGCTCAGACCAGCCGGTCCAGCCTTAAGCAGAGCTCAGTCAAGAGCAAGAGTTCAAAGATATCCAAGCAGTCCCTTCTCTGAGACTTTAGGAGCATTTCTCCTGCCAGGATCTCATTATCCTGAATTGCTGTTCTCACCCCCAGAGAACATGGGTGAGCTTTGTTTGGTTGCTTGTTGGTATTAAAGCCATAATCCACATGGGAGACACACTAGAACTCTTCCCAAAGTGGGGTGGCCGGTGTTTATTCTGATGTGGCATCAGCTTTCACTCTAATGCCTGAATGCCTAAATCTAGAGTTTGGGTTTATTTTCTCAGCAATTCTAGAAAATAAGTGCAGATGAGACCTTTGGAAGTCATCTAGTCTGTCCCCTGCCCCGCAGCAGCAGCAGCCAGACGGATGTTGCTCCTAAAGCAACAACAACAACTTTGTCCAAATATCCAGGTACATTATTTTTAACAGTGTAGGCTGAGTTGGGGAATAAGCAGAAGGCAAGGGAGAATATCTCGTTGCTTATGGAAAAAGAAGTAGAGATGATGCAAGGCATATTATTGAACACACCACATATATTTCTGTGACCTCAGCCTAAATTTGCTTCCCCTGCCCCCTTCTCCCTCCTCCTCCCCATGAATGTTAAGAGCAGTTACAGCTTTTTGTATGTTCCAATAAAAAGGAAGTCTCCCTAGGGTAACTACTTAATAAGCAAAATATGAAAAGCACAATAAAAATGATGGGAGAGATGGAAAAAAAGCTGACTGGTTTTACTTTTAATGATGAAGGAAAAGAACTGCAGGGAAGTAGAGAGGAATATAGGGATAAAAGCCTACAAATTTTTCAGGGCAGATAACGTAACACCAAGAGCTTTGGTAAAGGAGTATCTTGTGCAATCGCAGCACAGATTAGCATGAAGAATAGCACAGAAAAAGATATTGTGCATTGCCCTACAAGTTTTACTGCCTTGCGAAAGTCATGCACTGTGCTCAAGAGCTACTGCCAGCATTGTCATGATGACCTGTTTGTACTTTCACCGACACAGAACGTTAAGCTGAAGCAGTAAAACGAAATCAAGAAAAAGATAATACACCTTCTACATCAGGAGATTCATAAGACCACAGGCTCATTTTCAAGGAGTGTGGCTGACTCTCAATTTCTGCAGATATTTAAAGGCTGAAGTTGCGGAGGTAAGCAGATGGATACTAAACTTTCATTTCTCCTAGCCCCCACTGCTTTAAACTTCTGTTGTAGCCTGTCAGCTAGTTACAGTAATGGAGATGATTAGCAGAGAGAGGGAAAGAGATGATTAGCAGAGAGAATTACATTGCGAGGCCTCTTGCTCAAGACCTGACTTTGAGTAGGTTCTCCAAGAATTGAGTTGTTTTGGTGCTGGTGAAACTTAGCAGGTGACTCCAGCCTTTGCAGCCAAGGAGGTGCTTTGCAACAGAACTCC
Organism: Mycteria americana; assembly: GCF_035582795.1. Taxonomy (NCBI): domain Eukaryota; kingdom Metazoa; phylum Chordata; class Aves; order Ciconiiformes; family Ciconiidae; genus Mycteria; species Mycteria americana. The sequence continues at coordinate 25,599,201 of NC_134370.1, forward strand.
CTTTCATACAGCAACCCTCTTTCCAAAAAGTGCGTCAACATCGTTTGCTTCACATGACTAATGCCAGACAAGTGAGCTCCTCATGTCAACACAAAGCATAGCTCCTCCCAAGCACACCGCTCCGTTCTGCGCTGGCCTTGAAATTGAATTGCTCTGCAGGGCCTTTGGGGTAAACTTGGAAATAGCTATACCAGATGATGGGACTAATGAGGAAAGTAATATGAATTTTTTAATTGAAGCCCAGGGACTTTGCTGAGGGTCCGCCCCCCCCCCCCCCTTCTACTTTAAGGTACTGCAAAGCTAGCAAAAGTGCTGCCACTGATTACATTTCTCTAAGCTTCTCCCTCTGGCTGGCTCCCAGAAGCTGCTCTAGTTGGAAACAGCCAGTGACTGCAGGAGGGCAGGAGCCCCTGTAACTGGGAAAAAAAATTCTCTGTCTTACAAGGTCACTAAAGTTTTCTGCAGAGTTCTAGACCATGCAAGTTGGATAGGATTACTTTTCTTTTAAACTGTAGCCTTGGAAGTACCTAAAGACCATCTCATTAGAGTCTTTCTTTTTATCTTTCTTTCTCTCCCTTTTTCTTTTCTGGTTAAAAACAAAACAACAGCAACAAAAAAAGCCGCCTACCTATAGGAGACACTTGAGACTGGACGGAGATTTTAAGGGCAATCCAGATGTATTAACCTCCTTGCTTCCCCGGGAGAATACAAGGTAGCACAAGATTTAGAACTGTTTTGTCGTTAAGCATCAGTTCCCAGACACCCAGAGCACTGGGGCGTGGGAGCAATGGCCAGGGCCTGCTTGGCTCCACGTCTGAGCTGCGGAGCCTGAGTCACCTCTCTGGGTGTCAGGGAGGCTTGGATTTCCCTGGGGGCACGAGAGCCGGCCTGGAGGCACAGGCTGCAGGTGGCCGCGGGGCCAGCATTGCCGGGCTGCAGGGAGCGCCGGGGAGGACGCGGGGTGACTCCGCACACTGTTTGCGTGCAGCTGGGTGCAGCTCCCGAGGGACTCGGTCATTCCAGGACCTCATCTACCACAACCTAGCTGAGCGTTGTATCTCCCTGATATTATCCAGCCACTCGAGTACTACAGTCTGCAAGGTTTTTCTTTTTTTCTTTCTCTACACTGGAAACAATTGCCGTTTTCTATTGAAGATTTTTCTGGCAAAGAAAAGAAAAAAAACACACAACCCCCACTGACTTGAATTGGCTAAAGCATTTAACAGATTTGTCTTGCATTTGCAGATTCCAGTCAAAGAAAACTCAGCAAAGTTCTGGAAAAAAATGCGAACACTCCAATATTGTAGATTTGAAATAGTTCATTTTGTTATTTCAAAAAAAAAAAATACCATTTCCATTTTTCTATTCAAAGTTACTTTTGTTTTGGAGTTTTACTTTATCATTGCATAAAATCTTTTAAAATATTAAACCAGGATGAAGTGGTTTGTTCCTGGTTGAGAAAAACATGTTTTGTTTAACTAAAAATGAACACAAACTAACTGAGCAGCCACTTATTCACCTAGCCCTCATTTTCACTTCTGCAACAGGGGGAAAGCCCCTTGCCATTTACCAGGGTTGTTACCTTGTCTCCTAAAGACCGAACTGAGCTGTAGAGAGATATTAAATGACTGTCTGAAGTCCCAAGAGGAGTCTGTGGTGGGACATGAGTTGTCATCTTTCCTCTATCCCTTTTGCTAGCAGCTTCCTAAGCTGGCACACCTCTGCTTGTGGTTACAATGGTAGCCCGGATGGAGACAGGTGTCTTTCAATAACAAGGTCTTACATGAGATTATTGGTAGCCTCTGGCACAGGAGGGCACTGATTTTGGCTGGACCTGTGGTTACTACAATAACGCGAACACTAGATAACAATAACATGATACAGAAAGCTCCTGCAGCCAAATATCCTAAATTCCCTGAATCAAAACCTGACAAACTAAATGGTTCAAAATACCAAAGCATGAGATCAGAATATAATTCACGTGAAAAAAAAAAAGACGACTCTCGATGCATTTGAAATTGCTCTCTACTCTGTTTTCTCTTCTCTTTTCTCTCAGCAAGCATCTCTGCACTCATCTTTTACACTCCCTGGTCTTTTCTCTCAGGTAGTGCTTAACACTACGGCTCTTTGTCCTCCTGATGGAAAAATCCAGATGGAAAGAAGTGTGGTTCACAGGGAAATGATCATGTAAGTGGAATTAATCTTTCAGATACTGTAATGTGAAATCTGATCTTCCTTTTTGTTAAGAAGACCCAATCTGTGTCTCTACACTTTGGCCAGAATCTGACACTAAGAGAACCCAGGAGTCTCTTGAGGTAGAGCTGAAAGCCTCGTGTGCAGAAACAGGCACATTTAAAAGCAATAGCAAAGTTAAAACAGCCAGATGGGAACCTAGCAGGCAACCGAGAGGGGAACTCTCTGTTTTCCTTGCAAGCCTACAGGGGCTTGTTTGCAGGAATTAGAATCTCTCACCAGCAGTTCACTGCAGCTCTAATACCAAGTGGTATTGAAAATGAGAAGCAGGTTATGGCTGATGGTTTAAATGAGGCACCTATGGGAATTTAGAAATGAGATCCTGGACTCGTCTCGGTGTAGACCGTGCACATGGCAGAGCAATATTGCTTTCTTGGCTGACTGCATCATATATTATGGCCTTTTATTTTGCCCACACTCAAACAGCGGGGAACAGTAGAAGTTCATTGCTCCTGCTCGCTGTTTAAACCCTGATCTGCCTCACCAGAGGCAGTGCCCCTGAATAATGGAAAGCAGAATCGGTCCCTCGGCCTCAATGCGGGTACGTGTTCAATGCAGCACTGTATTAATGCCATTGCCATTATTCCGGAGTGAAGAGAAAAGCAGAATGTACAATTAAAGCTCTGTTTGGTTCGGTTTTTAAGAGAATTTACTACCCGGGAAACATGCCAGATCGAGGGCTCTGGAAAACACAGCCCTCTCTTTAACCGCAGCGTCGGGAAGGAGCGGGAGCAGCCCTGCAAGCTTCTTCCACGGCTACCCCCTCAGCTCAGCTCGCAGATGCCCCTCGCCCTACGCTGGCAGCCGTGTTTTACTGGGTGGGAGAAAAATCCGAGTCTTCACACCTCTTCACTGCTTGGTCTCCCTCCTGACACCTCCGTTCACATCCGTCCTGGCACATTTATGATGGGGCCCTCCGACTCCTCCAAACTGAGCTGGAAGGTACCAACTTCTGCTTGCGAGGAGCCTGAGCTGGGCTCCTCCTGAGCAAAAGGCTTCTTCCTCCATGAGCCCTCCCGTCCCTGCGCAGGGCTGCCCGTGGGGCTGGAGGGGCTGCTGCAGGGCAGAGACAGCCTGCTGCTGTCCCACGGCAGCTGTGAGTCCCCTGGCAGGGACACGCGAGGCTGTTTCAGGAGTGGGAGCGGTCGGAGGGCAGGGCAGGTGAGGGTAACCAGCCTCAGCCCGGGGTCTGGATAGCCAGGAGAGCCTGGGCTGGTAAGGCAGGTCCCAGGTGAAGCGGGAAGTCAAGGGGTGCCTGGCCAGGCACGGGCAGAGCTGTGAGGCAGCGCAGGTGGAGATGAAGCCCAAGTGTCTGAGCTCGGAGGGGCCCCTGAGCTCGGTGGGGAGCCCCAGCGAGGCGTCCCACCACTGGCTCTCACACAGCTCCTTCCCACAGCCCCGTCCCAGGTCGCACAGCCACCGTTGTCCTTGGACAAGGTGAGCCCCAGGAGGGGCAGAGCTTGCCGAGCCAGGCTCATGGCCCTGCCAGCAGGATTCAGGCTGGTGAGGGGAGCTTCACCTGTGCCCTGCTGGTTTTTGGGGAGAGGATGTTATTGCTAGCTCATGGAAGTGCTCCTGGAGAGCATTTCCTTGCCTTTGCAATGTAGCTGATCTGCACGTATTTTCTCAAGACCGTATCTTTCCAAGGGGGGAGAACCTCCAGCTGCCTCCAGCCCCCCAGCCCCAGCCTGCCTCCCCCAAGCCTGCTGTTTAACAGCCACGAGGCTCTTACAAAATAAGAGCCGAGGAAGAGGCACCCGCCCATGCACGGGCCTAACGCTGCAGGAAAAGATGCCCGGAGAATGGGGGCGGCGGGTGGAAAAACGGGGAGTCCTGCTTGCGGTGACAGGCCATAGCTGTGGCAGGACGACAGCTTTTACATCTGCAGCTTTCAGATTCAAAGGAGATAAAAAAAAGAAGTATTACCTTAGCAGCTGGCATCTCTGAGCTATTCAATGCACCATCCCCAGCAAGACAGCGCTGCCCTCCACAGGCTCCTACCATAATTTCCGACTCGGCTGTGGGTATCTGTCAAGCCTAGGGTGATGCTTTCCCCTTTAATTCTCTTCTGGGGCACTCCTGTCCAGGGTACCACTGCTAGGAATTAAAACCACTCAAAACTACTGTTTTTCTTGACACATCTCGACTACACTCGGGCTTCTCCCCGAATTAAAATAGCTGTAGTTTTAAGTCCTGCTGCCAGCAGCCATAACTGTGCTATATGCTATAATCAGGAGAGCACACAGTCCCCATGCAGCTAACTGCTTCTAATAGTAGAAACTCTCCTCTAATCTTATATAACGCCAGTAATGGAGCAGAGAGGCTGTGGCTTGTGAGGAGCTTGGACAGAAAGCTTCCTTGGGCAGCCGTGCCCTGAGGCCAGAGGAGCTCCAGCAAGAGCAAGGAAAACAAAGTGACCTTGATATCGATAAACAGTCCGGTGAGTGCTGTCACAGCCAGCGCTGCGCCGAGATTTCTTCGGTGTCGCAGGCTGTCGATAGGTGTAAGTTACGGGCAGTTCTGAGACAAATGATGTCGAAGAGACCAGACTCTGAAAGGGGCGGGGGGGAAATGCCTTGCAAGCTTCAGGAAAGACAAACAAGGATGTTAATATATTGCTATTAAAAGGGGCTCCAAAGCACTTGCCCTTCTGCAGGCAGTATGGATTTGTGTGACTGTGGATTAAAGGGTTTTTTTTTTTCTTCTCCTTGATTTACTCCTCAAATGATTTTTCTCTGACTGCTGCTGTCAATACAAAATTGACAATGCTGTCAAGCTTGCAAGATTTCAGAATATTTGAAGGCACGAGTAAAGGGGTTTTGATATTCCTCAGTCGTTTGGCAGTGGTACCTTTGAGCTGTCTGTCTCTCCCTGCACTTTTAACATAAGCAGTGAAGTGCTCTCCTTGCCTTGCCTTGCTTGAAAGGGTACATATGAGAAAGGCACCTTTTTCTAAGGTTGACAAAGCTGTACAAACTCTTTGCAGTGGAATCAAGAACAAAAAGACTTCAAAACTCTACAGTGAAAGATCTATTTCGGCACTTAAGTATTTCCAGGCAAATCACAGAGCTTTCAAGGGACACTCTCAGCTTTGTTGGGGCAAAGCAGGATATTTTTTCTTTAGATTTTTTTTAATTGCTGACTTTAAAATAATGATTTTTTTTTTTGATGAAGTCATCTTTTAAGTAGGGTGATAGTTTTTATCAAAGGAATTGACCACGGATGAGGTGTATGAGAACAGCCAAGAAGAGATACGAAGACCTAGAACTGGGGTTTACTTTCTCTTGCAGACTTTCGATTTTGTGTCTGATGAATATTTGCTCCTAATTTCTTATCTTGAATTTGAAGAAATAAAACTGGGGGTTGTTTTCCTGTTGCTCCTCCCTGGTATTGGGGTACCAGGTAAAGCAGAGCGGAAGCAGCCAGGGAGCTGCCTAGTCGGGGGGTGTGGGTAAAGCGGCGTGTGCGGACACCTCTCCGGGCTGCGGTGGACGAGGGGCTAAGGGCAGGGGGGACGCACTTGCTGGTTGGTGAGACGTCCAGTCCCAGGGTCCCTGGGAGAGCTTGTCCTGGCATTTGCTGGCTTGTGGGAAGGAGTTTCCCTGCCAGGCCCTGCTGCTGCACGGTCTCTGCAAGGACCCTACTCCCCAGATACCATGCTGATGCCACCTGAGTTGTGCAGTTGGTCAGGCAGGGCAGGAGCAAGGGTTGTTACATGGCAGCAAGTTTTTTGCAGGTTTTTTTTCACCTTTATCTTGTCAGGTTTTATGCTGTTGGTTTTCTGATGCTGTTTCTTGCTGAGGCTTGGTGTGGACTATAGATCGATGGCAAAGCTGGTAGGGTGATGGAGAGAGGAAGAGCCTCCAGCAAAGCAGCAGCCTCATGGCTCCCAAGAGGGCGAGTCAAGCACAGGTAGCAGGGAGGGGTGCAGCCTTGCTGGAGGTTGTGCCTGCCGGAGGTGGTTTATAATAGACAGTTTGGGAACGGGCTGCAAATATAACAGTCCATTTTCCCAGAGCAAACCCCAGTGCCTCCAGCACAGCCTTGGGAAGGCTGGCCTGTGCTTGAGAAAGTTGCTGTGAGCAGGAATACATTAAGGACTGCGAGCTTCTCAGGTACAATGGTAATGGGAGCCATCCGTGAGCTATAAATAGCATTAACATCCTTTCTCTCCAATGCCTGGCATCCCAAGCAGTCATTTTTGCTGGTGCTAGTGAAAATGAACAAAGCTTTGAACAGCTTTTATTTATGTTCTCTTTGCAGGCTGGAATTTTGTGAGTAGTTTTTCTCACTGGCTTTGAATTTTGAGTTTATTTTAAGGAAAAATATTGGCATTTTTTCCTTTTGGATTTTTTCCTTTTTTACTTATCATATGTTACTTTCATATTTTCAGCAAAACTATGTGGGAAAAGCTATTGTGACAGGAAAGCGGGGATCACAAGTAGTCATTTACAAAGAACCTCTATGTGATTGCAGGAAAAGGGGAAAAAAAACCCAGAAACCATCATTTAATCTTATCTGAAACTTACGTACTTTTTAAACAAAATACTGAAAATGTTTTGTTTTAGAATTAAGCAAATAATGCAAGGTGCTTTGGCATGATTTGTGGTGTTTACATTGACAGATCAGAAAGAAATAGTTGTTGCAGTAGAAAGAAAATCTTTACATGCCTATCGGACAAGATCTTCCTGTGGTTTCATAGGAAACAAAGATGTCTTTTGTCAAGGAGCTATGAAGAGCCGAGAGCAAAACTGGCAAAAAGGACTGTCTTCAAAATATTTAGGGTACACTCGGTGAAGTCCTGTTACAAAACGATAAAGCCTCACATGTTATGCAACTCTCCTTTGCTGTTACGGACATTCAAGAAACAGAAGGTCTACAAAACAGACATTTTGCCCTGGGATAACCCCCGAGCCACTGCTACTAGATCAACTGGTAGAGCTGGAAGAATTAGGCAAGCTTTCAAATGAGCAAGAGGGGCTATATTTTTTTCCAGTTATGCTAACTGATCTAATTATACACTGCCTTTACTGACAACCCTTGCCTTAGACCAGCACAGCAGCGCTGCTGTTACTGAACCGCTGTGATTTTTTCGTATTGCCAGAAGATGGCAGAAGAAAGCAATCTTGAATGATTTAAAAATACACAGCATACTCATGACTGGCTTTTGGAGGGAGCTGTTACTGATATACAAGAAACTGCACTGGTTGGATGGATGAAAAATGTGAAGTGTACTGTATGAGTTAAATTGGCATTGACCTGAGTGTCTACATCAAATTATCTACAATAATCAGACAGGTCGGGGGCTTTGAGTTAACCCAAGGCTTTACTCTCCCTCCCCACGCAGAGCGCTTCCCTCGTGTTCCCTTGTATCCCATGCTTCCCTTGTATCCTTCTAAAAAATAGAGGAAAACCGAAGAAATCTTGCAAAGGTTGTTGGGCATCAGTGAAAGTTATGGGGCGCTGATGAGCCGGTAGGGCTCACTTCCCAGCGGCAGCACTGCGCAGGCCCTGGCCGTCCCGGCGGTGGGGCCCCGGCCCCGGCCCCGGCGCTGCCGGGCAGGTGTCCCGTGTCCCCGCCACAGCGCGGCGGCTGCGGCAGCCGAGGTGGATGGAGCCTGCTGCCGGCTCGCTTTCCCTTCGCGTCAGACCGCATCAGTAGCCTTGGCCGGCCGGCCGACGAGGGGACGAAGCCCCGCGGCCGCGGCAGCCCCGCTCCGGCGCCGGCTTTCTCCCCAGTCCTTCCCCCTTCCTTTTCTTTCCCCCCACAGCCTGAGCTAACCTCCCTGGGGCTGATGCTCGTTGGGGGCGGGGGGGTGCAACTGGAGAGTTTTTTGCTAGGGCCAGACCTTCTGTCTGGTCTGCAGTAATTAAAAGCATCATGAGGTTTAGGAAGTAACTAATCTATTGAAGGCCAAAAGCTGGAAGACATGCAGGGGAAGAATCACTCTAAAGTCGTCCTGTTTCTTAGGCTGTCTTCCCCTAGATTCTGCTCTGGGCTGATGGACAGTGATGGACTAGCCAGACCTTCAGGTCTAACCAGCCTTGGCACCTTCTCCACCTGTCTTATGAATGAGGTGTCTACAATATCCATTACTAAATATTGAATAAAACATGGGCACCAAACATCCAGCATCTGCTTCCCAGGCTGGGAATACATTTGTCACTATGACCCAAGTTTGATTTCAGTGGCAGCAAGGAGGAGGATGACAAGGGGTCAGGAGTGAAGAAGCAAAAGAAAAATGTTTAAAGCAACTTTCAGCTGTTGTGACAATGAGGAAAAACAACTGATGATATGGATGCCCATCACCTGGGCAGGAACGCCCTTGCCCTATGAGATGATGCTAACAGACCCCAGTGCCCTCACACCTTCCCCCTCAGGATTCTGATCCTACTTGGCTTTTAAGTTATTGTTCCTTATATTGCTCCTTTTGGTAAAATGACTTTGTTCCCAGCTTGGTTCTGTGGTTAGCAGCAGGAATCAGCTTCATCTTATAAGGAAAGTGAGTGATGGAAGCTCTGCAGCTGCTGGCAACACCACGAGAGCACTGCCAGCATCCAGGAGCTTTCTTTTGCCCTTTGGCTGCCCACCTCTGAGTTATGGGGTCCCACCTGCTATTCAGGAGTAGAGGAAGCCTTCCTGAAAATCAATGGGTTTAACAGAGCACAAAATGACTTTGAATCTGCCTCGTCCAGGACACCCTACAACCTGGGTGCCAGGCTTCCAACAACTGATCATCTAGGTCAAAGCACCTCCAGGGTATGCTTAATCCTGCTGTGGACAGGAGGTGAACGAGCACATACCCTTTACACCCTGAGGTTTTAGTAGGTATGTGCGTATGCAGCAAACAACGCTCTATAGACATCTGTTCCCCTTCCATGCTTGAAAGGAAAATCCTCCCCTTTCAGCACTGAAGCATTAACTTCAAATGTTAATTTGCTATCTTTTTTAGTGAAGACAATAGTGAGAAACAGTTCAGCACAGGTAGTTTATCCCCAAAACAAAGGCAAATCAGGGCTGTCCAGGAGTTTGAAAGGTCTGGGTGGAAAGGATTTTGCAGTTTTCTGTTTCTGTTCTATTGCGTGAGGTTTATTGACTGAGAGGGAAAAAGCATACGCGCAGGTGAGCTCAGAAGGGAGGAAGCTCCTGCACAGCTGAGAATCGCAGTTGTGGTGCTGGATCAGGCCTTGAGAGGGCTACACTGAACTCTGCACTTCTTGTGCCGCTTGCTCTTGACCGTTGCCACAAGTAAGGGCTGAGACTGGGTGGATCAGTCCTAACCTAAAATATCAAATCTGGTCTGAAATGCAGGAGCCCAGAGCTAGGTCAGCTCAGTCGGGCCCTTTTCTCTATTTCTGGGACCATCAGTCACAGGCAGGTGCTTACTGGCTTGCTCACTATTGGAACAGAAAAACGTGCCACAGAGCTGAGGTGCTTTCTTATCCTGACTTGCTAAATGCCTGTCCCACTTTCTTCATCCGTGGTGACAGCAGACTGTGTTAGGGTCTGCTGATCACGCCTGTCCCATTTTCTGCCTTCCTGGGGTCATAAACAATTGTGATCACCAAATAACTCCATCTCGTCCCCCTGTTAACTTAAGCATCCTGTTGATGAATCACAAACTGGGTGACAACAGGCAAGACCTCTACGGATAAAAACTCAGACTCCCTCTGCTAGCAGAGGTGCTGGCATGGTGGCGAGGCTCTCTTCACACACACGCAGCCTGCCTTCTGGCCAGTCACATCTCCTCCGTGCAGGATGCTGCATCTTGATTTTACAGCTCCTCTACGTGGCTACACATGCTTTCACAGCGGGATCTGTTAGCACCAACGAGCCCCCCTTGCAGAGATCTGAAAGCGTGCCACCTTTTGGCACAGGAACGCAGCCTGCTACCCCCAGAGGAAATAAAGACAAAATCCTGGCCAAAGAGGGAATCGTGAGAACAGAGCTAAGGTTATGACTTCCTAAATGTTTCTCTTCAGTCTGTATTTGATGTCTGGATAATAAGGTGACCAGTCTGTTACAGAAACCTAAGGCAGGTTAAACACCACAGAGCAAAACGGTGGTTTTCCTGAGCTGCAGGGCAGAGAATGTGCAGGACCTCACCATTCCCCACTCACAACCTCTGTGGCTGAGGATTTCATGCAGTGTCTCTTCCTAAGCCCTTCAGATCTGAGCTTTAAGTATGGTCAATACAGCTGCACTTCTTTTTTATTTCTAAAAAGAATGGCTTTCCCTTTGTACTGTTTGCATTTTGTCATGCTGCTTTGGTTCACTCACCGTTTTCCTGAGTTTAGTAAAGAAGCTGTCTGTGAAAACAAGAATGGAAAAAAAGAAAATTATCAAAGACTTTCTTTTTTATGTATGGGGGAGAGATTTTCAAAGGCAGAAAGGGGAGTCTATCAGGTTATGCACCGAGGTACTATTTATGCCCTTGAAAATCTTTCGCTTACAGTGCTTAATTGGTCTGTGCCAATCCATTGCCAGAAGAGGTAATTGGCCATTTTTATAGAAGGATCAGTAACAAAAACACTCCGGGCTATTGTTCTAGAAATTAAAAAAAAATTAGGAATTATGGAAAGAATATGTTTCAGGGCATCAGCCAGCCTCTCCTGAAACTATGCAAATTCACTTGGTGCAAACAACAGCAGACACAATGAAAGGAGTTGTATATGAAGAACCGAGATCTCAAATGTGATATTATGCAGAAGGTAAAGAGCCTGTACTAGATAAGTAACCGCTCAATGTGTTATCAAGGGTGCACTTTGATTTTGATGAATGTTAAAAGAACCTTTAGCCTTGAAAATAAAGAGGATAATTTCTCTCTAGGCAATGGCTGCTCATGAAAGTCATAAAATAAGAGCACTGGAGCCCTAATTTTATAGTGCTTTTTAAATGATTTTCAAATGGTCCAGCTGCTTTGTGCCACAATAACACAAGGCAGAGATATTTACGCCAGCGATAACAAGCATGCATCAGCCTGCCCGAGCTGCTCTCCGCAGGCAGCCTGCGTTAGGCGAAACACACATGGAAAGCTGATACTTGCCAGTGCGGATTGATCACAATTACACCGTGGCTAGAGCGATCCTGGGAAGCTGCTTTTTCCACCAGACAACTTGATTGCCTTTCTTGTCGGTGTCTCGCCTGCGAAGCACGGGATGTACGTGGCCAGTGATGCTGGTTCTATTTTGACACTTGAAAGCCTGCCAGCTCTGTATGCCTCTTAGGCCATACCGTCCTTGGCAGACTTCTCTGTTCGGAAATAGGAGGGTGAATTCAGCTCTGGGTTGCACCACTGGTTTTTGGTGGGAGTTTCCCCAAGGATTAATTTGGCCCCAGTGTTGGTGTTCCGATGTTGCGCTGTGTTACCTTGCATAGA